>NW_027671202.1:1200000-1546912 GCF_964165515.1 Mesoplodon bidens
TCCTTCCTCACCTCTGTCCGGAGAGAAATTCCAGCGGAAGGTATGGGTGACACATCCTCTTCTTTACAGGTGGCAGCCTGGCAACTCCTACAGAAAGGCCAGCAGAACCCCACTCACACCGGGCCACAAACAAAGCTGTGGTCCCTCACTCCCTTCCACCAGCACAGCCTCGAGACTGCTGACGTGGCAGAGAATATGGAGTCAGGCACAGACTCAGGGGCTATTACTGCCTGGAGCGCTGTTTATATTGACCTCAACCCAGGCAGACCTGGGGAGGGCCAGCCGGCAGGGTAAGGATGCCCAGGTCAGCTAATCCACAACCCTCAGTGAATCACATTGTTGAAAATGGACCTCGCTAAGGCAGAATAGAAGCCAAGGAAAATAAGGACACAATGCCATTTGCAGCGCCGTAGATGAGTCTATATGTAATCACGTGACTTGTAGTAAGTCAGAAAGTGAAAGACACATATCATTTCACATCACTTATAAGTGTTACCTAAAATAGAAACCAGGGCAGTCATTTCCACTGAGAAGTGCAATCATAGATTCATTAAACAATCTTATGGTTCACCAATGGAAAGGTGTGAGGATTGGTTTCATTACGATATTGGGGTTAACAGACATATACAAACACAGGTGACATATATAATCACCTAAGACCTACGGAATACAAAGAGAGGACTACTCAACATTCTGTCATAACGTACATGGGCAAAGGATCCCAGGAAGAACAGACATCTGTATATGTGTAAAAGAACCACATCTTCCACACCTACAACAAGCCAAACATTGTAATCAAACTTGCTGTAATAAAAAATAAAAAATTAAATTAAAAACACGAACAAGATGTAGTGAGACAAACTTGAGGGGCTTTCTCCTGGCACATTCCATTCTAAATTCCAATCTAGAACACGACTTCCATTGAGGCTGTGCTGCACTAATAACCAGATATGAAAGAGAGAACTGCTGCCACCTTGTGGCCGTTTCACACAACAGCAGCTTTAATCCCAGCGCTAAAGGTCAGTTGATATTCAAAATCATTGCAGGCCTTTAAATGACACCTGCCCTGAAAACAAATCCTGGGGTCACATATCGACCAAAAAATTTAAAGGACGTCCATATTTCAAAACGACCATTTCAAAAGATATATTTTATGCATATTAGTGTTCTGCTGCTTTTTCTTTCTTTCTTTTTTGGTTAAAAAAACGGCAATGGAAAAAGGCATCCCTCAGAATGGGCGAAAATAGTTGCAAACGAATCAATGGACAAAGGTTTAATCTCCAATATATATAAACAGCTCATGCAGCTTAATATTAAAAAAACAAACAACCCAATACAAAAATGGGCAGAATATCTAAAGAGACGTTTCTTCAAAGAAGACACAGAGATGGCTAAGACGCACATGAAAAGCTGCTCCACAGCACTAATTATTAGAGATATGCAAATCAAAACTATAATGAGGTATCACCTCACACCTGTTAGAATCGGCATCATCAGAAAATCTACAAACAACAAATTCTGGGGAGGGTGCGGACAAAAGGAGCCGTCTTCCTCTATGGTGGGAATGTAAATTGATACAGTCACTATGGAGAACAGTATGGAGTTTCCTTAAAAGAACTAGAAATAGAAACCTTGACTTTCCCTAACCCTAACCATAGCCCGGAACGGAATCCTACCACCAACCCTACACCTTATCTATGCCGTACACTAATCCTAATCCGTACGCTGGCACTAACCAGTGAGTCAACACGTACCCTGACCCTAACACGTTTCCATACCCTCAGCTGTGCCCTAAAACTTGTCGTTGCCTATCCTTAACCTTAGCCCGGAACGGAAACCTACCATCAGCCCTACACCTTACCCTAAGCTGTACCCTAATCCTAATTCATACATCAACACGTACCCTGACCCTAACACGTTTCTGTACCCTCACCTCTGCCATAAACCTTGCCGTTCCCTAACCCTAACCCTAGCCCGGAACGGAAACGTACCACCTACCCTACACCTTACCTTACGCCATACCCTAATCCTAATTCGTATGCTGACACTAACCTGTGCATCAACACATACCCTGACCCTAACACATTTCGTACCCTCACCTGTGCCCTAAACTTTGCCGGTCCCTAAACATAACCCTAGACTGGAACGGAAACGTACCACCAACCCTACACCTTACTCTATGCGGTACCCTAATCCTCATGCGTATGCTGACACTAACCCGTGAGTCAACACGTACCCTGAACCTTACACATTTCTGTACCATCACCTGTGCCCAAAACCTTGCAATTCGCTAACCCTAACCCTACAACGGAATGGAAACCTACCGCCCTTCGTACACCTTACCCTACACCGTACCCTAATCCTAATGCGTATGATGACACTATTCCATGTATCAACATGTATCATGACCCTAACACGTTTCTGTACCGTCACCTGTACCCTAAACCTTGCTGTACCCTAACACTAACCCTAGCCCAGAATGGAAAACTACCACAAACCGTACAGCATACCCTACACGGTACCCTAATCCTAATCCGTACACTGACACTAACCCGTGCGTCAACACGTACACTGACCCTAACACTTTTCCGTTCCCTCACCTGTGCCCTAAACCGTGCCGTTGCCTAACCCTAACCCTAGCCCAAAACGGAAACCTACCACCAACCCTACACGTTACTCTACGCCATACCCTAATCATAATCCGAGCGTCAACACGTACCCTGATCCTAACACATTTCCGTACCCTCACCTATGCCCTAAACCTTGCCGTTCCATAACACTAACCCTAGCCTGGAACGGAAACCTACCACCAACCCTAGACCTTAACCTACGAAGGACCATAAACCTACTCCGTACGCTGACACTAACACATGCGTCAACACTTACCCTGACACTAACACGATTCCGTACCTTCACCTGTGACCTAAACCTTGCCATTCCCTAACCCTAACCCTAGACCACAATGGAAACCTACCACCAAGCCTACACCTTACCCTAAGCCGTACCCTAATGCTAATCCACATGTCAACACGTACCCTGAAACTAACACGTTTCCATACCCTCATCTGTGCCCAAAACCTTGCCGTTCCCTAACACTAACCCTAGCCTGAAACGGAAACCTACCACCAACCATACACTTTACCCTATGCCGCACCATAATCCTCATCTGTACGTTCACACTAACCCGTGCGTCAACACGTACCCTGAGCCTAACACGTTTCGATACCCTCACGTGTGCCCTAAACCTTGCCGTTCCCTAACCCTAACCCTAGCCCAGAACGGAAACCCACCACCAGCCCTACACCTTACCCTACGACGTACACTACTCCTGGCCCGTACGCTGGCACTGACCCGTGCGTCAGCACATAGCCTGACTCTCCCACGTTTTCGTACCCGCACCTGTGCCCTAAGACTTGCCGTACCCTAACCCTAACCCTAGCCCGGAAAGGAAGCCCACCACCAGCCCTACACCTTTCCCTACGCCGTAGCCTACGACTGGCCCATACGCTGGCACTGACACGTGTGTCAGCATGTAGCATGACCCTCCCACGTTTCCATACCCTCACCTGTGCCCTAAGCCTTGACATTCCCTAACCCTAACCCTAGCCCGGAAAGGAAACCAACCACCAGCCCTACACCTTACCCTACGTTGTTGCCTACTCCTGGCCTGTACGCTGGCACTGACCCGTGCGTCAGCACATAGCCTGACCCTCCACCATTTCCGTACCCTCAACTGTGCCCTAAGTCTTGTCCTTCCCTAACCCTAACCCTAGCCCAGAACAGAAATCCACCACCAGCCCTACAGCTTACCCTACGCCGTAGCCTAATCCTGGCCCGTACGCTGGCACTGACCCGTGCGTCAGCACTTAGCCTGACCTTCCCACGTTCCCGTACCCTCACCTGTGTCCTAAGCCTTGCCGTTCCATAACCCTAACCATAACCCCAAACGGAAACCCACCACCAGCCCTAAACCATACCCTACGCCGTACCCTACACCTGGCCCGTACGCTGGCACTGATCCGTGCGTCAGCATGTAGCCTAACCCTCCACTTTTCCTTACCCTCACCTGCTCCCTAAGCCTTGCCGATCCCTAACTCTAACCCTAGCCCGGAACGGAAACCCACCACCAGCCCTACACCCTACCCTACGTCGTAGCCTACTGCTGGCCCGTAAGCTGGCACTCTCCCATGTGTCAGCCCGTAGCCTGCCTCTCCCACGTTTCCGTACCCTCACCTGTGCCCTAAGCCTTGCAGTTCCCTACCTCTAACCCTAGCCCGGAACGGAAACCACCACCAGCCCTACACATTACGCTATGCCGTACCCTACTCCTGGCCCGTACGATGGCACTGACCCATTCTTCAGCACGTATCCTGACCCTCCCACGTTTCCGTACCCTCACCTGTGTCCTAAGCCTTAACGTTCCCTAACCCTAACCCTAGACCGGAATGGACACCCACCACCGCCCTTACACCATACCCAAAGCCGTACCCTACTCCTGGTCCACACCCTGGCACTGACCCGTTCTTCAGCATGTAGCCTGACCCTCCCACGTTTCCGTACCCTCACCTGTGCCCTAAGCCTTGCCGCTCCCTAACCCTAACACTAGCCCGGAATGGACACCCACCACCAGCCTTACACTTTACCCTACGCCGTACCCTACTCCTGGTCCATACCCTGGCATTGAACCGTGCTTCAGCATGTAGCCTAACCCTCCCACGTTTCCGTACCCTCACCTGTGCCCTAAGCCTTGCCTTTCCCTATCCCTAACCCTAGCCCGGAACGGAAACCCACCACAAAACCTAAACCTTAACGTACGCCGTAGACTACTCCTGACCCGTACGCTGGCAGTGACCCTTGCGTCAGCACATAGCCTGCCTCTGCCACGTTTCCACACCCTCACCTGTGCACTAAGCCTTGCCGTTCCCTAACTCTAACCTGGAACGGAAACCCACAACCAGCCCTACAGCTTACCCAATGCCGTACCCGAATCCTGGCGCGTACGCTGGCAAAGACCCGTGCGTCATCACGTAGCCTGACCCTCCCACGTTTCCGTACCCTCACCTGTGCCCTAAGCCTTGCCGTTCCCTAACCCTAACCCTACACCAAACCCTACGCCATACCCTAGCCTTGGCCCATACGCTGGCACTGACCCGTGCGTTAGCACGTAGCCTGACCCTCCCACTTTTCGGTACCATCTTCTGTGCCCTAAGCTTTGCCGTTCCCTAACCCTAAACCTAGCCTGGAACGGAAACCCACCACCAGCCCTAAACCTTACCCTACGCCGTATCCTAATCCTGCCCCGTACGCTGGCACTGACCCATGCGTCAGCACGTAGACTGCCACTCCTACGTTTCCGTACCCTCACCTGTGCACTAAGCCTTGCCGTTCCCTAACCCTAACCCGGAACATAAACCCACCACCTGCCCTAAACCTTACCCTACGCTGTACCTTACTCCTGGCCCCTACGCTGGCACTGACCTTTGCGTCAGCACGTAGCCTGCCTCTCCCACGTTTCCATACCCTCACCTGTGTCCTAAGCCTTGCCGTTCCCTAACACTAACCCTAGCCTGGAACGGAAACCCACCACCAGCCCTACACCTTACGCTACGACGTACCCTAATCCTGGCCCGTACGCTGGCACAGACCCGTGCGTCAACACGTAGCCTGCCACTCCCACGTTTCCGTACGTTCACCTGTGCCCTAAGCCTTGCTGTTCCCTCACCCTAACCCTAGCCCGGAACGGAAACCCACCACCAGCCCTAAACATTACCCTACGCCATACCCTACTCCTGGCCCGTACGCTGGCACTGACCCGTGCGTCAGCACGTAGCCTGACCCTCCCACGTTTCCTTACGTTCACCTGTGCCCTAAGCCTTGCCGTTCCCTAACCCTAACCCTAGCCCGGAACGGTATCTCACAACCAGCCCTACTCCTTACCCTACGCCGTTCCCTATTCCTGGCCCGTACGCTGGCACTGACCCGTGCGTGAGCACATAGCCGGACCCTCCCATGTTTCCGTACCCTCAACTGTGCCCTAAGCCTTGTCATTCCCTAACCCTAACCCTAGCATGGAACGGAAACCCACCACCAGCCCTACACATTAGCCTACGCCGTAGCCTATTCCTGGCCCGTACATTGGCACTGACCCATGCGTAAGAACGTAGCCTGACCAACCCACGTTTCCGTACCCTCACCTGGGCCCTAAGCCTTGCCGTTCCCAAACCCTAAACCTAGCCCGGAATGGAAACCACCACCAGACCTACACCTTACCCTACGCAGTACCCTACTCCTGGCCCTTACGCTGGCACTGACACGTGCATGAGCACATAGCCTTACCCTCCAACCACCCTCCCAATACAGAAATGGTCAGAAGATCTCATGAGACGATCCTTCAAAGAAGACACAGACATGGCCAAGACGCAGATGAAAAGCTGCTCAACATCACTAATTATTAGAGAAATGCAAATCAAAACTACAATGAGGGGGCTTCCTTGGTGGCGCAGTTGTTGAGAGTCCGCCTGCCGATGCAGGGGACACGGGTTCGTGCCCCGGTCCGGGAAGATCCCACATGTCGCGGAGCAGCTGGGCCCGTGAGCCAGGGCCACTGAGCCTGCGCGTCCGGAGCCTGTGCTCCGCAACGGGAGAGGCCACAACAGTGACAGGCCCGCGTACCACAAAAAAAATAAAAAAATAAAATAAAAAAAAAAACTACAATGAGGTATCACCTCACACATGTTAGAATCGGCATCATCAGAAAACCTACAAACAACAAATTCTGGGGAGGGTGTGGACAAAAGGAGCCCTCTTCCACTATTGGAGGGAATGTAAATTGATACAGTCACTATGGAGTACAGTGTGGAGTTTCCTTAAAAAAACTAGAAATAGAATTACCATCTGATCCAGCAATCGCACTTCTGGGCATACACCCAGAGAAAACCATAAATCAAAAAGGCACATTCACCACAATGTTCATTGCAGCACTATTTACAATAGCCAGGTAAGGGAGGAAACTAAATACCCACAAACAGATGAATGGGTAAAGATGTGGTACATATTTAAAATGGAATATTACTCGGCCATAAAAAGGAATGAAACTGGGTCATTTGTAGAGACATCGATGGTTCTAGAGACTGTCATACAGAATGAAGTAAGTCAGAAAGAGGAAAACAAATATTGTATATTAATGCATATATGTGGAACCTAAAAAGTGGTACAGATGAACTGGTTTGCAGGGAAGAAATAGAGACACAGGTAGAGAACAAACTTATGGACACCAAGTGTGGGAAGCCATGGGGTGGTAGAGGTGGGATGAGTTGGGAGATTGGGATTGGCCTGCATACATGCATATGCATAAAATACATAACTAATAATAACCTGCTGTATAAAAAAATAAAACTAAATTCCAAAATTTTAAAAAATAAAATTTAAAAATTAAAGAGAAAAAAGTTCTTTCCTTCACACAGATGTATTTATAGGAATGTATTATTTCCATGCTTATATCTATAAATACATAAAAGAGGTATAAAATCTAACTTGAACCATAAACGAAAAAAAACCTGAACCCAACAGTTATAGAGAGGAAAGCCCTATCAGGGAACTTGCTCCAGCGGTAAACAATTCTGAAATTGGTCAGAGGTGGGGAATCATCTCCCATACTGCCAGCAACCCACCCCGCATGCAAGGAGCGTCCTCATTGCAAAGCTTGGGGACCGTGCCGAGGCATCTCTGAATAAAGGTGAGCTGAGCCCCATGCCAGCTGCAGCTGAACTGTTCCCACCCTTCCCAGGTAAAACACCTGAATATGTACAAGGGCATGAAATCCTAGAGGAAGGGCCGTGGAGCCACACCAGCGACAGCACACAGGCCAACTTGGTGCCTGCAGGCGAGGCAGGATGGTCCTGACCACGGGCGCTCTTCTGGAAGCTTTCCATTTCCCTGCCTGGGATACCCCTCCTGTCCCGGACCCCACCCCTTTTTTTCCTTCCTTACCTCAGCCCGGAGAGAAATTCCAGTGGAACTTATGGGTGACACATCCTCTTCTTTACAGGTGGCAGCCTGGCAACTCCTGCACAAAGTCCAGCAGAGCCCTACACACACCGGGCCACCCACAAAGCCGTTGCCCCTCACACGCTCCCACCAGCAGAGCCCCGAGACTGCTGACGGGGCAGAGAATATGGAGTGAGGCACAGCTTCATGGGCTATTGCTGCCTGGAGCGCTGTTTATATTGACCTCAACCAGGCAGACCTGGGGAAGGCCGGCCGGCATGGTAAGGCTGCCCAGGTCAGCTAATCCACAACACTCAGGGTATCACATTGTTGAAAATGGACCTCGCTAAGGCAGAATAGAAGCCAAGGAAAATAAGGACACAATGCCATTTGCAGCACCGTAGATGTGTCTAGAGGTAATCATGTGACATGTAGTAAGTCAGAAAGTGAAAGGCACATATCGTATCATATCACTTATAGGTGTTACCTAAAAATGGATACCAGGGCAGATATTTCCACGGAGAAGGGCAATCACATATTCATTAAACAAACTTATGGTTCACCAATGGAAAGGTGTGAGGATTGGTTTCATTACGATATTGGGGTTAACAGACATACAAACGCAGGTGATATATATAATAACCAAAGAGCTACGGAATACAAAGAGAGGAGTACACAACATTCTGTCATAACGTACATGGGAAAAGGATCCCAGGAAGAACAGACATCTGTATATGTGTAAAAGAACCACATCTACCATACCTACAACAAGCCAAACATTGTAATCAAACTTGCTGTAATAAAAAATAAAAATTAAATTAAAAACACGAACAAGAAGTAGTGAGACAAACTTGAGGGGCTTTTTCCTGTCACATTCTGTTCTAAATTCCAATCTAGAAGGCGACTTCCATTGAGGCTCTGTTGCCCTAGTAACCAGATATGAAAGAGAGAACTGCTGCCACCTTGTGGCCGTTTCACACAACAGCAGCTTTAATCCCAGCGCTAAAGGTCAGTTGATATTCAAAATCATTGCAGGCCTGTAAATGACACCTGCCCTGAAAACAAATCCTGGGGTCACATATTGACCAAAAAATTTAAAGGACGACCATATTTCAAAACGACCGTTTCAAAAGGCATATTTTATGCGCATTAATGTTCTGCTTCTTTTTCTTTCTTTCTTTTTTGGTTAAAAACACGGGAATGGAAAAAGGCATCCCTCAGAAGGGGCGAAAATAGTTGCAAACGAATCAATGGACAAAGGTTTAATCTCCAATATATATAAACAGCTCATGCAGCTTATTAAAAAAACAAACAACCCAATACAAAAATGGGCAGAAGATCTAAAGAGACGTTTCTTCAAAGAAGACACAGAGATGGCCAAGACGCACATGAAAAGCTGCTCAAGAGCACTAATTATTAGAGAAATGCAAATCAAAACTACAATGAGGTATCACCTCACACCTGTTAGAATCGGCATCATCAGAAAATCTACAAACAACAAATTCTGGGAAGGGTGTGGACAAAAGGATCCCTCTTCCACTATTGGTGGGAATGTAAATTGATACAGTCACTATGGAGAACACTATGGAGTTTCCTTAAAAAAACTAGAAATAGAATTACCATCTGATCCTGCAATCCCACTTCTGGGAATAGACCCAGAGAAAACCATAAATCAAAAAGGCACATTCACCACAATGTTCATTGCAGCACTATTTACAAAGGCCAGGTAATGGAAGCAACCTAAATGCCCTCACACAGATGAATGGATAACGATGTGGTACATGTATAAAATGGAATATTACTCAACCATAAAAAGGAATGAATGTAGAGACATCGATGGATCTAGAGACTGTCATACAGAATGAAGTAGGTCAGAAAGAGGAAAACAAATATTGTATATTAATGCATATATGTGGAACATAAAAAATGGTACAGATGAACTGGTTTGCAGGGAAGAAATAGAGACACAGAGGTAGAGAAAAAACGTATGGACAGCAAGTGTGGGAAGCCATGGGGTGGTGGTGGTGGGATGAGTTGGGAGTTTGAGATTGACCTGTATACATGTATATGCATAAAATACATAACTAATAATAACTTGCGGTATATAAAAGTAAATAAAATTAAATTTCAAAATCTTAAAAAATAAAATTTAAATATAAAACAGAAAAAAGTTCTTCCCTTCACACAGATGTATTTATAGGAATGAATTATTTCCATGCTTATATCTATAAATAATAACAGAGGAATAAATCAAACTTGAATCATAAAAGAAAAAAAAAACCTGAACCCACCAGTTATACAGAGGAAAACCCTATCAGGGCACTTGCTCCAAGGGCAAACAATTCTGAAATTGGTCAGAGGTGGGGAATCATCTCCCATACAGCCAGCAACCCACACCCCACGCAAGGAGCGTTCTCATTGCAAAGCTGGGGGACCGTGCCGAGGCATCTCAGAATAAAGGTGAGCTGAGCCCCAGGCCAGCTGCTGCTGAACTGTTCCCACCCTTTCCAGGTAAAAAACCTGAATATGTACAAGGGCTTGAAAGACTAGAGGAAGGGCCGTGGAGCCACACCAGCAACAGCACGCACGCCAACTTGGGGCCTGCAGGCCAGCCAGGGTGGTCCTGCCCCCGGGCATTTCCGGAAGCTTTCCATTGTCCTGCCTGAGATACCCCACCTGTCCCGGCCCCCACTGCTTTTTTCCTTCCTCACCTCTGTCCGGAGAGAAATTCCAGCGGAAGGTATGGGTGACACATCCTCTTCTTTACAGGTGGCAGCCTGGCAACTCCTGCAGAAAGGCCAGCAGAACCCCCTCACACCGGGCCACCAACAAAGCTGTGGCCCCTCATTCCCTCCCACCAGCACAGCCCCGAGACTGCTGACGGGGCATAGAATATGGAGTCAGGAACAGCTTCAGGGGCTATTGCTGCCTGGAGCACAGTTTATATTGACCTCAACCAGGCACACCAGGGGAGGGCCGGGCGGCAGGGTAAGGCTGCCCAGGTCAGCTAATCCACAACACTCACGGAATCACATTGTTGAAAATGGACCTCGCTAAGGCAGAAGAGAAGCCAAGGAAAAAAAGTACACAATGCCATTTGCACCACCGTAGATGAGTCTAGAGGTAATCACGTGACTTGTAGTAAGTCAGAAAGTGAAAGACACATATCATATCATATCACTTATAGGTGTTACCTAAAAATGGATACCAGGGCAGATATTTCCACCGAGAAGGGCAATCAGCGATTCATTAAACAAACTTATGGTTCACCAAAGGAAAGGTGTGAGGATTGGTTTCATTAGGATATCGGGGTTAACAGACTTACACAAACACAGGTGACATATATAATCACCAAAGACCTACGGAATACCAAAAGACTTCTCAACATTCTGTCATAACGTACATGGGAAAAGGATCCCAGGAAAAACAGACATGTGTATATGTGTAAAAGAACCACATCTTCCACACCTCCAACAAGCCAAACATTGTAATCAAACTTGCTGTAATAAAAAATAAAAATGAAATTAAAAACACGAACAAGAAGTAGGGAGACAAACTTGATGGGCTTTCTCCTGGCACATTCCATTCTAAATTCCAATCTAGAACACGACTTCCATTGAGGCTCTGTTGCCCTAGTAACCAGAATTGGTAAGGGAGAACTGCTGCCACCTTGTGGCCGTTTCACACAACAGCAGCTTTAATCCCAGCGCTAAAGGTCAGTTGATATTCAAAATCATTGCAGGCCTGTAAATGACACCTGCCCTGAAAACAACTCCTGGGGTCACATATTGACCAAAAAATTCAAAGGACGTCCATATTTCAAAACGACCATTTCAAAAGGCATATTTTATGCACATTAGTTTTCTGCTTCTTTTTCTTTCTTTCTTTTTTGGCTAAAAAAACGGGAATGGAAAAAGGCATCCCTCAGAAGGGGCGAAAATAGTTGCAAACGAATCAATGGACAAAGGTTTAATCTCCAATATATATAAACAGCTCATGCAGCTTAATATTAAAAAAACAAACAACCCAATACAAAAATGGGCAGAAGATCTAAAGATACGTTTCTTCAAAGAAGACACAGAGATGGCCAAGACGCACATGATAAGCTGCTCAACAGCACCAATTATTAGAGAAATGCAAATCAAAACTTCAATGAGGTATCACTTCACACTGTTAGAATCGGCATCATCAGAAAATCTACAAACAACAAATTCTGGGGAGGGTGTGGACAAAAGGAGCCCTCTTCCACTATTGGTGGGAATGTAAATTGATACAGTCACTATGGAGAACACTATGGAGTTTCCTTAAAAAAACTAGAAATAGAATTACCATCTGATCCAGCAATCCCACTTATGGGCATATACGAAGAGAAAACCATAAATCAAAAAGGCACATTCACAACAATGTTCATTGCAGCACTATTTACAATAGCCAGGTAATGGAAGCAACCTAAATGCCCACAGAGAGATGAATGGGTAAAGATGTGGTACATGTATAAAATGGAATATTACTCAGCCATAAAAAGGAATGAAACTGGGTCATTTGTAGAGAAATCGATGGATCTAGAGAGTGTCATACAGAATGAAGTAAGTCAGAAAGAGGACAAATATTGTATATTAATGCATATATGTGGAACCTAAAAACTGGTACAGATGAACTGTTTTGCAGGGAAGAAATAGAGACAGAGGTAGAGAACAAACGTATGGACACCAAGTGTGGGAAGCCATGGTGTGGTGGTGGTGGGATGAGTTGGGAGATTGGGATGGACCTGCATACATGTATATGCATAAAATACATAACTGATAATAACCTGCTGTATAAAAAAGTAAATAAAATTAAATTTCAAAATTTTCAATAATAAAATTTAAAAATAATACAGGAAAGAGTTCTTCCCTTCACACAGATGTATTTATAGGAATGAATTATTTCCATGCTTATATCTATAAATAATAACAGAGGAATAAATCTAACTTGAATCATAAAAGAAAAAAAAAACCTGAACCCACCAGTTATACAGAGGAAAACCCTATCAGGGCACTTGCTCCAAGGGCAAACAATTCTGAAATTGGTCAGAGGTGGGGAATCATCTCCCATACAGCCAGCGACCCACACCCCACGCAAGGAGCGTCCTCATTGCAAAGCTGGGGGACCGTGCCGAGGCACCTCTGAATAAAGGTGAGCTGAGCCCCAGGCCAGCTGCTGCTGAACTGTTCCCACCCTTTCCAGGTAAAAAACCTGAATATGTACAAGGGCTTGAAAGACTAGAGGAAGGGCCGTGGAGCCACACCAGCAACAGCACGCAGGCCAACTTGGGGCCTGCAAGCCAGCCAGGGTGGTCCTGCCCCCGGGCATCTTCCGGAAGCTTTCCATTGTCCTGCCTGAGATACCCCACCTGTCCCGGCCCCCACTGCTTTTTTCCTTCCTCACCTCTGTCCGGAGAGAAATTCCAGCGGAAAGTATGGGTGACACATCCTCTTCTTTACAGGTGGCAGCCTGGCAACTCCTGCAGAAAGGCCAGCAGAACTCCACTCACACCGGGCCACCAACAAAGCTGTGGCCCCTCACTCCCTCCCAACAGCACAGCCCCGAGACTGCTCACGGGGCAGAGAATATGGAGGCAGGCAAAGCTTCAGGGGCTATTGCTGCCTGGAGCACTGATTATATTGACCTCAACCAGGCACACCTGGGGAGGGCCGGCCAGCAGGATAAGGCTGCCCAGGTCAGCTAATCCACAACCCTCAGGGAATCACAGTGTTGAAAATGGACCTCGCTAAAGCAGAATAGAAGCCAAGGAAAAAAAGGACACAATGCCATTTGCAGCACCGTAGATGAGTCTAGAGGTTATCACGTGACTTGTAGTAAGTCAGAAAGTGAAAGACACATATCGTATCATATCACTTATAGGTGTTACCTAAAAATGGATACCAGGGAAGATATTTCCACGGAGAAGGGCAATCACAGATTCATTAAACAAACTTATGGTTCACCAATGGAAATGTGTGAGGATTGGTTTCATTACGATATTGGGGTTAACAGACATATACAAACACAGGTGACATATATAATCACCTAAGACCTACGGAATACAAAGAGAAGACTACTCAACATTCTGTCATAACGTACATGGGAAAAGGATCCCAGGAAGAACAGACATCTGTATATGTATCAAAGAACCACATCTTCCTCACCTACAACAAGCCAAACATTGTAATCAAACTTGCTGTAATAAAAAATAAAAAATTAAATTAAAAACACGAACAAGAAGTAGTGAGACAAACATGAGGGGCTTTCTCCTGGCACATTCCATTCTAAATTCCAATCTAGAACATGACTTCCATTGAGGCTCTGTTGCACTAATAACCAGGTTTGAAAGAGAGAACTGCTGCCACCTTGTGGCCGTTTCACACAACAGCAGCTTTATTCCCAGCGCTAAATGTCAGTTGATATTCAAAATCATTGCAGGCCTGTAAATGACACCTGCCCTGAAAACAAATCCTGGGGTCACATATCGACCAAAAAATTCAAAGGACGTCCATATTTCAAAACGACCGTTTCAAAAGCCATATTTTATGCACATTAGTGTTCTGCTTCTTTGTCTTTCTTTCTTTTTTGGTTAAAAAAACGGGAATGGAAAAAGGCATCCCTCAGAAAGGGCGAAAATCGTTGCAAACGAATCAATGGACAAAGGTTTACTCTCCAATATATATAAACAGCTCATGCGGCTTAATATTAAAAAAAACAAACAACCCAATAGAAAAATGGGCAGAAGATCTAAAGAGACGTTTCTTCAAAGAAGACACAGAGATGGCCAAGACGCACATGAAAAGCTGCTCAAGAGCACTAATTATTAGAGAAATGCAAATCAAAACTACAATGAGGTATCACCTCACACCTGTTAGAATCGGCATCATCAGAAAATCTACAAACAACAAATTCTGGGGAGTGTGGGGACAAAAGGATCCCTCTTCCACTATTGGTGGGAATGTAAATTGGTACAGTCACTATGGAGAACACTATGGAGTTTCCTTAAAGAAACTAGAAATAGAATTACCATCTGATCCAGCAATCCCACTTCTGGGCCTATACCCAGAGAAAACCATAAATCAAAAAGGCACATTCACCACAATGTTCATTGCAGCACTATTTACAATAGCCAGGTAACGGAAGCAACCTAAATGCCCACATCAGATGAATGGATAAAGATGTGGTACATGTATAAAATGGAATATTACTCAGCCATAAAAAGGAATGAAACTGGGTCATTTGTAGAGACATCGATGGATCTAGAGACTGTCATACAGAATGAATTAAGTCAGAAAGAGGACAAATATTGTATATTAATGCATATATGTGGAACCTAAAAACTGGTACAGATGAACTGGTTTGCAGGGAAGAAATAGAGACAGAGGTAGAGAACAAATGTATGGACACCAAGTGTGGGAAGCCATGGTGTGGTGGTGGTGGGATGAGTTGGGAGATTGGGATTGACCTGCATACATGTATATGCATAAAATACATAACTGATAATAACCTGCTGTATAAAAAATAAATAAAATTAAATTTCAAAATTTTCAAAAATAAAATTTAAAAATAATACAGAAAAACGTTCTTCCCTTCACACAGATGTATTTATAGGAATGAATTATTTCCATGCTTATATCTATAAATACATAACAGAGGAATAAAATCTAACTTGAACCATAAAAGAAAAAAAAACCTGAACCCACCAGTTATACAGAGGAAAACCCTATCAGGGCACTTGCTCCAGCGGTAAACAATTCTGAAATTGGTCAGAGGTGGGGAATCATCTCCTATACAGCCAGCAACCCACACCCCACGCAAGGAGCGTCCTCATTGCAAAGCTGGGGGACGGTGCCGAGGCATCTCTGAATAAAGGTGAGCTGAGCCCCAGGCCAGCTACTGCTGAACTGTTCCCACCCTTCCCAGGTAAAACACCTGAGTATGTACAAGGGCTTGAAAGACTAGAGGAAGGGCCGTGGAGCCACACCAGCAACAACACGGAGGCCAACATGGTGCCTGCAGGCCAGCCAGGGTGGTCCTGCCCCCAGGCGATCTTCCGGAAGCTTTCCATTGTCCTGCCTGAGATACCCCACCTGTCCCGGCCCCCACTGCTTTTTTCCTTCCTCACCTCTGTCCGGAGAGAAATTCCTGCGGAACGTATGGGTGATACATCCTCTTCTTTACAGGTGGCAGCATGGCAACTCCTCCAGAAAGGCCAGCAGAACCTCACTCACACCGGGCCACCAACAAAGCTGTGGCCCCTCATTCCCTCCCACCAGCACAGCCCCGAGACTGCTGACGGGGCAGAGAATATGGAGTCAGGCACAGCTTCAGGGGCTATTGCTGCCTGGAGCGCTGTTTATATTGATCTCAACCAGGCACACTTGGGGAGGGCTGGGCGGCAGGGTAAGGCTGCCCAGGTCAGCTAATCCACAACACTCAGGGAATCACATTGTTGAAAATGGACCTCGCTAAGGCAGAAGAGAAGCCAAGGAAAAAAAGAACACAATGCCATTTGCACCACCGTAGATGAGTCTAGAAGTAATCACGTGACTTGTAGTAAGTGAGAAAGTGAAAGACACATATCATATCATATCACTTATAGGTGTTACCTAAAAATGGATACCAGGGCAGATATTTCCACCGAGAAGGGCAATCAGAGATTCATTAAACAAACTTATGGTTCACCAATGGAAAGGTGTGAGGATGGGTTTCATTACGATATCGGGGTTAACAGACTTATACAAACACAGGTGACATATATAATCACCAAATACCTACGGAATACCAAAAGACTACTCATCATTCTGTCATAACGTACATGGGGAAAGGATCCCAGGAAAAACAGACATGTGTATATGTGTAAAAGATCCACATCTTCCACACCACCAACAAGCCAAACATTGTAATCAAACTTGCTGTAATAAAAAATAAAAATTAAATTAAAAACACGAACAAGAAGTAGGGAGACAAACTTGAGGGGCTTTCTCCTGGCACATTCCATTCTAAATTCCAATCTAGAACACGACTTCCATTGAGGCTCTGTTGCCCTAGTAACCAGAATTGGTAAGGGAGAACTGCTGCCACCTTGTCGCCGTTTCACACAACAGCAGCTTTAATCCCAGCGCTAATGGTCAGTTGATATTCAAAATCATTGCAGGCCTGTAAATGACACCTGCCCTGAAAACAAATCCTGGGGTCACATATCGACCAAAAAATTCAAAGGACGTCCATATTTCAAAACGACCGTTTCAAAAGGCATATTTTATGCACATTAGTTTTCTGCTTCTTTGTCTTTCTTTCTTTTTTGGTTAAAAAAACGGGAATGGAAAAAGGCATCCGTCAGAAGGGGCGAAAATAGTTTCAAACGAATCAATGGACAAAGGTTTAATCTCCAATATATATAAACAGCTCATGCAGCTTAATATTAAAAAAACAAACAACCCAATACAAAAATGGGTAGAAGATCTAAAGATACGTTTCTTCAAAGAAGACACAGAGATGGCCAAGATGCACATGAAAAGCTGCTCAACAGCACTAATTATTAGAGAAATGCAAATCAAAACTACAATGAGGTAACACCTCACACCTGTTAGAATCGGCATCATCAGAAAATCTACAAACAACAAATTCTGCGGAGGGTGTGGACAAAAGGGGCCCTCTTCCACTATTGGTGGGAATGTAAATTGATACAGTCACTATGGAGAACAGTATGGAGTCTCCTTAAAAAAAAACTAGAAATAGAATTACCATCTGATCAAGCAATCCCACTTCTGGGCATATACCCAAAGAAAACCATAAATCAAAAAGGCACATTCACCACAGTGTTCATTGCAGCACTATTTACAATAGCCAGGTAATGGAAGCAACCTAAATGCCCACAGACAGATGAATGGATAAAGATGGGGTACATATATAAAATGGAATATTACTCGGCCATAAAAAGGAATGAAACTGGGTCATTTGTAGAGACATCGATGGATCTAGAGACTGTCATACAGAATGAAGTAAGTCAGAAAGAGGAAAACAAATATTGTATATTAATGCATATATGTGGAACCTAAAAAATGGTACAGATGAACTGGTTTGCAGGGAAGAAATAGAGACACAGAGGTAGAGAACAAACATATGGACACCAAGTGTGGGAAGCCATGGGTTGGTGGTGGTGGGATGAGTTGGGAGTTTGAGATTGACCTGTATACATATATATGCATAAAATACTTAACTAATAATAACCCGCTGTATAAAAAAGTAAATAAAATTAAATTTCAAAATTTTAAAATATAAAATTTAAAAATAAAACAGAAAAAAGTTCTTCCCTTCACACAGATGTATTTATAGGAATGAATTATTTCCATGCTTATATCTATAAATACATAAAAGAGGAATAAAATCTAACTTGAAACTTAAACGAAAAAAAAACCTGAACCCACCAGTTATACAGAGGAAAACCCTATCTGGGCACTTGCTCCAGTGGTAAACAATTCTGAAATTGGTCAGAGGTGGGGAATCATCTCCCGTACAGCCAGCAACCCACCCCCCATGCAAGGAGCGTCCTCATTGCAAAGCTGGGGGACCGTGCCGAGGCATCTCTGAATAAAGGTGAGCTGAGCCCCAGGCCAGCTGCTGCTGAACTGGTCGCACCCTTCCCAGGTCAAACACCTGATTATGTACACAGGCTTGAAAGCCTAGAGGAAGGGCCGTGGAGCCACACCAGTGACAGCACGCAGGCCAACTTGTTGACTGCAGGCCAGCCAGGGTGATCCTGGCCCCATGCGCTCTTCCGGAAGATTTCCATTGTCCTGCCTGAGATACCCCTCTTGTCCCGGGCCCCACTGCATTTTTCCTTCCTCACCTCTGTCCGGAGAGAAATTCCAGCGGAAGGTATGGGTGACACATCCTCTTCTTTACAGGTGGCAGCCTGGCAACTCCTACAGAAAGGCCAGCAGAACCCCACTCACACCGGGCCACAAACAAAGCTGTGGTCCCTCACTCCCTCCCACCAGCACAGCCCCGAGACTGCTGACGTGGCAGAGAATATGGAGTCAGGCACAGACTCAGGAGCTATTGCTGCCTGGAGCGCTGTTTATATTGACCTCAACCCAGGCAGACCTGGGGAGGGCCAGCCGGCAGGGTAAGGATGCCCAGGTCAGCTAATCCACAACCCTCAGTGAATCACATTGTTGAAAATGGACCTCGCTAAGGCAGAATAGAAGCCAAGGAAAATAAGGACACAATGCCATTTGCAGCGCCGTAGATGAGTCTATATGTAATCACGTGACTTGTAGTAAGTCAGAAAGTGAAAGACACATATCATTTCACATCACTTATAAGTGTTACCTAAAATAGAAACCAGGGCAGTCATTTCCACTGAGAAGTGCAATCATAGATTCATTAAACAAACTTATGGTTCACCAATGGAAAGGTGTGAGGATTGGTTTCATTACGATATTGGGGTTAACAGACATATACAAACACAGGTGACATATATAATCACCTAAGACCTACGGAATACAAAGAGAGGACTACTCAACATTCTGTCATAACGTACATGGGCAAAGGATCCCAGGAAGAACAGACATCTGTATATGTGTAAAAGAACCACATCTTCCACACCTACAACAAGCCAAACATTGTAATCAAACTTGCTGTAATAAAAAATAAAAGATTAAATTAAAAACACGAACAAGATGTAGTGAGACAAACTTGAGGGGCTTTCTCCTGGCACATTCCATTCTAAATTCCAATCTAGAACACGACTTCCATTGAGGCTGTGCTGCACTAATAACCAGATATGAAAGAGAGAACTGCTGCCACCTTGTGGCCGTTTCACACAACAGCAGCTTTAATCCCAGCGCTAAAGGTCAGTTGATATTCAAAATCATTGCAGGCCTTTAAATGACACCTGCCCTGAAAACAAATCCTGGGGTCACATATCGACCAAAAAATTTAAAGGACGTCCATATTTCAAAACGACCATTTCAAAAGATATATTTTATGCATATTAGTGTTCTGCTTCTTTTTCTTTCTTTCTTTTTTGGTTAAAAAAACGGGAATGGAAAAAGGCATCCCTCAGAATGGGCGAAAATAGTTGCAAACGAATCAATGGACAAAGGTTTAATCTCCAATATATATAAACAGCTCATGCAGCTTAATATTAAAAAAACAAACAACCCAATACAAAAATGGGCAGAATATCTAAAGAGACGTTTCTTCAAAGAAGACACAGAGATGGCTAAGACGCACATGAAAAGCTGCTCCACAGCACTAATTATTAGAGATATGCAAATCAAAACTATAATGAGGTATCACCTCACACCTGTTAGAATCGGCATCATCAGAAAATCTACAAACAACAAATTCTGGGGAGGGTGCGGACAAAAGGAGCCGTCTTCCTCTATGGTGGGAATGCAAATTGATACAGTCACTATGGAGAATAGTATGGAGTTTCCTTAAAAAAACTAGAAATAGAAACCTTGACTTTCCCTAACCCTAACCATAGCCCGGAACGGAAACCTACCACCAACCCTACACATTATCTATGCCGTACACTAATCTTAATCCGTACGCTGGCACTAACCGGTGAGTCAACACATACCCTGACCCTAACACGTTTCCGTACCCTCAGCTGTGCCCTAAACCTTGCCATTGCCTATCCTTAACCTTAGCCCGGAATAGAAACCTACCATCAGCCCTACACCTTACCCTAAGCCGTACCCTAATCCTAAACCATACGTCAACACGTAACCTTACCCTAACACGTTTCCGTACCCTCACCTCTGCCATAAACCTTGCCGTTCCCTAACCCTAACCCTAGCCCTGAACAGAAACCTACCACCAACCCTACACCTTACCTTACGCCGTACCCTAATCCTAATTCGTATGCTGACACTAACTTGTGCATCAACACGTACCCTGACCCTAACACGTTTCGTACCCTCACCTGTGCCCTAAACTTTGCCGGTCCCTAAACATAACCCTAGACTGGAACGGAAACGTACCACCAACCCTACACCTTACTCTATGCGGTACCCTAATCCTCCTACGTACGCTGACACTAACCCGTGAGTCAACACGTACCCTGAACCTAACACATTTCCGTACCATCACCTGTGCCCAAAACCTTGCAATTCGCTCACCCTAACCCTACAGTGGAATGGAAACCTACCGCCATCCGTACACCTTACCCTACGCCGTACCCTAATCTTAATGCGTACGATGACACTATTCCATGCATCAACAAGTACCATGACCCTAACACGTTTCTGTACCCTCACCTGTGCCCTAAACCTTGCCGTACCCTAACACTAACCCTAGCCCAGAATGGAAAACTACCACAAACCGTACAGCATACCCTACACGGTACCCTAATCCTAATCCGTACACTGACACTAACCCGTGCGTCAACACGTACACTGACCCTAACACTTTTCCGTACCCTCACCTGTGCACTAAACCATGCCGTTGCCTAACCCTAACCCTAGCCCAAAACGGAAACCTACCACCAACCCTACACGTTACCCTACGCCATACCCTAATCATAATCCGAGCGTCAACACGTACCATGACCCTAACACATTTCCGTACCCTCACCTATGCCCTAAACCTTGCCTTTCCTAACACTAACCCTAGCCTGGAACGGAAACCTACCACCAACCCTAGACTTTAACCTACGAAGGACCATAAACCTACTCCGTACGCTGACACTAACCCATGCGTCAACACTTACCCTGACCCTAACACGTTTCCGTACCTTCACCTGTGACATAAACCTTGCCATTCCCTAACCCTAACCCTAGCCCACAACGGAAACCTACCACCAAACCTACACCTTACCCTAAGCCGTACCCTAATGCTAATCCATATGTCAACACGTACCCTGACACTAACACGTTTCCATACCCTCATCTGGGCCCAAAACCTTGCCGTTCCCTAACACTAACCCTAGCCTGGAACGGAAACCTACCACCAACCATACACCTTACCCTATGCCGCACCATAATCCTCATCTGTACGTTCACACTAACCCGTGCGTCAACACGTACCCTGAGCCTAACACGTTTCAATACCCTCACGTGTGCCCTAAACCTTGTCATTCCCTAACCCTAAACCAAGCCCGGAACGGAAACCTACCACCAACACAACACGTTACCCTAAGCCATACCGTAATCCTAATCTGTACGTCAACATATACCCTGACCCTAAAACATTTCCGTACCCTCACCTGTGCCCTAAACATTGCCATTCCCTAACCCTAACCCTAGCACGGAACGGAAACCTACCACCAACCCTACACATTACCCTATGCCGTACCCTAATCCTAATCCATACACTGACACTAAACCTTGTTTCAACACGTACCTTGACTGTAACAAGTTTCTGTAAGCTCACCTGTGCCCAAACTTTGCCAATCCCTAACCCTAACCCTAGCCCGGAAAGGAAACCCACCACCAGCCCAACACATTACCCTACACCGAAGCCTACTCCTGGCCCGTACGCTGGCACTGACCCGTGTGTCACCACGTAGCCTGACCCTCCGACGTTTCCATAACCTCACCTGTGCCCTAAGCCTTGCCGTTCCCTAACCCTAACCCTAGCCCGGAACGGAAACCCACCACCAGCCCTACACCTTACCCTATGCCGTACCCTACTCCTGGCCCGTACGCTGGCACTGACACGTGCGTCAGCACGGAGCCTGACCCTCCCACGTTTCCGTACCCTCACCTTTGCCCTAAACCTTGCCATTCCCTAACCCTAACCCTAGCCTGGAAAGGAAACCAACCACCAGCCCTACACCTTAACCTAAGCCATTGCCTACTCCTGGCCTGTATGCTGGCACTGACCCGTGCGTCACCACGTAGCCTGACCTTCCCCCGTTTCTGTACCCTCACCTGTGCCCTAAGCCTTGCCGTTCCCTAACCCTAACCCTAGCCCGAAACGGAAACCCACCACCAGCCCTACACCTTACCCTACGCCGTACCATACTCCTGGAGCGTACGCTGGAACTGAACCCTGCGTCAGATGCAGCCTGACCCTCCCACGTTTCTGTACCCTCACCTGTGCCCTAAGCCTTCCCGTTCCCTAACCCTAACCCTAGCCTGGAACAGAGACCCACCACCAGACCTACACCTTACCCTACGTCGAAGCCTACTCCTGCCCAGAAGCTGACACTGACACGTGCGTGAGCACGTAGCCTGACCCTCCCACTTTTCCGTACCCTCACCTGTGCCCTAAGCCTTGCCGTTCGCTAACCCTAACCCTAGCCCAGAATGGAAACCCACCACCGGGCCTAAACCTTACCCTACGCCGAAGCCTACACCTGGGCGTACGCTGTCATTGACCCGTGTGTCAGCACGTAGTCTGACACTCCCACGTTTCCGTAACCTCACCTGTGCCCTAAGCCTTGCGATTCCCTACCCCTAACCCTAGCCCGGAACGGAATCCCACGACCACCCCTAGAGCATACCCTACGCCGTACCCAACTCCTGGCCCGTACGGTGGCACTGACCTGTGTGTCAGCACGTAGCCTGCCTCTCACACGTTTCCGTACCCTCACCTGTGCCCTAAGCCTTACCGTTCCCTAACCCTAACCCTAGCCCGGAAAGGAAACCCACCACCAGCCCTACACCTTACCGTACGCTGTAGCCTATGCCTGGCCCATATGCTGGCACTGACCCGTGTGTCAGCACGTAGCCTGCCCCTCCCACGTTTCCGTATCCTCACCCGAACCCGAAGCCTTGTCATTCCCTAAACCTAACCTTAGCCCGGAAAGGAAACCCACCACCAGCCCTACACCTTACCCTACGCCGTACCTTACTCCTGGCCCGTACGCTGGCACTGACCCGTGCGTCAGAACATAGCCTGAACCTCCCACGTTTCCGTACCCGCACCTGTGCCCTAAGGCTTGTCGTTCTCTAGCCCTAACCCTATCCCGGAACGGAAAACCACCCCCTGCCCTAAACCTTACCCTACACTGTACCCTACTTCTGGCCAGTACACTGGCACTGACCCGTGCGTCAGCATGTAGCCTGACCCTCCCACGTTTCCGTACCCTCACCCGTGCCCTAAGCCTTGCCGTTCCCTAACTCTAACCCTACAACTTACCCTACGCCGTACCCTACTCTTGGCCCGTACGCTGGCACTGACACGTGCGTCAACACGTAGCATGACCCTCCCACGTTTCCGTACCATCTTCTGTGCCCTAAGCTTTGCCATTCCCTAACACTAACCCTAGCCCAGAATGGAAACCCACCACCAGCCCTACACCTTACCCTACGCCGTATCCTAATCCTGCCCCGTACGCTAGCACTGACCCGTGCGTCAGCATGGAGCCTGACACTCCCACGTTTCCGTACCCGCACCTGTGCCCTAAGCCTCGCCGTTCCCTAACCCTAACCCTAGCCCGGAACGGAGACCCACCATCAGCCCTACCCCTTACCCTTGTCGAAGCCTACTCCTGCCCGGAAGCTGACACTGACACGTGCGTGAGCACGTACCCAGACCCTCCCACTTTTCCGTACCCTCACCTGTTCCCTAAGCCTTGCGTTCGCTAACCCTTACCCTGGCCCGGAACGGAAACCCACCACCGGGCCTACACCTTACACTACGCCGAAGACTACACCTGGGCGTACGCTGTCATTGACCCGTGCGTCAGCACGTAGTGTGACCCCCCCACGTTTCTGTAACCTCACCTGTGCCCTAAGTCATGTGGTTCCCTTCCCCTAACAGTTGCCCGGAAAGGAAACCCAGCACCACCCCTACACCATACCCAACGTCATACCCAACTCCTGCCCCGTACGGTGGCACTGACTCGTGTATCAGCACGTAGCCTGCCTTTCCCACGTTTCCTTACCCTCACCTGTGCCCTAAGCCTCGCAATTCCCTAACACTAACCCTAGCCCAGAACAGAAACCCACCACCAGCCCTACACCTTACCCTACGCCGTACCCTATTCCTGGACCGTACGCTGGCACTGACACGTGATTCAGCATGTAGCCTGACCCACCCACGTTTCCATACCCTCACCTGTGCCCTAAGCATTGCCTTTCCCTAACCCTAACCCTAGCCGGGAACGGAAACCCACCACCAGCCCTAAACCTTACCGTACGCCGTACCCTACTCTTGGCCTATACGCAGGCACTGACCCGTGCGTCAGCACGTAGCCTGACCCACCCACGTTTCCGTACCCGCACCTGTGCCCTAAGCCTTGCCGTTCCGTAACCCTAACCCTAGCCCGGAACGGGAAACCACAGCCAGCCCGACACCTTACCCTATGCCGTAAACGACTCCTGGCCCGTATGCTGGCACTGACCCGTGCGTCAGCACGTAGCCTGACCCTCCCACTTTTCCGAACCCTCACCTGTGCCCTAAGCTTGGCCGTTCCGTAACCCTAACCCTAGCCCGGAACGGAAACCCACCACCAGCCCTAAACCTTACCCTACGCCGTACCATACTCCTGGCCCGTACGCTGGCACTGACCCGTGCGTCAGCATGTAGCCTGACCCTCCCACTTTTCCTTACCCTCACCTGCTCCCTAAGCCTTACCGATCCCTAACTCTAACCCTAGCCCGGAACGGAATCCCACCACCAGCCCTACACCCTACCCTACGTCGTAGCCTACTGCTGGCCCGTAAGCTGACACTCTCCCATGTGTCAGCCCGTAGCCTGCCTCTCCCACGTTTCCGTACCCTCACCTGTGCCCTAAGCCTTGCCGCTCCCTAACCCTAACCCTAGCCCGGAATGGACACCCACCACCAGCCTTACACTTTACCCTACGCCGTACCCTACACCTGGTCAATACCCTGGAACTAACCCTTGATTCAGCATGTAGCCTGACCCTCCGACGTTTCCATAGCCTCACCTGTGCCCTAAGCCTTGCCATTCCCAACCCTAACCCTAGCCCGGAACAGAGACCCACCACCAGCCCTACACCTTACCCTACGTCGAAGCCTACTCCTGCCCAGAAGCTGACACTGACACGTGCGTGAGCACGTAGCCTGACCCTCCCACTTTTCCGTACCCTCACCTGTGCCCTAAGCCTTGCCGTTCGCTAACCCTAACCCTAGCCCAGAACGGAAACCCACCACCGGGCCTACACCTTACCCTACACCGAAGCCTACACCTGGGCGTACGCTGTCATTGACCCATGTGTCAGCACGTAGTCTGACACTCCCACGTTTCCATAACCTCACCTGTGCCCTAAGCCTTGCGGTTCCCTACCCCTAACCCTAGCCCGGAACGGAATCCCACGACCACCCCTACAGCATACCCTACGCCGTACCCAACTCCTGTCCCGTACGGTGGCACTGACCTGTGTGTCAGCACGTAGCCTGCCTCTCACACGTTTCCATACCCTCACCTGTGCCCTAAGCCTTACCGTTACCTAACCCTAACCCTAGCCCGGAAAGGAAACCCACCACCAGCCCTACACCTTACCGTACGCCGTAGCCTACGCCGGGCCCATATGCTGGCACTGACCCATGTGTCAGCACGTAGCATGACCCTCCCACGTTTCCATACCCTCACCTGTGCCCTATGCCTTGCCATTCCCTAACCCTAACCCTAGCCCGGAAAGGAAACCAACCAACAGCCCTACACCTTACACTACGCTGTTGCCTACTCCTGGCCTGTACGCTGGCACTGACACGTGCGTCAGCACATAGCCTGACCCTCCACCATTTCCGTACCCTCACCTGTGCCCTAAGGCTTGTCGTGCCCTAACCCTAACCCTAGCCCAGAACAGAAACCCACCACCAGCCCTACACCTTACCCTATGCCATAGACTAATCCTGGCCCGTACGCTGGCACTGATCCGTGCGTCAGCACGTAGCCTGACCCTTCCACGTTCCCGTACCCTCACCTGTGTCCTAAGCCTTGCCATTCCATAACCCTAACCATAACCACGAACTGAAACCTACCACCAGCCCTACACCTTACTCTACGCCATAGCCCACTCCTGGCCCATACGCTGGCACTGACCTGTGCGTCAGCACGTAGCCTGCCCCTCCCACGTTTCCGTATCCTCACCCGAACCCTAAGCCTTGTCATTCCCTAAACCTAACCTTAGCCCAGAAAGGAAACCCACCCCCAGCCCTACACCTTACCCTACGCGGTACCTTACTCCTGGCCCATACGCTGGCACTGATCCATGCGTCAGAACATAGCCTGAACCTCCCACGTTTCCGTACCCTCACCTGTGCCTTATGCCTTGCCGTTCCCTAACCCTAACGCTAGCCCGGAATGGTAACCCTCCACCAGCCCTACACCTTACCCTACGCCGTACGCTAATCCTGCCCCATACGCTAGCACTGACCCGTGCCTCAGCACATAGCCTACCACTCCCACGTTTCCGCACCCTCACCAGTGCCCTAAGCCTTGCCGTTCCCTAACCCTAACCCTAGACCAGACCGGAAACACACCACCAGCCCTACAGCTTACCCTACGCCGTACCCTACTCCTTGCCCATACGCTGGCACTGACCCATGCGTCAGCACGTAGCCTACCTCTCCCAACTTTCTGTACCCTCACCTGTGCCCTTAGCCTTGCCGTTCCCTAACCCTATACCAAAACGGAAACCCACCACCAGCCCTACTCCTTACCCTACGCAGTAACTTACTCCTGGCCCGTATGCTGGAACTGACCCGTGCGTCAGCATGGAGCCTGACCCTACCACGTTTCCGTACCCTCAACTGTGCCTTAAGCCTTCCCGATCCCTAACCCTAACCCTAGCCCAGAACGGAGACCCACCACCAGCCCTACACCTTACCGTACGTCGAAGCCTACTCCTGCCCGGAAGCTGACACTGACACGTGCGTGAGCACGTACCCTGACCCTCCCACTTTTCCGTACCCTCACCTGTGCCCTAAGCCTTGCCATTCGCTAACCCTTACCCTGGCCTGGAACGGAAACCCACCACCGGGCCTACACATTACCCTACGCCGAAGCCTACACCTGGGTGTACGCTGTCATTGACCCGTGCATCAGCACGTAGTCTGACCCTCCCACGTTTACGTAACCTCACCTGTGCCCTAAGTCTTGTGGTTCCCTACCCCTAACCCTTGCCTGGAACGGAAACCCACCACGACCCCTACACCATACCATACGCCGTACCCAACACCTGGCCCATACGCTGGCACTGACACATTTTTCAGCACGTAGCAAGACCCTCCCACGTTTCCGTACCCTCACGTGTGCCCTAAGCCTTAACGATCCCTAACCCTAACCCTAGACCGGAATGGACACCCACCGCCGCCCTTACACCATACCCTACGCCGTACCCTACTCCTGGTCCACACCCTGGCACTGACCCGTTCTTCAGCACGTAGCCTGACCCTCCCACGTTTCCGTACCCTCTCCTGTGCCCTAAGCCTTGCCGCTCCCTAACCCTAACCCTAGCCCGGAATGGATCCCCACCACCAGCCTTACACTTTACCCTACGCCGTACCCTACTCCTGGTTCATACCCTGGCACTGACCAGTGCTTCAGCATGTAGCCTGACACGCCCACGTTTCCGTACCCTCACCTGTGCCCTAAGCCTTGCCTTTACCTATCCCTAACCCTAGCCCGGAACGGAAACCCACCAGAAACCCTAAACCTTAATGTATGCCGTAGCCTACTCCTGACCCGTACGCTGGCAGTGACCATTGCGTCAGCACACAGCCTGCCTGTGCCACGTTTCCATACCCTCACCTGTGCACTAAGCCTTGCCGTTCCCTAACCCTAACCTGGAACGGAAAACCAACACCAGCCCTACACCTTACCCTACACCGTACCATACTCCTGGACCGTACGCTGTCACTGACACGTGCGTCAGCACGTAGACTGACCCTCCCACGTTTCCGTACCCTCACCTGTGCCCTAAGCCTTGCCGTTCCCTAACCCTAATCCTAGCCCGTAACGGAAACCCACCACCAGCCCTACACCTTACCCTACGCCGTACCCTAATCCTGCCCCGTACGCTGGCACTGGCCCGTGCGTCAGCACGTAGCCTGCCACTCCTACGTTTCCGTACCCTCACCTGTGTCCTAAGCCATGCCATTCCCTAACCCTAACCCTAGCCCGGAACATAAACCCACCACCAGCCCTAGACCTTACACTACGCCGTACCCTACTCCTGGCCCCTACACTGGCACTGACCTCTGTGTCAGCTCGTAGCCTGCCTCTCCCACGTTTCCGTACCCTCACCTGTGTCCTAAGCCTTGCCGTTCCCTAACCCTTACCCAAGACTGGAACGGAAACCCACCACCAGCCCTAAACCTTACGTTACGACGTACCCTACTCCTTGCCCGTACGCTGGCACAGACCCGTGCGTCAACACGTAGCCTGCCACTCCCACGTTTCTGTACGTTCACCTGTGCCCTAAGCCTTGCTGTTCCCTCACCCTAACCCTAGCCCGGAACGGAAACCCACCACCAGCCCTAAACCTTACCCTACGCCATACCCTACTCCTGGCCCGTACGCTGGCACTAACCCGTGCGTCAGCACGTAGCCTGACCCTCCCACGATTCCATACGTTCATCTGTGCCCTAAGCCTTGCCGTTCCCTAACCCTAACCCTAGCCCGGAATGGTAACTCACAACCAGCCCTACTCATTACCCTACGCCGTACACTATTCCTGGCCCGTACGCTGGCACTGACGCATGCGTCAGCACCTAGCCTGACCTTCCCACGTTTCCGTACCCTCACCTGTGCGTTAAGCTTTGTCATTCCCTAACCCTAACACTAGCACGGAACGGAAACCCAACACCAACCCTACACATTAGCCTACGCCGTAGCCTAATCCTGGCCTGTACATTGGCACTGACTCGTGCGTAAGAACGTAGCCTGACCATCCCACGTTTCCGTACCCTCAGCTGTGCCCTAAGCCTTGCCGTTCCTTAACCGTAAACCAAGCCCAGAACGGAAACCCACCAACAGACTTACACCTTACCCTACGCAGTACCCTACTCCTGGCCCTTACGCTGGCACTGACACGTGCGTGAGCACGTAGCCTGACCCACCCACGACCCTCCCATACAGAAATGGGCAGAAGATCTCAAGAGACGTTTCTTCAAAGAAGACACAGATATGACCAAGACGCACATGAAAAGCTGCTCAACATCACTAATTATTAGAGAAATGCAAATCAAAACTACAATGAGGTATCACCTCATAACTGTTAGAATCGGCATCATCAGAAAACCTACAAACAACAAATTCTGGGGAGGGTGTGGACAAAAGGAGCCCTCTTCCACTACTGGTGGGAATGTAAATTGATACAGTCATTATGGAGAACAGAATGGAGTTTCCTTAAAAAAACTAGAAATAGAATTACCATCTGATCCAGCAATCCCACTTCTGGGCATATACCCAAAGAAAACCATAAATCAAAAAGGCACATTCACCACAATGTTCATTGCAGCACTATTTACAATAGCCAGGTAATGGAAGCAAACTAAATGCCCACAGACAGATGAATGGATAAAGATGGGGTACATATATAAAATGGAATATTACTCGGCCATAAAAAGGAATGAAACTGGGTCATTTGTAGAGATATGGAAGGATCTAGTGACTGTCATACAGAATGAAGTAAGTCAGAAAGAGGAAAACAAATATTGTATATTAATGCATATATGTGGAACTTAAAAACTGGTACAGATGAACTGGTTTGCAAGGAAGAAATACAGACAGAGGTAGAGAACAAACGTATGGACACCAAGTGTGGGAAGCCATGGGGTGGTGGTGGTGGGATGAGTTGGGAGATTGGGATTGACCTGCATACATGTATATTCATAAAATACATAACTAATAATAACCTGCTGTATAAAAAAATAAATAAAATTAATTTTCAAAATTTTCAAAAATAAAATTTAAAAATAATACAGAAAAAAGTTCTTCCCTTCACACAGATGTATTTATAGGAATGAATTATTTCCATGCTTATATCTATAAATACATAAAAGAGGAATAAAATCTAACTTGAACCATAAAAGAAAAAAAAAACTGAACCCACCAGTTATACAGAGGAAAACCCTATCTGGGCACTTGCTCCAGCGGTAAACAATTCTGAAATTGGTCAGAGGTGGGGAATCATCTCCCATACAGCCAGCAACCCACACCCCACGCAAGGAGCGTCCTCATTGCAAAGCTGGGGGATCATGCCGAGGCATCTCTGAATAAAGGTGAGCTGAGCCCCAGGCCAGCTGCAGCTGAACTGTTCCCACCCTTCCCAGGTAAAACACCTGAATATGTACAAGGGCTTGAAAGACTAGAGGAAGGGCCGTGGAGCCACACCAGCAACAGCACGCGGGCCAACTTGGTGCCTGCAGGCCAGCCAGGGTGGTCCTGAACCCTGGCACTCTTCTGGAAGCTTTCCATTGTCCTGCATGAGATACCCCACCTGTCCCGGCCCCCACTGCTTTTTTCCTTCCTCACCTCAGTCCGGAGAGAAATTCCAGCGGAAAGTATGGGTGACACATCCTCTTCTTTCCAGGTGGCAGCCTGGCAACTCCTGCAGAAAGGACAGCAGAACCCCACTCACACCGGGCCACCAACAAAGCTGTGGCCCCTCATTCCCTCCCACCAGCACAGCCCCGAGACTGCTGACGGGGCAGAGAATATGGAGTCAGGAACAGCTTCAGGGGCTATTGCTGCCTGGAGCGCTGTTTATATTGACCTCAACCAGGCACACCTGGGGAGGGCCGGGCGGCAGGGTAAGGCTGCCCAGGCCAGCTAATCCACAACCCTCAGGGAATGACATTGTTGAAAATGGACCTCGCTAAGGCAGAAGAGAAGCCAAGGAAAAAAAGAACACAATGCCATTTGCACCACCGTAGATGAGTCTAGAGGTAATCACGTGACTTGTAGTAAGTCAGAAAGTGAAAGACACATATCATATCATATCACTTATAGGTGTTACCTAAAAATGGATACCAGGGCACATATTTCCACCGAGAAGGGCAATCAGAGATTCATTAAACAAACTTATGGTTCACCAATGGAAAGGTGAGAGGATTGGTTACATTACGATATCGGGGTTAAGAGACTTATACAAACACAGGTGACATATATAATCACCAAAGACGTACGGAATACCAAAAGACTACTCAACATTCTGTCATAATGTACATGGGAAAAGGATCCCAGGAAAAACAGACATGTGTATATGTGTAAAAGAACCACATCTTCCACACCTCCAACAAGCCAAACATTGTAATCAAACTTGCTGTAATAAAAAATAAAAATGAAATTAAAAACACGAACAAGAAGTAGGGAGACAAACTTGAGGGGCTTTCTCCTGGCACATTCCATTCTAAATTCCAATCTAGAACACGACTTCCATTGAGGCTCTGTTGCCCTAGTAACCAGAATTGGTAAGGGAGCACTGCTGCCACCTTGTGGCCGTTTCACACAACAGCAGCTTTAATCCCAGCGCTAATGATCAGTTGATAGTCAAAATCATTGCAGGCCTGTAAATGACACCTGCCCTGAAAACAAATCCTGGGGTCACATATCGACCAAAAAATTCCAAGGACGTCCATATTTCAAAACGACCATTTCAAAAGGCATATTTTATGCACATTAGTTTTCTGCTTCTTTTTCTTTCTTTCTTTTTTGGTTAAAAAAACGGGAATGGAAAAAGGCATCCCTCAGAAGGGGCGAAAATAGTTGCAAACGAATCAATGGACAAAGGTTTAATCTCCAATATATATAAACAGCTCATGCAGCTTAATATTAAAAAAACAAACAACCCAATACAAAAATGGGCAGAAGATCTAAAGATACGTTTCTTCAAAGAAGACACAGAGATGGCCAAGACGCACATGAAAAGCTGCTCAACAGCACTAATTATTAGAGAAATGCAAATCAAAACTACAATGAGGTATGACCTCACACTGTTAGAATCGGCATCATCAGAAAATCTACAAACAACAAAATCTGGGAGGGTGTGTACAAAAGGAGCCCTCTTACACTATTGGTGGGAATGTAAATTGATACAGTCACTATGGAGAACAGTATGGAGTTTCGTTAAAAAAAAACTAGAAATAGAATTACCATCTGAGCCAGCAATCCTACTTCTGGGCATATACCCAAAGAAAACCATAAATCAAAAAGGCACATTCACCACAATGTTCACTGCAGCGCTATTTACAATAGCCAGGTAATGGAAGCAACCTAAATGCCCACAGACAGATGAATGGATAAAGATGTGGTACATGTATAAAATGGAATATTACTCAGCCATAAAACGGAATGAAACTGGGTCATTTGTAGAGACATCGATGGATCTAGAGACTGTCATACAGAATGAAGTAAGTCAGAAAGAGGAAAACAAATATTGTATATTAATGCATATATGTGGAACCTAAAAAGTGGTACAGATGAACTGGTTTGCAGGGAAGAAATAGAGACAGAGGTAGAGAACAAACGTATGGACACCAATTGTGGGAAGCCATGGTGTGGTGGTGGTGGGATGATTTGGGAGATTGGGATTGACCTGCATACATGTATATTCATAAAATACATAACTAATAATAACCTGCTGTATAAAAAAATAAACAAAATTAAATTTCAAAATTTAAAAAAAGAAAATATAAAAAAATACACAAAAAAGTTCTTCCCTTCACACAGATGTATTTATAGGAATGAATTATTTCCATGCTTATATCTATAAATACATAAAAGAGGAATAATATCTAACTTGAACCATAAAAGAAAAAAAAAACCTGAACCCACCAGTTATACAGAGGAAAACCCTATCAGGGCACTTGCTCCAGCGGTAAACAATTCTGAAATTGGTCAGAGGTGGGGAATCATCTCCCATAGAGCCAGCAACCCACACCCCACGCAAGGAGCGTACTCATTGCAAAGCTGGGGGATCGTGCAGAGGCATCTCTAAATAAAGGTGAGCTGAGCCCCAGGCCAGCTGCTGCTGGACTGTTCCCACCCTTCCCAGGTAAAACACCTGAATATGTACAAGGGCTTGAAAGACTAGAGGAAGGGCTCTGGAGCCACACCAGCAACAGCATGCAGGACAACTTGGTGCCTGCAGGCCAGCCAGGGTGGTCCTGTCCCCGGGCGCTCTTCCGGAAGCTTTCCATTGTCCTGCCTGAGATACCCCACCTGTCCCGGCCCCCACTGCTTTTTTCCTTCCTCACCTCTGTCCGGAGAGAAATTCCAGCGGAAGGTATGGGTGACACCTCCTCTTCTTTCCAGGTGGCAACCTGGCAAGTCCTGCAGAAAGGCCAGCAGAACCCCACTCACACCGGGCCACCAACAAAGCTGTGGCCCCTCATACCCTCCCACCAGCACAGCCCCGAGACTGCTGACGGGGCAGAGAATATGGAGTCAGGAACAGCTTCTGGGGATATTGCTGCCTGGAGCGCTCTTTATATTGACCTCAACCAGGCACACCTGGGGAGGGCTGGGCGGCAGGTTAAGGCTGCCCAGGTCAGCTAATCCACAACACTCAGGGGATCACATTGTTGAAAATGGACCTCGCTAAGGCAGAAGAGAAGCCAAGGAAAAAAAGAACACAATGCCATTTGCACCACCGTAGATGAGTCTAGAGGTAATCACGTGACTTGTAGTAAGTCAGAAAGTGAAAGACACATATCATATCATATCACTTATAGGTGTTACCTAAAAATGGATACCAGGGCAGATATTTCCACGGAGAAGGGCAATCACCGATTCATTAAACAAACTTATGGTTCACCAATGGAAAGGTTTGAGGATTGGTTTCATTACGATATTGGGGTTAACAGACATATACAAACACAGGTGACATATATAATTACCAAATACCTACCGAGTACCAAAAGGCTACTCAACATTATCTCATAACGCACATGGGAAAAGGATCCCAGGAAAAACAGACATCTGTATATGTGTAAAAGAACCACATTTTCCACAGCTATAACAAGCCAAACATTGTAATCAAACTTTCTGTAATAAAAAATAAAAAATTAAATTAAAAACACGAACAAGAAGTAGGGAGACAAACTTAAGGGGCTTTCTCCTGTCACATTCCATTCTAAATTCCAATCTAGAACACGACTTCCATTGAGGCTCTGTTGCCCTAGTAACCAGAATTGGTAAGGGAGAACTGCTGCCACCTTGTGGCCGTTTCACACAACAGCAGATTTAATCCCAGCATTCATGGTCAGTTGATATTCAAAATCATTGCAGGCCTGTAAATGACACCTGCCCTGAAAACAAATCCTGGGGTCACATATCGACCAAAAAATTTAAAGGACGTCCATATTTCAAAACGACCGTTTCAAAAGGCATATTTTATGCACATTAGTTTTCTGCTTCTTTTTCTTTCTTTCTTTTTTGGTTAAAAACACGGGAATGGAAAAAGGCATCCCTCAGAAGGGGCGAAAATAGTTGCAAACGAATCAATGGACAAAGGTTTAATCTCCAATATATATAAACAGCTCATGCAGCTTTTAAAAAAACAAACAACCCAATACAAAATTGGGCAGAAGATCTAAAGAGACGTTTCTTCAAAGAAGACACAGAGATGGCCAAGACGCATATGAAAAGCAACTCAAGAGCACTAATTATTAGAGAAATGCAAATCAAAACTACAATGAGGTATCACGTCACACCTGTTAGAATCGGCATCATCAGAAAATCTACAAACAAATTCTGGGGAGGGTGTGGACAAAATGAGCCCTCTTCCACTATGGTGGGAATGTAAATTGATACAGTCACTATGGAGAACAGTATGGAGTTTCCTTAAAAGAACTAGAAATAGAAACCTTGACTTTCCCTAACCCTAAACATAGCCCGGAACGGAATCCTACAACCAACCCTACACCTTATCTATGCCGTACACTAATCTTAATCCGTACGCTGGCACTAACCAGTGAGTCAACACGTACCCTGACCCTAACACGTTTCCATACCCTCAGCTGTGCCCTAAAACTTGTCGTTGCCTATCCTTAACCTTAGCCCGGAACGGAAACCTACCATCAGCCATACACCTTACCCTAAGCTGTACCCTAATCCCAATTCATACATCAACATGTACCCTGACCCTAACACGTTTCCGTACCCTCACCTCTGCCATAAACCTTGCCGTTCCCTAACCCTAACCCTAGCCCGGAACGGAAACCTACCACCAACCCTACACCTTACCTTACGCCGTACCCGAATCCTAATTCGTATGCTGACACTAACCTGTGCATCAACACATACCCTGACCCTAACACGTTTCGTACCCTCACCTGTGCCCTAAACTTTGCCGGTCCCTAAACATAACCCTAGACTGGAACGGAAACGTACCACCAACCCTACACCTTACTCTATGCGGTACCCTAACCCTCATGCGTATGCTGACACTAACCCGTGAGTCAACACGTACCCTGAACCTAACACATTTCTGTACCATCACCTGTGCCCAAAACCTTGCAATTCGCTAACCCTAACCCTACAACGGAATGGAAACCTACCGCCCTCCGTACACCTTACCCTACGCCGTACCCTAATCCTAATGCGTATGATGACACTATTCCATGTATCAACATGTATCATGACCCTAACACGTTTCTGTACCGTCACCTGTACCATAAACCTTGCCGTACCCTAACACTAACCCTAGCCCAGAATGGAAAACTACCACAAACCGTACAGCATACCCTACACGGTACCCTAATCCTAATCCGTACACTGACACTAACCCGTGCGTCAACACGTACACTGACCCTAACACTTTTCCATTCCCTCACCTGTGCCCTAAACCGTGCCGTTGCCTAACCCTAACCCTAGCCCCAAACGGAAACCTACCACCAAACCTACACGTTACTCTACGCCATACCCTAATCATAATCCGTGCGTCAACACGTACCCTGACCCTAACACATTTCCGTACCCTCACCTATGCCCTAAACCTTGCCGTTCCATAACTCTAACCCTAGCCTGGAACGGAAACCTACCACCAACCCTAGACCTTAACCTACGAAGGACCATAAACGTACTCCGTACGCTGACACTAACCCATGCGTCAACACTTACCCTGACCCTAACACGTTTCCGTACCTTCACCTGTGACCTAAACCTTGCCATTCCCTAACCCTAACCCTAGACCACAATGGAAACCTACCACCAAGCCTACACCTTACCCTTAGCCGTACCCTAATGCTAATCCATATGTCAACACGTACCCTGACACTAACACGTTTCCATACCCTCATCTGTGCCCAAAACCTTGCCGTTCCCTAACACTAACCCTAGCCTGAAATGGAAACCTACCACCAACCATACACTATACCCTATGCCGCACCATAATCCTCATCTGTACGTTCACACTAACCCGTGCGTCAACACGTACCCTGAGCCTAACACGTTTCGATACCCTCACGTGTGCCCTAAACCTTGTCGTTCCCTAACCCTAACCCTAGCCCAGAACAGAAACCCACCACCAGCCCTACACCTTACCCTACGACGTACACTACTCCTGGCCCGTACGCTGGCACTGACCCCTGCGTCAGCACATAGCCTGACTCTCCCACGTTTCCGTACCCGCACCTGTGCCCTAAGACTTGCCGTTCCCTAACCTTAACCCTAGCCCGGAAAGGAAGCCCACCACCAGCCCTACACCTTTCCCTACGCCGTAGCCTACGACTGGCCCATACGCTGGCACTGACACGTGTGTCAGCACGTAGCATGACCCTCCCACGTTTCCATACCCTCACCTGTGCCCTAAGCCTTGACATTCCCTAACCCTAACCCTAGCCCGGAAAGGAAACCAACCACCAGCCCTACACCTTACCCTACGTTGTTGCCTACTCCTGGCCTGTACGCTGGCACTGACCCGTGCGTCAGCACATAGCCTGACCCTCCACCATTTCCGTACCCTCAACTGTGCCCTAAGTCTTGTCCTTCCCTAACCCTAACCCTAGCCCAGAACAGAAACCCACCACCAGCCCTACAGCTTACCCTACGCCGTAGCCTAATCCTGGCCCGTACGCTGGCACTGATGCGTGCGTCAGCACGTAGCCTGACCTTCCCACGTTCCCGTACCCTCACCTGTGTCCTAAGCCTTGCCGTTCCATAACCCTAACCATAACCCCAAAAGGAAACCCACCACCAGCCCTAAACCTTACCCTACGCCGTACCCTACACCTGGCCCGTACGCTGGCACTGATCCGTGCGTCAGCATGTAGCCTAACCCTCCCACTTTTCCTTACCCTCACCTGTTCCCTAAGCCTTGCCGATCCCTAACTCTAACCCTAGCCCGGAACGGAAACCCACCACCAGCCCTACACCCTACCCTACGTCGTAGCCTACTGCTGGCCCGTAAGCTGGCACTCTCCCATGTGTCAGCCCATAGCCTGCCTCTCCCACGTTTCCGTACCCTCACCTGTGCCCTAAGCCTTGCAGTTCCCTACCTCTAACCCTAGCCTGGAAAGGAAACCACCACCAGCCCTACACATTACGCTATGCCGTACCCTACTCCTGGCCCGTACGCTGGCACTGACCCATTCTTCAGCACGTATCCTGACCCTCCCACGTTTCCGTACCCTCACCTGTGTCCTAAGCCTTAACGTTCACTAACCCTAACCCTAGACCGGAATGGACACCCACCACCACCCTTACACCATACCCACGCCATACCCTACTCCTGGTCCACACCCTGGTACTGACCCGTTCTTCAGCATGTAGCCTGACCCTCCCACGTTTCCGTACCCTCACCTGTGCCCTAAGCCTTGCCGCTCCCTAACCCTAACACTAGCCCGGAATGGACACCCACCACCAGCCTTACACTTTACCCTACGCCGTACCCTACTCCTGGTCCATACCCTGGCATTGAACCGTGCTTCAGCATGTAGCCTAACCCTCCCACGTTTCCGTACCTTCAGCTGTGCCCTAAGCCTTGCCTTTCCCTATCCCTAACCCTAGCCCGGAACGGAAACCCACCACAAAACCTAAACCTTAACGTACGCCGTAGACTACTCCTGACCCGTACGCAGGCAGTGACCCTTGCGTCAGCACATAGCCTGCCTCTGCCACGTTTCCATACACTCACCTGTGCACTAAGCCTTGCCGTTCCCTAACTCTAACCTGGAACGGAAACCCCCAACCAGCCCTACACCTTACCCAAAGCCGTACCCGAATCATGGCGCGTACGCTGGCAAAGACCCGTGCGTCATCACGTAGCCTGACCCTCCCACGTTTCCGTACCCTCACCTGTGCCCTAACCCTTGCCATTCCCTAACCCTAACCCTACACCTAACCTTACGCCATACCCTACACTTGGCCCATATGCTGGCACTGACCCGTGCGTCAGCACGTAGCCTGACCCTCCCACTTTTCCATACCATCTTCTGTGCCCTAAGTTTTGCCGTTCCCTAACCCTAAACCTAGCCTGGAACGGAAACCCACCACCAGCCCTAAACCTTACCCTACGCCGTACCCTAATCCTGCCCCGTACGCTGGCACTGACCCGTGCGTCAGCACGTAGCCTGCCACTCCTACGTTTCAGTACCCTCACCTGTGCCCTAAGCCTTGCCGTTCCCTAACCCTAACCCGGAACATAAACCCACCACCAGCCCTAAACCTTACGCTACGACGTACCCTACTCCTGGCCCGTACGCTGGCACTGACCCGTGCGTCAGCACGTAGCCTGACCCTCCCACGTTTCCTTACGTTCACCTGTGCCCTAAGCCTTGCCGTTCCCTCACCCTAACCCTAGCCCGGAACGGTATCTCACAACCAGCCCTACTCCTTACCCTACGCCGTTCCCTATTCCTGCCCCGTACGCTGGCACTGACCCGTGCGTCAGCACATAGCCGGACCCTCCCACGTCTCCGTACCCTCACCTGTGCCCTAAGCCTTGTCATTCCATAACCCTAACCCTAGCACGGAACGGAAACCCACCACCAGCCCTACACATTAGCCTACGCCGTAGCCTATTCCTGGCCCGTACATTGGCACTGACCCATGCGTAAGAAGGTAGCCTGACCATCCCACGTTTCCGTACCCTCACCTGGGCCCTAAGCCTTGCCGTTCCCAAACCCTAAACCTAGCCCGGAATGGAAACCACCACCAGACCTACACCTTACCCTACGCAGTACCCTACTCCTGGCCCTTACGCTGGCACAGACACGTGCGTGAGCACATAGCCTTACCCTCCAACCACCCTCCCAATACAGAAATGGTCAGAAGATCTCATGAGACGATCCTTCAAAGAAGACACAGACATGGCCAAGACGCAGATGAAAAGCTGCTCAACATCACTAATTATTAGAGAAATGCAAATCAAAACTACAATGAGGGGGCTTCCCTGGTGCCGCAGTGTTTGAGTGTCCGCCTGCCGATGCAGGGGACACGGGTTCGTGCCCCGGTCCGGGAAGATCCCACATGTCGCGGAGCAGCTGGGCCCGTGAGCCATGGCCACTGAGCCTGCGCGTCCGGAGCCTGTGCTCCGCAACTGGAGAGGCCACAACAGTGAGAGGCCCGCGTACCACAAAAAAAAATAAATTAAAAAAAAAATAAAATAAAACTACAATGAGGTATCACCTCACACATGTTAGAATCGGCATCATCAGAAAACCTACAAACAACAAATTCTGGGGAGGGTGTGGACAAAAGGAGCCCTCTTCCACTATTGGTGGGAATGTAAATTGATACAGTCACTATGGAGAACAGTGTGGAGTTTCCTTAAAAAAACTAGAAATAGAATTACCATCCTATCCAGCAATCGCACTTCTGGGCATATACCCAGAGAAAACCATAAATCAAAAAGGCACATTCACCACAATGTTCATTGCAGCACTATTTACAATAGCCAGGTAAGGGAGCAAACTAAATACCCACAAACAGATGAATGGGTAAAGATGTGGTACATATATAAAATGGAATATTACTCGGCCATAAAAATGAATGAAACTGGGTCATTTGTAGAGACATCGATGGATCTAGAGACTGTCATACAGAATGAAGTAAGTCAGAAAGAGGAAAACAAATATTGTATATTAATGCATATATGTGGAACCTAAAAAGTGGTACAGAAGAACTGGTTTGCAGGGAAGAAGTAGACACACAGGTAGAGAAAAAACTTATGGACACCAAGTGTGGGAAGCCATGGGGTGGTAGAGGTGGGATGAGTTGGGAGATTGGGATTGGCCTGCATACATGCATATGCATAAAATACATAACTAATAATAACCTGCTGTATAAAAAATTAAAACTAAATTTCAATATTTTAAAAAATAAAATTTAAAAATAAAAGAGAAAAAAGTTCTTCCCTTCACACAGATGTATTTATAGGAATGTATTATTTCCATGCTTATATCTATAAATACATAAAAGAGGTATAAAATCTAACTTGAACCATAAACGAAAAAAAACCTGAACCCACCAGTTATACAGAGGAAAGCCCTATCAGGGAACTTGCTCCAGCGGTAAAAAATTCTGAAATTGGTCAGAGGTGGGGAATCATCTCCCATACAGCCAGCAACCCACCCCGCATGCACGGAACGTCCTCATTGCAAAGCTGGGTGACCGTGCCGAGGCATTTCTGAATAAAGGTGAGCTGAGCCCCAGGCCAGCTGCAGCTGAACTGTTCCCACCCTTCCCAGGTAAAACACCTGAATATGTACAAGGGCATGAAATCCTAGAGGAAGGGCCGTGGAGCCACACCAGCGACAGCACACAGGCCAACTTGGTGCCTGCAGGCGAGGCAGGATGGTCCTGACCCCGGGCGCTCTTCTGGAAGCTTTCCATTTCCCTGCCTGAGATACCCCTCCTGTCCCGGACCCCACCCCTTTTTTTCCTTCCTTAACTTAGCCCGGAGAGAAATTCCAGTGGAACTTATGGGTGACACATCCTCTTCTTTACAGGTGGCGGCCTGGCAACTCCTGCACAAAGTCCAGCAGAGCCCCACACACACCGGGCCACCCACAAAGCCGTGGCCCCTCACACGGTCCCACCAGCAGAGCCCCGAGACTTCTGACGGGGCAGAGAATATGGAGTCAGGCACAGCTTCAGGGGCTATTGCTGCCTGGAGTGCTGTTTATATTGACCACAACCAGGCACACCTGGGGAGGGCCGGCCGGCACGGTAAGGCTGCCCAGGTCAGCTAATCCACAACCCTCAGGGAATGACATTGTTGAAAATGGACCTCGCTAAGGCAGAATAGAAGCCAAGGAAAATAAGGACACAATGCCTTTTGCAGCACCGTAGATGAGTCTAGAGGTAATCATGTGACATGTAGTAAGTCAGAAAGTGAAAGGCACATATCGTATCATATCACTTATAGGTGTTACCTAAAAATGGATACCAGGGCAGATATTTCCACGGAGAAGGGCAATCACATATTCATTAAACAAACTTATGGTTCACCAATGGAAAGGTGTGAGGATTGGTTTCATTACGATATTGGGGTAACAGACATACAAACACAGGTGATATATATAATAACCAAAGAGCTACGGAATACAAAGAGAGGAGTACACAACATTGTGTCATAACGTACATGGGAAAAGGATCCCAGGAAGAACAGACATCTGTATATGTGTAAAAGGACCACATCTACCATACCTACAACAAGCCAAACATTGTAATCAAACTTGCTGTAATAAAAAATAAAAAATTAAATAAAAAAAACACGAACAAGAAGTAGTGAGACAAACTTGAGAGGCTTTTTCCTGTCACATTCTTTTCTAAATTCCAATCTAGAAGGCGACTTCCATTGAGGCTCTTTTGCACTAGTAACCAGATATGAAAGTGAGAACTGCTGCCGCCTTGTGGCCGTTTCACACAACAGCAGCTTTAATCCCAGCGCTAATGGTCAGTTGATATTCAAAATCATTGCAGGCCTGTAAATGACACCTGCCCTGAAAACAAATCCTGGGGTCACATATCGACCAAAAAATTTAAAGGACGTCCATATTTCAAAACGACCGTTTCAAAAGGCATATTTTATGCACATTAGTTTTCTGCTTCTTTTTCTTTCTTTCTTTTTTGGTTAAAAACACGGGAATGGAAAAAGGCATCCCTCAGAAGGGGCGAAAATAGTTGCAAACGAATCAATGGACAAAGGTTTAATCTCCAATATATATAAACAGCTCATGCAGCTTATTAAAAAAACAAACAACCCAATACAAAAATGGGCAGAAGATCTAAATAGACGTTTCTTCAAAGAAGACACAGAGATGGCCAAGACGCACATGAAAAGCTGCTCAAGAGCACTAATTATTAGAAAAATGCAAATCAAAACTACAATGAGGTATCACCTCACACCTGTTAGAATCGGCATCATCAGAAATTCTACAAACAAATTCTGGGGAGGGTGTGGACAAAAGGAGCCCTCTTCCACTATGGTGGGAATGTAAATTGATACAGTCACTATGGAGAACAGTATGGAGTTTCCTTAAAAGAACTAGAAATAGAAACCTTGACTTTCCCTAACCCTAACCATACCCCGGAACGGAATCCTACCACCAACCGTACCCCTTATCTATGCCGTACACTAATCCTAATCCGTACGCTGGCACTAACCAGTGAGTCAACACGTACCCTGACCCTAACACGTTTCCATACCCTCAGCTGTGCCCTAAAACTTGTCATTGCCTATCCTTAACCTTAGCCCGGAACGGAAACCTACCATCAGCCCTACACCTTACCCTAAGCTGTACCCTAATCCTAATTCATACATCAACACGTACCCTGACCCTAACACGTTTCCGTACCCTCACCTCTGCCATAAACCTTGCCGTTCCCTAACCCTAACCCTAGCCCGGAACGGAAACCTACCACCAACCCTACACCTTACCTTACGCCGTACCCTAATCCTAATTCGTATGCTGACACTAACCTGTGCATCAACACATACCCTGACCCTAACACGTTTCGTACCCTCACCTGTGCCCTAAACTTTGCCGGTCCCTAAACATAACCCTAGACTGGAACGGAAACCTACCACCAACCCTACACCTTACTCTATGTGGTACCCTAATCCTCATGCGTATGCTGACACTAACCCGTGAGTCAACACGTACCCTGAACCTAACACATTTATGTACCATCACCTGTGCCCAAAACCTTGCAATTCGCTAACCCTAACCCTAAAACGGAATGGAAACCTACCGCCCTCCGTACACCTTACCCTACGCCGTACCCTAATCCTAATGCGTATGATGACACTATTCCATGTATCAACATGTATCATGACCCTAACACGTTTCTGTACCGTCACCTGTACCATAAACCTTGCCGTACCCTAACACTAACCCTAGCCCAGAATGGAAAACTACCACAAACCGTACAGCACACCCTACACGGTACCCTAATCCTAATCCGTACACTGACACTAACCCGTGCGTCAACACGTACACTGACCCTAACACTTTTCCGTTCCCTCACCTGTGCCCTAAACCGTGCCGTTGCCTAACCCTAACCCTAGCCCAAAACGGAAACCTACCACCAACCCTACACGTTACTCTACGCCATACCCTAATCATAATCCGAGCGTCAACACGTACCGTGAACCTAACACATTTCCGTACCCTCACCTATGCCCTAAACCTTGCCGTTCCATAACACTAACCCTAGCCTGGAACGGAAACCTACCACCAACCCTAGACCTTAACCTACGAAGGACCATAAACCTACTCCGTACGCTGACACTAACACATGCGTCAACACTTACCCTGACCCTAACACGTTTCCGTACCTTCACCTGTGACCTAAACCATGCCATTCCCTAACCCTAACCCTAGACCACAATGGAAAACTACCACCAAGCCTACACCTTACCCTTAGCCGTACTCTAATGCTAATCCATATGTCAACACGTACCCTGACACTAACACGTTTCCATACCCTCATCTGTGCCCAAAACCTTGCCGTTCCCTAACACTAACCCTAGCCTGAAACGGAAACCTACCACCAACCATACACTATACCCTATGCCGCACCATAATCCTCATCTGTACGTTCACACTAACCCGTGCGTCAACACGTACCCTGAGCCTAACACGTTTCGATACCCTCACGTGTGCCCTAAACCTTGCCGTTCCCTAACCCTAACCCTAGCCCAGAACGGAAACCCACCACCAGCCCTACACCTTATCCTACGAGGTACACTACTCCTGGCCCGTTCGCTGGCACTGACCCGTGCGTCAGCACATAGCCTGACTCTCCCACGTTTCCGTACCCGCACCTGTGCCCTAAGACTTGCCGTTCCCTAACCCTAACCCTAGCCCGGAAAGGAAGCCCACCACCAGCCCTACACCTTTCCCTACGCCGTAGCCTACGACTGGCCCATACGCTGGCACTGACACGTGTGTCAGCACGTAGCATGACCCTCCCACGTTTCCATACCCTCACCTGTGCCCTAAGCCTTGACATTCCCTAACCCTAACCCTAGCCCGGAAAGGAAACCAACCACCAGCCCTACACCTTACCCTACGTTGTTGCCTACTCCTGGCCTGTACGCTGGCACTGACCCGTGCGTCAGCACATAGCCTGACCCTCCACCATTTCCGTACCCTCAACTATGCCCTAAGTCTTGTCCTTCCCTAACCCTAACCCTAACCCAGAACAGAAACCCACCACCAGCCCTACAGCTTACCCTACGCCGTAGCCTAATCCTGGCCCGTACGCTGGCACTGATCCGTGCGTCAGCACGTAGCCTGACCTTCCCACGTTCCCGTACCCTCACCTGTGTCCTAAGCCTTGCCGTTCCATAACCCTAACCATAACCCCAAACGGAAACCCACCACCAGCCCTAAACCTTACGCTATGCCGTACCCTACACCTGGCCCGTATGCTGGCATTGATCCGTGCATCAGCATGTAGCCTAACCCTCCCACTTTTCCTTACCCTCACCTGTTCCCTAAGCCTTGCCGATCCCTAACTCTAACCCTAGCCCGGAACGGAAACCCACCACCAGCCCTACACCCTACCCTACGTCGTAGCCTACTGCTGGCCCGTAAGCTGGCACTCTCCCATATGTCAGCCCATAGCCTGCCTCTCCCACGTTTCTGTACCCTCACCTGAGCCCTAAGCCTTGCAGTTCCCTACCTCTAACCCTAGCCCGAAACGGAAACCACCACAAGTCCTACACATTACGCTATGCCGTACCCTACTCCTGGCCCGTACGCTGGCACTGACCCATTCTTCAGCACGTATCCTGACCCTCCCACGTTTCCGTACCCTCACCTGTGTCCTAAGCCTTAACGTTCCCTAACCCTAACCCTAGACCGGAATGGACACCCACCACCGCCCTTACACCATACCCAACGCCGTACCCTACTCCTGGTCCACACCCTGGCACTGAACCGTTCTTTAGCATGTAGCCTGACCCTCCCACGTTTCCGTACCCTCACCTGTGCCCTAAGCCTTGCCGCTCCCTAACCCTAACACTAGCCCGGAATGGACACCCACCACCAGCCTTACACTTTACCCTACGCCGTACCCTACTCCTGGTCCATACCCTGGCATTGAACCGTGCTTCAGCATGTAGCCTAACCCTCCCACGTTTCCGTACCCTCACCTGTGCCCTAAGCCTTGCCTTTCCCTATCCCTAACCCTAGCCCGGAACGGAAACCCACCACAAAACCTAAACCTTAACGTACGCCGTAGACTACTCCTGACCCGTACGCTGGCAGTGACCCTTGCGTCAGCATATAGCCTGCCTCTGCCACGTTTCCATACCCTCACCTGTGCACTAAGCCTTGCCGTTCCCTAACTCTAACCTGGAACGGAAACCCCCAACCAGCCCTACACCTTACCCAAAGCCGTACCCTAATCCTGGCGCGTACGCTGGCAAAGACCCGTGCGTCATCACGTAGCCTGACCCTCCCACGTTTCCGTACCCTCACCTGTGGCCTAAGCCTTGCCGTTCCCTAACCCTAACCCTACACCTAACCCTACGACATACCCTACACTTGGCCCATACGCTGGCACTGACCCGTGCGTCAGCACGTAGCCTGACCCTCCCACTTTTCCGTACCATCTTCTGTGCCCTAAGCTTTGCCGTTCCCTAACCCTAAACCTAGCCTGGAACGGAAACTCACCACCAGCCCTAAACCTTACCCTACGCCGTACCCTAATCCTGCCCCATACGCTGGCACTGACCCGTGCGTCAGCACGTAGCCTGCCACTCCTACGTTTCCGTACCCTCACCTGTGCCCTAAGCCTTGCCGTTCCCCAACCCTAACCCTAGCCCAGAACATAAACCCACCACCAGCCCTAAACCTTACCCTACGCTGTACCCTACCCCTGGCCCCTACGCTGGCACTGACCTGTGCGTCAGCACGTAGCCTGCCTCTCCCACGTTTCCATACCCTCACCTGTGTCCTAAGCCTTGCCGTTCCCTAACACTAACCCTAGCCTGGAACGGAAACCCACAACCAGCCCTAAACCTTACGCTACGACGTACCCTAATCCTGGCCCGTACGCTGGCACAGACCCGTGCGTCAACACGTAGCCTGCCACTCCCACGTTTCCGTACGTTCACCTGTGCCCTATGACTTGCTGTTCCCTCACCCTAACCCTAGCCCAGAACGGAAACCCACCACCAGCCCTAAACCTTACCCTACGCCATACCCTACTCCTGGCCCGTACGCTGGCACTGACCCGTGCGTCAGCACATAGCCTGACACTCCCACGTTTCCTTACGTTCACCTGTGCCCTAAGCCTTGCCGTTCCCTAACCCTAACCCTAGCCCGGAACGGTATCTCACAACCAGCCGTACTCCTTACCCTATGCCGTTCCCTATTCCTGGCCCGTACGCTGGCACTGAAGCATGCGTCAGCACATAGCCGGACCCTCCCACGTTTCCGTACCCTCAACTGTGCCCTAAGCCTTGTCATTCCCTAACCCTAACCCTAGCACGGAACGGAAACCCACCACCAGCCCTACACATTAGCCTACGCCGTAGCCTATTCCTGGCCCGTACATTGGCACTGACCCATGCGTAAGAACGTAGCCTGACCATCCCACGTTTCCGTACCCTCACCTGGGCCCTAAGCCTTGCCGTTCCCAAACCCTAAACCTAGCCCGGAACGGAAACCACCACCAGGCCTACACCTTACCCTACGCAGTACCCTACTCCTGGCCCTTACGCTGGCACTGACACGTGCGTGAGCACATTGCCTTACCCTCCAACCACCCTCCCAATACAGAAATGGTCAGAAGATCTCATGAGACGATCCTTCAAAGAAGACACAGACATGGCCAAGACGCAGATGAAAAGCTGATCAACATCACTAATTATTAGAGAAATGCAAATCAAAACTACAATGAGGGGGCTTCCCTGGTGGCGCAGTGGTTGAGAGTCCGCCTGCCGATGCAGGGGACACGGGTTCGTGCCCCGGTCCGGGAAGATCCCACATGTCGCGGAGCAGCTGGGCCCGTGAGCCATGGCCACTGAGCCTGCGAGTCCGGAGCCTGTGCTCTGCAACGGGAGAGGCCACAACAGTGAGAGGCCCGCGTACCACACAAAAAAAAAAAAAAAAAAAAAAAAAAAAAACTACAATGAGGTATCACCTCACACATGTTAGAATCGGCCTCATCAGAAAACCTACAAACAACAAATTCTGGGGAGGGTGTGGACAAAAGGAGCCCTCTTCCACTATTGGTGGGAATGTAAATTGATACAGTCACTATGGAGAACAGTGTGGAGTTTCCTTAAAAAAACTAGAAATAGAATTACCATCTGATCCAGCAATCGCACTTCTGGGCATATACCCAGAGAAAACCATAAATCAAAAAGGCACATTCACCACAATGTTCATTGCAGCTCTATTTACAATAGCCAGGTAAGGGAGCAAACTAAATACCCACAAACAGATGAATGGGTAAAGATGTGGTACATATATAAAATGGAATATTACTCGGCCATAAAAAGGAATGAAACTGGGTCATTTGTAGAGACATCGATGGATCTAGAGACTGTCATACAGAATGAAGTAAGTCAGAAAGAGGAAAACAAATATTGTATATTAATGCATATATGTGGAACCTAAAAAGTGGTACAGATGAACTGGTTTGCAGGGAAGAAATAGAGACACAGGTAGAGAACAAACTTATGGACACCAAGTGTGGGAAGCAATGGGGTGGTAGAGGTGGGATGAGTTGGGAGATTGGGATTGGCCTGCATACATGCATATGCATAAAATACATAACTAATAATAACCTGCTGTATAAAAAAATAAAACTAAATTTCAAAATTTTAAAAAATAAAATTTAAAAATAAAAGAGAAAAAAGTTCTTCCCTTCACACAGATGTATTTATAGGAATGTATTATTTCCATGCTTATATCTATAAATACATAAAAGAGGTATAAAATCTAACTTGAACCATAAACGAAAAATAACCTGAACCCACCAGTTATACAGAGGAAAGCCGTATCAGGGAACTTGCTCCAGCGGTAAACAATTCTGTAATTGGGAGGAGGTGGGGAATCATCTCCCATACAGCCAGCAACCCACCCCGCATGCAAGGAGCGTCCTCATTGCAAAGCTGGGGGACCGTGCCGAGGCATCTCTGAATAAAGGTGAGCTGAGCCCCAGGCCAGCTGCAGCTGAACTGTTCCTACCCTTCCCAGGTAAAACACCTGAATATGTACAAGGGCATGAAATCCTAGAGGAAGGGCCGTGGAGCCACACCAGCGACAGCACACAGGCCAACTTGGTGCCTGCAGGCGAGGCAGGATGGTCCTGACCCCGGGCGCTCTTCTGGAAGCTTTCCATTTCCCTGCCTGAGATACCCCTCCTGTCCCGGACCCCACCCCTTTTTTTCCTTACTTACCTCAGCCCGGAGAGAAATTCCAGTGGAACTTATGGGTGACACATCCTCTTCTTTACAGGTGGCAGCCTGGCAACTCCTGCACAAAGTTCAGCAGAGCGCCACACACACTGGGCCACCCACAAAGCCGTGGCCCCTCACACGCTCCCACCAGCAGAGCCCCGAGACTGCTGACGGGGCAGAGAATATGGAGTCAGGAACAGATTCAGGGGCTATTGCTGCCTGGCGCGCTGTTTATATTGACCTCAACCAGGCAGAACTGGGGAGGGCTGGCCGGCACGGTAAGGCTGCCCAGGTCAGCTAATCCACAACCCTCATGGAATCACATTGTTGAAAATGGACCTCGCTAAGGCAGAATAGAAGCCAAGGAAAATAAGGACACAATGCCATTTGCAGCACCGTAGATGAGTCTAGAGGTAATCATGTGACATGTAGTAAGTCAGAAAGTGAAAGGCACATATCGTATCATATCACTTATAGGTGTTACCTAAAAATGGATACCAGGGCAGATATTGCCACGGAGAAGGGCAATCACATATTCATTAAACAAACTTATGGTTCACCAATGGAAAGGTGTGAGGATTGGTTTCATTACGATATTGGGGTTAACAGACATACAAACACAGGTGATATATATAATAACCAAAGAGCTACGGAATACAAAGAGAGGAGTACACAACATTCTGTCATAACGTACATGGGAAAAGGATCCCAGGAAGAACAGACATCTGTATATTTGTAAAAGAACCACATCTACCATACGTACAAGAAGCCAAACATTTTAATCAAACTTGCTGTAATAAAAAATAAAAAATTAAATTAAAAACACGAACAAGAAGTAGTGAGACAAATTGAGGGGCTTTTTCCTGTCACATTCTGTTCTAAATTCCAACCTAGAAGGCGACTTCCATTGAGGCTCTGTTGCCCTAGTAACCAGATATGAAAGAGAGAACTGCTGCCACCTTGTGGCCGTTTCACACAACAGCAGCTTTAATCCCAGTGCTAAAGGTCAGTTGATATTCAAAATCATTGCAGGCCTGTAAATGACACCTGCCCTGAAAACAAATCCTGGGGTCACATATCGACCAAAAAATTTAAAGGACGTCCATATTTAAAAACGACCTTTTCAAAAGGCATATTTTATGCACATTAATGTTCTGCTTCTTTTTCTTTCCTTCTTTTTTGTTTAAAAACACGGGAATGGAAAAAGGCATCCCTCAGAAGGGGCGAAAATAGTTGCAAACGAATCAATGGACAAAGGTTTAATCTCCAATATATATAAACAGCTCATGCAGCTTATTTAAAAAACAAACAACCCAATACAAAAATGGGCAGAAGATCTAAAGACACGTTTCTTCAAAGAAGACACAGAGATGGCCAAGACGCACATGAAAAGCTGTTCAAGAGCACTAATTATTACAGAAATGCAAATCAAAACTACAATGAGGTATCACCTCACACCTGTTAGAATCGGCATCATCAGAAAATCGACAAACAACAAATTCTGGGGAGGGTGTGGACAAAAGGAGCCCTCTTCCACTATTGGTGGGAATGTAATTTGATACAGTCTCTATGGAGAACAGTATGGAGTTTCCTTTAAAAAACTAGAAATAAAATTACCATCTGACCCAGCAATCCCACTGTTGGGCATATACCCAGAGACAACCATAAATCAAATAGGCACATTCACCACAAGGTTCATTGCAGCACTATTTACAATAGCCAGGTAATGGAAGCAAACTAAATGCCCACAGACAGATGAATGGATAATATTGGGGTATATATATAAAATGGAATATTACTCGGCCATAAAAAGGAATGAAACTGGGTCATTTGTAGAGACATCGATGGATCTAGAGACTGTCATACAGAATGAAGTAAGTCAGAAAGAGGAAAACAAATATTGTATATTAATGCATATATGTGGAACCTAAAAAATGGTACAGATGAACTGGTTTGCAGGGAAGAAATAGAGACACAGAGGTAGAGAACAAACGTATGGACACCAAGTGTGGGAAGCCATGGGGTGGTGGTGGTGGGATGAGTTGGGAGTTTGAGATTGACCTGCATACATGTATATGCATAAAATACATAACTAATAATAACCCGCTGTATAAAAAAGTAAATAAAATTAAATTTCAAAATTTTAAAATATAAAATTTAAAAATAAAACAGAAAAAAGTTCTTCCCTTCACACAGATGTATTTATAGGAATGAATTATTTCCATGCTTATATCTATAAATACATAAAAGAGGAATAAAATCTAAATTGAACCATAAACGAAAAAAAAACCTGAACCCACCAGTTATACAGAGGAAAACCCTATCAGGGCACTTGCTCCAGCGGTAAACTATTCTGAAATTGGTCAGAGGTGGGGTATCATCACCCATACAGCCAGCAACCCACACCCCATGCAAGGAGCATCCTCATAGCAAAGCTGGGGGACCGTGCCACGGCATCTCTGAATAAAGGTGAGCTGAGCCCCAGGCCGGCTGCTGCTGAACTGTTCCCACCCTTCCCAGGTCAAACACCTGAATATGTACAAAGGCTTGAAAGCCTAGAGGAAGGGCCGTGGAGCCACACCAGTGACAGCACGCAGGCCAACTTGGTGACTGCAGGCCACCCAGGGAGATCCTGGCCCCTGGCGTTCCTCCGGAAGCTTTCCATTGTCCTGCCTGAGATACCCCATTTGTCCCGGCCCCCACTGCCTTTTTCCTTCCTCACCTCTGTCCGGAGAGAAATTCCAGCGGAAGGTATGGGTGACACAGCCTCTTCTTTACAGGTGGCAGCCTGGCAACTCCTGCAGAAAGGCCAGCAGAACTCCACTCACACCGGGCCACCAACAAAGCTGTGGCCCCTCACTCCCTCCCACCAGCACAGCCCCGAGACTGCTGACGGGGCAGAGAATATGGAGTCAGGTACAGATTCAGGGGCTATTGCTGCCTGGAGCGCTGTTCATATTGACCTCAACCAGGCAGAACTGGGGAGGGCCGGCCGGCAGGGTAAGGCTGCCCAGGTCAGCTAATCCACAACCCTCAGGGAATCACATTGTTGAAAACGGACCTCGCTAAGTCAGAATAGAAGCCAAGGAAAATAAGGACACAATGCCATTTGCAGCACCGTAGATGAGTCTAGAGGTAATCACGTGACTTGTAGTAAGTCAGAAAGTGAAAGACACATATCATATCATATCACTTATAGGTGTTACCTAAAAATGGATACCAGGGCAAATATTTCCACGGAGAAGGGCAATCACAGATTCATTAAACAAACTTATGGTTCACCAATGGAAAGGTGTGAGGAGGATTGGTTTCATTACGATATCGGGGTTAACAGACATATACAAACACAGGTGACATATATAATTACCACAGACCTACAGAATACCAAAAGACTACTCAACATTCTGTCATAACGTACATGGGAAAAGGATCCCAGGAAGAACAGACACCTGTATATGTGTAAAAGAACCACATCTTCCACACCTACACCAAGCCAAACATTGTAATCAAACTTGCTGTAATAAAAAATAAAAAATGAAATTAAAAACACGAACAAGAAGTAGTGAGACAAACTTGAGGGGCTTTCTCCTGGCACATTCCATTCTAAATTCCAATTTAGAACATGACTTCCATTGAGGCTCTGTTGCCCTAGTAAACAGATTAGGTAAGGGAGAACTGCTGCCACCTTGTTGCCCTTTCACACAACAGCAGCTTTAATACCAGCGCTAATGGTCAGTGGATATTCAAAATCATTGCAGGCCTGTAAATGACACCTGCCCTGAAAACAAATCCTGGGGTCACATATCGACCAAAAAATTCAAAGGACGTCCATATTTCTAAACGACCCTTACAAAAGCCATATTTTACGCACATTAGTTTTCTGCTTCTTTTTCTTTCTTTCTTTTTTGGTTAAAAAAACGGGAATGGAAAAAGGCATCCCTCAGAAGGGGCGAAAATAGTTGCAAACGAATCAATGGACAAAGGCTTAATCTCCAATATATATAAACAGCTCATGCAGCTTAATATTAAAAAAACAAACAACCCAATACAAAAATGGGCAGATCTAAAGAGACGTTTCTTCAAAAAAGACACAGAGATTGCCAAGACGCACATGAAAAGCTGCTCAACAGCACTAATTATTAGAGAAATGCAAATCAAAACTACAATGAGGTATCACCTCACACCTGTTAGAATCGGCATCATCAGAAAATCTACAAACAACAAATTCTGGGGAGGGTGTGGACAAAAGGAGCCCTCTTCCACTATTGGTGGGAATGTAAATTGATACAGTCACTATGGAGAACAGTATGGTGTCTCCTTAAAAAAAAACTAGAAATAGAATTATCATCTGATCAAGCAATCCCACTTCTGGGCATATACCCAAAGAAAACCATAAATCAAAAAGGCACATTCACCACAGTGTTCATTGCAGCACTATTTACAATAGCCAGGTAATGGAAGCAACCTAAATGCCCACAGACAGATGAATGGATAACGATGGGGTACATATATAAAATGGAATATTACTCGGCCATAAAAAGGAATGAAACTGGGTCATTTGTAGAGACATCGATGGATCTAGAGACTGTCATACAGAATGAAGTAAGTCAGAAAGAGGAAAACAAATATTGTATATTAATGCATATATGTGGACCCTAAAAAGTGGTACAGATGAACTGGTTTGCAGGGAAGAAATAGAGACACAGGTAGAGAACAAACTTATGGACACCAAGTGTGGGAAGCCATGGGGTGGTAGAGGTGGGATGAGTTGGGAGATTGGGATTGGCCTGCATACATGCATATGCATAATATACATAACTAATAATAACCTGCTGTATAAAAAAATAAAACTAAATTTCAAAATTTTAAAAAATAAAATTTAAAAATAAAAGAGAAAAACGTTCTTCCCTTCACACAGATGTATTTATAGGAATGTATTATTTCCATGCTTATATCTATAAATACATAAAAGAGGTATAAAATCTAACTTGAACCATAAACGAAAAAAAAACCTGAACCCACCAGTTATACAGAGGAAAGCCCTATCAGGGAACTTGCTCCAGCGGTAAACAATTCTGAAATTGGTCAGAGGTGGGGTATCATCACCCATACAGCCAGCAACCCACACCCCATGCAAGGAGCATCCTCATAGCAAAGCTGGGGGACCGTGCCACGGCATCTCTGAATAAAGGTGAGCTGAGCCCCAGGCCGGCTGCTGCTGAACTGTTCCCACCCTTCCCAGGTCAAACACCTGAATATGTACAAAGGCTTGAAAGCCTAGAGGAAGGGCCGTGGAGCCACACCAGTGACAGCACGCAGGCCAACTTGGTGACTGCAGGCCACCCAGGGAGATCCTGGCCCCTGGCGTTCCTCCGGAAGCTTTCCATTGTCCTGCCTGAGATACCCCATTTGTCCCGGCCCCCACTGCCTTTTTCCTTCCTCACCTCTGTCCGGAGAGAAATTCCAGCGTAAGTTATGGGTGACACAGCCTCTTCTTTACAGGTGGCAGCCTGGCAACTCCTGCAGAAAGGCCAGCAGAACTCCACTCACACCGGGCCACCAACAAAGCTGTGGCCCCTCACTCCCTCCCACCAGCACAGCCCCGAGACTGCTGACGGGGCAGAGAATATGGAGTCAGGTACAGATTCAGGGGCTATTGCTGCCTGGAGCGCTGTTCATATTGACCTCAACCAGGCAGAACTGGGGAGGGCCGGCCGGCAGGGTAAGGCTGCCCAGGTCAGCTAATCCACAACCCTCAGGGAATCACATTGTTGAAAACGGACCTCGCTAAATCAGAATAGAAGCCAAGGAAAATAAGGACACAATGCCATTTGCAGCACCGTAGATGAGTCTAGAGGTAATCACGTGACTTGTAGTAAGTCAGAAAGTGAAAGACACATATCATATCATATCACTTATAGGTGTTACCTAAAAATGGATACCAGGGCAAATATTTCCACGGAGAAGGGCAATCACAGATTCATTAAACAAACTTATGGTTCACCAATGGAAAGGTGTGAGGAGGATTGGTTTCATTACGATATCGGGGTTAACAGACATATACAAACACAGGTGACATATATAATTACCACAGACCTACAGAATACCAAAAGACTACTCAACATTCTGTCATAACGTACATGTGAAAAGGATCCCAGGAAGAACAGACACCTGTATATGTGTAAAAGAACCACATCTTCCACACTTACACCAAGCCAAACATTGTAATCAAACTTGCTGTAATAAAAAATAAAAAATGAAATTAAAAACACGAACAAGAAGTAGTGAGACAAACTTGAGGGGCTTTCTCCTGGCACATTCCATTCTAAATTCCAATTTAGAACATGACTTCCATTGAGGCTCTGTTGCCCTAGTAAACAGATTAGGTAAGGGAGAACTGCTGCCACCTTGTGGCCCTTTCACACAACAGCAGCTTTAATACCAGCGCTAATGGTCAGTGGATATTCAAAATCATTGCAGGCCTGTAAATGACACCTGCCCTGAAAACAAATCCAGGGGTCACATATCGACCAAAAAATTCAAAGGACGTCCATATTTCTAAATGACCCTTACAAAAGCCATATTTTACGCACATTAGTTTTCTGCTTCTTTTTCTTTCTTTCTTTTTTGGTTAAAAAAACGGGAATGGAAAAAGGCATCCCTCAGAAGGGGCAAAAATCGTTGAAAACGAATCAATGGACAAAGGTTTAATCTCCAATATATAAACAGCTCATGCAGCTTAATATTAAAAAAAACAAAAAACCCAATACAAAAATGGGCAGTAGATCTAAAGAGACGTTTCTTCAAAGACGACACAGAGATGGCCAAGACGCACATGAAAACCTGCTGAAGAGCACTAATTATTAGAGAAATGCAAATCGAAACTACAATGAGGTATCACCTCACACCTGTTAGAATCGGCATCATCAGAAAATCTACAAACAACAAATTCTGGGGAGGGTGTGGACAAAACGATCCCTCTTCCACTATTGGTGGGAATGTAAATTGATACAGTCACTATGGAGAACACTATGGAGTTTCCTTAAAAAAACTAGAAATAGAATTACCATCTGATCCTGCAATCCCACTTCTGGGAATAGACCCAGAGAAAACCATAAATCAAAAAGGCACATTCACCACAATGTTCATTGCAGCACTATTTACAATAGCCAGGTAAGGGAGCAAACTAAATACCCACAAACAGATGAATGGGTAAAGATGGGGTACATATATAAAATGGAATATTACTCGGCCATAAAAAGGAATGAAACTGGGTCATTTGTAGAGACATCGATGGATCTAGAGACTGTCATACAGAATGAAGTAAGTCAGAAAGAGGAAAACAAATATTGTATATTAATGCATATATGTGGAACCTAAAACCTGGTACAGATGAACTGGTTTGCAGGGAAGAAATAGAGACACAGGTAGATAACAAACTTATGGCACCAAGTGTGGGAATCCATGGGGTGGTAGAGGTGGGATGAGTTGGGAGATTGGGATTGGCCTGCATACATGCATATGCATAAAATAGATAACTAATAATAACCTGCTGTATAAAAAAATAAAACTAAATTTCAAAATTTTAAAAAATAAAATTTAAAAATAAAAGAGAAAAAAGTTCTTCCCTTCACACAGATGTATTTATAGGAATGTATTATTTCCATGCTTATATCTATAAATACATAAAAGAGGTATAAAATCTAACTTGAACCATAAACGAAAAAAAACCTGAACCCACCAGTTATACAGAGGAAAGCCCTATCAGGGAACTTGCTCCAGCGGTAAACAATTCTGAAATTGGTCAGAGGTGGGGAATCATCTCCCATACAGCCAGCAACCCACCCCGCATGCAAGGAGCATCCTCATTGCAAAGCTGGGGGACCGTGCCGAGGCATCTCTGAATAAAGGTGAGCTGAGCCCCAGGCCAGCTGCAGCTGAACTGTTCCCACCCTTCCCAGGTAAAACACCTGAATATGTACAAGGGCATGAAATCCTAGAGGAAGGGCCGTGGAGCCACACCAGTGACAGCACACAGGCCAACTTGGTGCCTGCAGGTGAGGCAGGATGGTCCTGACCCCGGGCGCTCTTCTGGAAGCTTTCCATTTCCCTGCCTGAGATACCCCTCCTGTCCCGGACCCCACCCCTTTTTTTCCTTCCTTACCTCAGCCCGGAGAGAAATTCCTGTGGAACATAGGGGTGACACATCCTCTTCTTTACAGGTGGCAGCCTGGCAACTCCTGCACAAAGTCCAGCAGAGCCCCCCACACACCGGGCCACCCACAAAGCCGTGGCCCCTCACACGCTCCCACCAGCAGAGCCCCGAGACTGCTGACGGGGCAGAGAATAGGGAGTCAGGCACAGATTCAGGGGCTATGGCTGCCTGGAGCGCTGTTTATATTGACCTCAACCAGGCAGACCTGGGGAGGGCCGGCCGGCACGGTAAGGCTGCCCAGGTCAGCTAATCCACAACCCTCAGGGAATCACATTGTTGAAAATGGACCTCGCTAAGGCAGAATAGAAGCCAAGGAAAATAAGGACACAATGCCATTTGCAGCACCGTAGATGAGTCTAGAGGTAATCATGTGACATGTAGTAAGTCAGAAAGTGAAAGGCACATATCGTATCATATCACTTATAGGTGTTACCTAAAAATGGATACCAGGGCAGATATTTCCACGGAGAAGGGCAATCACATATTCATTAAACAAACTTATGGTTCACCAATGGAAAGGTGTGAGGATTGGTTTCATTACGATATTGGGGTTAACAGACATACAAACACAGGTGATATATATAATAACCAAAGAGCTACGGAATACAAAGAGAGGAGTACACAACATTCTGTCATAACGTACATGGGAAAAGGATCCCAGGAAGAACAGACATCTGTATATGTGTAAAAGAACCACATCTACCATACCTACAAAAAGCCAAACATTGTAATCAAACTTGCTGTAATAAAAAATAAAAAATTAAATTAAAAACACGAACAAGAAGTAGTGAGACAAACTTGAGGGGCTTTTTCCTGTCACATTCTGTTCTAAATTCCAATCTAGAAGGCGACATCCATTGAGGCTCTGTTGCCCTAGTAACAAGATATGAAAGAGAGAACTGCTGCCACCTTGTGGCCGTTTCACACAACAGCAGCTTTAATCCCAGCGCTAATGGTCAGTTGATATTCAAAATCATTGCAGGCCTGTAAATGACACCTGCCCTGAAAATAAATCATGGGGTCACATATCGACCAAAAAATTCAAAGGACGTCCATATTTCAAAACGACCGTTTCAAAAGCCATATTTTACGCACATTAGTGTTCTGCTTCTTTGTCTTTCTCTCTTTTTTGGTTAAAAAAACGGGAATGGAAAAAGGCATCCCTCAGAAAGGGCGAAAATCGTTGCAAACGAATCAATGGACAAAGGTTTACTCTCCAATATATATAAACAGCTCATGCGGCTTAATATTAAAAAAAACAAACAACCCAATACAAAAATGGGCAGAAGATCTAAAGAGACGTTTCTTCAAAGAAGACACAGAGATGGCCAAGACGCACAAGAAAAGCTGCTCAAGAGCACTAATTATTAGAGAAATGCAAATCGAAACTACAATGAGGTATCACCTCACACCTGTTAGAATCGGCATCATCAGAAAATCTACAAACAATAAATTCTGGGGAGGGTGTAGACAAAAGGAGCCCTCTTCCACTATTGGTTGGAATGTAAATTGATACAGTCACTATGGAGAACACTATGGAGTTTCCTTAAAAAAACTAGAAATAGAATTACCATCTGATCCAGCAATCCCACTTATGGCCATATACCCAGAGAAAACCATAAATCAAAAAGGCACATTCACCACAATGTTCATTGCAGCACTATTTACAATAGCCAGGTAATGGAAGCAATCTAAATGCCCACAGACAGATGAATGGGTAAAGATGTGGTACATGTATAAAATGGAATATTACTCAGCCATAAAAAGGAATGAAACTGGGTCATTTGTAGAGACATCGATGGATCTAGAGACTGTCATACAGAATGAAGTAAGTCAGAAAGAGGACAAATATTGTATATTAATGCATATATGTGGAACCTAAAAACTGGTACAGATGAACTGGTTTGCAGGGAAGAAATAGAGACAGAGGTAGAGAACAAACGTATGGACACCAAGTGTGGGAAGCCATGGTGTGGTGGTGGTGGGATGAGTTGGGAGATTGGGATGGACCTGCATACATGTATATGCATAAAATACATAACTGATAATAACCTGCTGTATAAAAAAGTAAATAATATTAAATTTCAAAATTTTCAAAAATAAAATTTAAAAATAATACAGAAAAAAGTTCTTCCCTTCACACAGATGTATTTATAGGAATGAATTATTTCCATGCTTATATCTATAAATAATAACAGAGGAATAAATCTAACTTGAATCATAAAAGAAAAAAAAAAACCTGAACCCACCAGTTATACAGAGGAAAACCCTATCAGGGCACTTGCTCCAGCGGCAAACAATTCTGAAATTGGTCAGAGGTGGGGAATCATCTCCCATACAGCCAGCAACCCACACCCCACGCAAGGAGCGTCCTCATTGCAAAGCTGGGGGACCGTGCCGAGGCATCTCTGAATAAAGGTGAGCTGAGCCCCAGGCCAGCTGCTGCTGAACTGTTCCCACCCTTTCCAGGTAAAAAACCTGAATATGTACACGGGCTTGAAAGACTAGAGGAAGGGCCGTGGAGCCACCCCAGCAACAGCACGCAGGCCAACTTGGGGCCTGCAGGCCAGCCAGGGTGGTCCTGCCCCTGGGCATCTTCCGGAAGCTTTCCATTGTCCTGCCTGAGACCCCACCTCTCCCGGCCCCCACTGCTTTTTTCCTTCCTCACCTCTGTCCGGAGAGAAATTCCAGCGGAAAGTATGGGTGACACATCCTCTTCTTTACAGGTGGCAGCCTGGCAACTCCTGCAGAAAGGACAGCAGAACCCCACTCACACTGGGCCACCAACAAAGCTGTGGCCCCTCATTCCCTCCAACCAGCACAGCCCCGAGACTGCTGACGGGGCAGAGAATATGGAGTCAGGCACAGCTTCAGGGGCTATTGCTGCCTGGAGCGCTGTTTATATTGACCTCAACCAGGCACACCTGGGGAGGGCCGGGCGGCAGGGTAAGGCTGCCTAGGTCAGCTAATCCACAACACTCAGGGAATCACATTGTTGAAAATGGACCTCGCTAAGGCAGAAGAGAAGCCAAGGAAAAAAAGAACACAATGCCATTTGCACCACTGTAGATGAGTCTAGAGGTAATGACGTGACGTGTAGTAAATCAGAAAGTGTAAGACACATACCATATCATATCACTTATAGGTGTTACCTAAAAATGGATACCAGGGCAGATATTTCCACCGAGAAGGGCAATCAGAGATTCATTAAACAAACTTATGGTTCACCAATGGAACGGTGTGAGGATGGGTTTCATTACGATATCGGGGTTAACAGACTTATACAAACACAGGTGACATATATAATCACCAAAGACCTACGGAATACCAAAAGACTACTCATCATTCTGTCATAACGTACATGGGGAAAGGATACCAGGAAAAAGAGACATGTGTATATGTGTAAAAGAACCACATCTTCCACACCTCCAACAAGCCAAACATTGTAATCAAACTTGCTGTAATAAAAAATAAAAATTAAATTAAAAACACGAACAAGAAGTAGGGAGACAAACTTGAGGGGCTTTCTCCTGGCACATTCCATTCTAAATTCCAATCTAGAACACGACTTCCATTGAGGCTCTGTTGCCCTAGTAACCAGAATTGGTAAGGGAGAACTGCTGCCACCTTGTGGCCGTTTCACACAACAGCAGCTTTAATCCCAGCGCTAATGGTCAGTTGATATTCAAAATCATTGCAGGCCTGTAAATGACACCTGCCCTGAAAACAAATCCTGGGGTCACATATCGACCAAAAAATTCAAAGGACGTCCATATTTCAAAACGACCATTTCAAAAGGCATATTTTATGCACATTAATGTTCTGCTTCTTTTTCTTTCTTTCCTTTTTGGTTAAAAACACGGGAATGGAAAAAGGCATCCCTCAGAAGGGGCGAAAATAGTTGCAAACGAATCAATGGACAAAGGTTTAATCTCCAATATATATAAACAGCTCATGCTGCTTAATATTAAAAAAACAAACAACCCAATACAAAAATGGGCAGAAGATCTAAAGATACGTTTCTTCAAAGAAGACACAGAGATGGCCAAGACGCACATGAAAAGCTGCTCAACAGCACTAATTATTAGAGAAATGCAAATCAAAACTACAATGAGGTATCACCTCACACCTGTTAGAATCGGCATCATCAGAAAATCTACAAACAACAAATTCTGGGGAGGGTGTGGACAAAAGGATCCCTCTTCCACTATTGGTGGGAATGTAAATTGATACAGTCACTATGGAGAACACTATGGAGTTTCCTTAAAAAAACTAGAAATAGAATTACCATCTGATCCTGCAATCCCACTTCTGGGAATAGACCCAGAGAAAACCATAAATCAAAAAGGCACATTCACCACAATGTTCATTGCAGCACTATTTACAAAGGCCAGGTAATGGAAGCAACCTAAATGCCCTCACACAGATGAATGGATAAAGATGTGGTACATGTATAAAATGGAATATTACTCAACCATAAAAAGGAATGAAACTGGGTCATTTGTAGAGACATCGATGGATCTAGAGACTGTCATACAGGATGAAGTAGGTCAGAAAGAGGAAAACAAATATTGTATCTTAATGCATATATGTGGAACCTAAAAAATGGTACAGATGAACTGGTTTGCAGGGAAGAAATAGAGAGACACAGGTAGAGAACAAACGTATGTACACCAAGTGTGGGAAGCCATGGGGTGGTGGTGGTGGGATGAGTTGGGAGTTTGAGATTGACCTGTATACATGTATATGCATAAAATACATAACTAATAATAACCTGCTGTATATAAAAGTAAATAAAATTAAATTTCAAAATCTTAAAAAATAAAATTTAAATATAAAACAGAAAAAAGTTCTTCCCTTCACACAGATGTATTTATAGGAATGAATTATTTCCACGCTTATATCTATAAATATATAAACGAGGAATAAAATCTAACTTGAACCATAAAAGGAAAAAACCTGAACCCACCAGTTATACAGAGGAAAATCCTATCAGGGCACTTGCTCCAACGGCAAACAATTCTGAAATTGGTCAGAGGTGGGGAATCATCCCCATACAGGAAGCAAACCACACCCCACACAAGGAGCGTCCTCATTGCAAAGCTGGGGGACCGAGCCGAGTCATCTCTAAAAAAAGGTGAGCTGAGCCACAGGCCAGCTGTTGCTGAACTGTTCCCACCCTTCCCAGGTAAAACAACTGAATATGTACAAGGGCTTGAAAGACTAGAGGAAGGGCCGTGGAGCCACAAAAGCGACAGCACGCAGGCCAACTTGGTGCCTGCAGGCCAGCCAGGGTGGTCCTGGCCCCGGGCACTCTTCCGGAAGCTTTCCATTGTCCTGCCTGACATACCCCACCTGTCCCGGCCCCCACTGCTTTTTTCCTTCCTCACCTCTGTCCGGAGAGAAATTCCAGCAGAAGGTATGGGTGACACAACCTCTTCTTTACAGGAGGCAGCCTGGCAACTACTGCAGAAAGGCCAGGAGAACCCCACTCACACCGGGCCACCAACAAATCTGTGGCACCTCATTCCCTCCCACCAGCACAGCCCCGAGACTGCTGACGGGGCAGAGAATATGGAGTCAGGAACAGCTTCAGGGGCTAATGCTTCCTGGAGCGCTGTTGATATTGACCTCAACCAGGCACACCTGGGGAGGGCTGGGCGGCAGGGTAAGGCTGCCCAGGTCAGCTAATCGACAACACTCAGGGAATCACATTGTTGAAAATGGACCTCGCTAAGGCAGAAGAGAAGCCAAGGAAAAAAAGAACACAATGCCATTTGCACCACCGTAGATGAGTCTAGAGGTAATCACGTGACTTGTAGTAAGTCAGAAAGTGAAAGACACATATCATATCATATCACTTATAGGTTTTACCTAAAAATGGATACCAGGGCAGATATTTCTACCGAGAAGGGCAATCAGAGATTCATTAAACAAACTTATGGTTCACCAATGGAAAGGTGTGAGAATTGGTTTCATTACGATATCGGGGTTAACAGACTTATACAAACACAGGTGACAAATATAATCACCAAAGACCTACGGAATACCAAAAGACTACTCAACATTCTGTCATAATGTACATGGGAAAAGGATCCCAGGAAAAACAGACATCTGTATATGTGTAAAAGAACCACATCTTCCACACCTACAACAGGCCAAACATTGTAATCAAACTTGCTGTAATAAAAAATAAAAATTAAATTAAAAACACGAACAAGAAGTAGGGAGACAAACTTGAGGGGCTTTCTCCTGGCACATTCCATTCTAAATTCCAATCTAGAACACGACTTCCATTGAGGCTCTGTTGCCCTAGTTACCAGAATTGGTAAGGGAGAACTGCTGCCACCTTGTGGCCGTTTCACACAACAGCAGCTTTAATCCCAGCGCTCATGGTCAGTTGATATTCAAAATCATTGCAGGCCTGTAAATGACACCTGCCCTGAAAACACATCCTGGGGTCACATATCGACCAAAAAATTTAAAGGACGTCCATATTTCAAAATGACCGTTTCAAAAGGCATATTTTATGCACATTAGTGTTCTGCTTCTTTTTCTTTCTTTCTTTTTTGGTTAAAAACACGGGAATGGAAAAAGGCATCCCTCAGAAGGGGCGAAAATAGTTGCAAACGAATCAATGGACAAAGGTTTAATCTCCAATATATATAAACAGCTCATGCAGCTTATTAAATAAACAAACAACCCAATACAAAAATGGGCAGAAGATCTAAAGAGACGTTTCTTCAAAGAAGACACAGAGATGGCCAAGACGCACATGAAAAGCTGCTCAAGAGCACTAATTATTAGAGAAATGCAAATCAAAACTACAATGAGGTATCACCTCACACCTGTTAGAATCGGCATCATCAGAAAATCTACAAACAAATTCTGGGGAGGGTGTGGACAAAAGGAGCCCTCTTCCACTATGGTGGGAATGTAAATTGATACAGTCACTATGGAGAACAGTATGGAGTTTCCTTAAAAGAACTAGAACTAGAAACCTTGACTTTCCCTAACCCTAACCATAGCCCGGAACGGAATCCTACCACCAACCCTACACCTTATCTATGCCGTACACTAATCCTAATCCGTACGCTGGCACTAACCAGTGAGTCAACACGTACCCTGACCCTAACACGTTTCCATACCCTCAGCTGTGCCCTAAAACTTGTCATTGCCTATCCTTAACCTTAGCCCGGAACGGAAAACTACCATCAGCCCTACACCTTACCCTAAGCTGTACCCTAATCCTAATTCATATATCAACACGTACCCTGACCCTAACACGTTTCCGTACCCTCACCTCTGCCATAAACCTTGCCGTTCCCTAACCCTAACCCTAGCCCGGAACGGAAACCTACCACCAGCCCTACACCTTACCTTACGCCGTACCCTAATCCTAATTCGTATGCTGACACTAACCTGTGCATCAACACATTCCATGACCCTAACACGTTTCGTACCCTCACCTGTGCCCTAAACTTTGCCGGTCCCTAAACATAACCCTAGACTGGAACGGAAACGTACCACCAACCCTACACCTTACTCTATGCGGTACCCTAATCCTCATGCGTATGCTGACACTAACCCGTGAGTCAACACGTACCCTGAACCTAACACATTTCTGTACCATCACCTGTGCCCAAAACCTTGCAATTCGCTAACCCTAACCCTACAACGGAATGGAAACCTACCGCCCTCCGTACACCTTACCCTACGCCGTACCCTAATCCTAATGCGTATGATGACACTATTCCATGTATCAACATGTATCATGACCCTAACACGTTTCTGTACCGTCACCTGTACCCTAAACCTTGCCGTACCCTAACACTAACCCTAGCCCAGAATGGAAAACTACCACAAACCGTACAGCATACCCTACACAGTACCCTAATCCTAATCCGTACACTGACACTAACCCGTGCGTCAACACGTACACTGACCCTAACACTTTTCCGTTCCCTCACCTGTGCCCTAAACCGTGCCGTTGCCTAACCCTAACCCTAGCCCAAAACGGAAACCTACCACCAACCCTACACGTTACTCTACGCCATACCCTAATCATAATCCGAGCGTCAACACGTACCCTGACCCTAACACATTTCCGTACCCTCACCTATGCCCTAAACCTTGCCGTTCCATAACACTAACCCTAGCCTGGAACGGAAACCTACCACCAACCCTAGACCTTAACCTACGAAGGACCATAAACCTACTCCGTACGCTGACACTAACACATGCGTCAACACTTACCCTGACCCTAACACGTTTCCGTACCTTCACCTGTGACCTAAACTTTGCCATTCCCTAACCCTAACCCTAGACCACAATGGAAACCTACCACCAAGCCTACACCTTACCCTAAGCCGTACCCTAATGCTAATCCATATGTCAACACGTACCCTGACACTAACACGTTTCCATACCCTCATCTGTGCCCAAAACCTTGCCGTTCCCTAACACTAACCCTAGCCTGAAACGGAAACCTACCACCAACCATACACTTTACCCTATGCCGCACCATAATCCTCATCTGTACGTTCACACTAACCCGTGCGTCAACACGTACCCTGAGCCTAACACGTTTCGATACCCTCACGTGTGCCCTAAACCTTGCCGTTCCCTAACCCTAACCCTAGCCCAGAACGGAAACCCACCACCAGCCCTACACCTTACCCTACGACGTACACTACTCCTGGCCCGTACGCTGGCACTGACCCGTGCGTCAGCACATAGCCTGACTCTCCGACGTTTCCGTACCCGCACCTGTGCCCTAAGACTTGCCGTTCCCTAACCCTAACCCTAGCCCGGAAAGGAAGCCCACCACCAGCCCTATACCTTTCCCTATGCCGTAGCCTACGACTGGCCCATACGCTGGCACTGACACGTGTGTCAGCACGTAGCATGACCCTCCCACGTTTCCATACCCTCACCTGTGCCCTAAGCCTTGACATTCCCTAACCCTAACCCTAGCCCGGAAAGGAAACCAACCACCAGCCCTACACCTTACCCTACGTTGTTGCCTACTCCTGGCCTGTACGCTGGCACTGACCCGTGCGTCAGCACATAGCCTGACCCTCCACCATTTCCGTACCCTCAACTGTGCCCTAAGTCTTGTCCTTCCCTAACCCTAACCCTAGCCCAGAACAGAAACCCACCACCAGCCCTACAGCTTACCCTACGCCGTAGCCTAATCCTGGCCCGTACGCTGGCACTGATGCGTGCGTCAGCACGTAGCCTGACCTTCCCACGTTCCCGTACCCTCACCTGTGTCCTAAGCCTTGCCGTTCCATAACCCTAACCATAACCCCAAACGGAAACCCACCACCAGCCCTAAACCTTACCCTACGCCGTACCCTACACCTGGCCCGTACGCTGGCACTGATCCGTGCGTCAGCATGTAGCCTAACCCTCCCACTTTTCCTTACCCTCACCTGTTCCCTAAGCCTTGCCGATCCCTAACTCTAACCCTAGCCCGGAACGGAAACCCACCACCAGCCCTACACCCTACCCTACGTCGTAGCCTACTGCTGGCCCGTCAGCTGGCACTCTCCTATGTGTCAGCCCGTAGCCTGCCTCTCCCACGTTTCCGTACCCTCACCTGTGCCCTAAGCCTTGCAGTTCCCTACCTCTAACCCTAGCCCGGAACGGAAACCACCACAAGTCCTACACATTACGCTATGCCGTACCCTACTCCTGGCCCGTACGCTGGCACTGACCCATTCTTCAGCACGTATCCTGACCCTCCCACGTTTCCGTACCCTCACCTGTGTCCTAAGCCTTAACGTTCCCTAACCCTAACCCTAGACCGGAATGGACACCCACCACCGCCCTTACACCATACCCAACGCCGTACCCTACTCCTGGTCCACACCCTGGCACTGACCCGTTCTTCAGCATGTAGCCTGACCCTCCCACGTTTCCGTACCCTCACCTGTGCCCTAAGCCTTGCCGCTCCCTAACCCTAACACTAGCCCGGAATGGACACCCACCACCAGCCTTACACTTTACCCTACGCCGTACCCTACTCCTGGTCCATACCCTGGCATTGAACCGTGCTTCAGCATGTAGCCTAACCCTCCCACGTTTCCGTACCCTCACCTGTGCCCTAAGCCTTGCCTTTCCCTATCCCTAACCCTAGCCCGGAACGGAAACCCACCACAAAACCTAAACCTTAACGTACGCCGTAGACTACTCCTGACCCGTACGCTGGCAGTGACCCTTGCGTCAGCACATAGCCTGCCTCTGCCACGTTTCCATACCCTCACCTGTGCACTAAGCCTTGCCGTTCCCTAACTCTAACCTGGAACGGAAACCCACAACCAGCCCTACACCTTACCAAATGCCGTACCCGTATCCTGGCGCGTACGCTGGCAAAGACCCGTGCGTCATCATGTAGCCTGACCCTCCCACGTTTCCGTACCCTCACCTGTGCCCTAAGCCTTGCCGTTCCCTAACCCTAACCCTACACCTAACCCTACGCCATACCCTACACTTGGCCCATACGCTGGCACTGACCCGTGCGTCAGCACGTAGCCTGACCCTCCCACTTTTCCGTACCATCTTCTGTGCCCTAAGCTTTGCCGTTCCCTAACCCTAAACCTAGCCTGGAACGGAAACCCACCACCAGCCCTAAACCTTACCCTACGCCGTACCCTAATCCTGCCCCGTACGCTGGCACTGACCCATGCGTCAGCACGTAGCCTGCCACTCCTAAGTTTCCGTACCCTCACCTGTGCCCTAAGCCTTGCCGTTCCCTAACCCTAAACCGGAACATAAACCCACCACCAGCCCTAAACCTTACCCTACGCTGTACCCTACTCCTGGCCCATATGTTGGCACTGACCTGTGCGTCAGCACGTAGCCTGCCTCTCCCACGTTTCCATACCCTCACCTGTGTCCTAAGCCTTGCCGTTCCCTAACCCTAACCCTAGCCTGGAACGGAAACCCACCACCAGCCCTAAACCTTACGCTACGACGTACCCTAATCCTGGCCCGTACGCTGGCACAGACCCGTGCGTCAACACGTAGCCTGCCACTCCCACGTTTCCATACGTTCACCTGTGCCCTAAGCCTTGCTGTTCCCTCACCCTAACCCTAGCCCGAAACGCAAACCCACCACCAGCCCTAAACCTTACCCTACGCCATACCCTACTCCTGGCCCGTACGCTGGCACTGACACGTGCGTCAGCACGTAGCCTGACCCTCCCACGTTTCCTTACGTTCACCTGTGCCCTAAGCCTTGCCGTTCCCTAACCCTAACCCTAGCCCGGAACGGTATCTCACAACCAGCCCTACACCTTACCCTACGCCGTTCCCTATTCCTGGCCCGTACGCTGGCACTGACCCGTGCGTCAGCACATAGCCGGACCCTCCCACGTTTCCGTACCCTCACCTGTGCCCTAAGCCTTGTCATTCCCTAACCCTAACCCTAGCACGGAACGGAAACCCACCACCAGCCCTACACTTTAGCCTATGCCGTAGCCTATTCCTGGCCTGTACATTGGCACTGACCCATGCGTAAGAACGTAGCCTGACCATCCCACGTTTCTGTACCCTCACCTGGGCCCTAAGCCTTGCCGTTCCCAAACCCTAAACCTAGCCCGGAACGGAAACCACCACCAGACCTACACCTTACCCTACGCAGTACCCTACTCCTGGCCCTTACGCTGGCACTGACACGTGCGTGAGCACATAGCCTTACCCTCCAACCACCCTCCCAATACAGAAATGGTCAGAAGATCTCATGAGACGATCCTTCAAAGAAGACACAGACATGGCCAAGACGCAGATGAAAAGCTGCTCAACATCACTAATTATTAGAGAAATGCAAATCAAAACTACAATGAGGGGGCTTCCCTGGTGGCGCAGTGGTTGAGAGTCCGCCTGCCGATGCAGGGGACACGGGTTCGTGCCCCGGTCCGGGAAGATCCCACATGTCGTGGAGCAGCTGGGCACGTGAGCCATGGCCCCTGAGCCTGCGCGTCCGGAGCCTGTGCTCCGCAACTGGAGAGGCCACCACAGTGAGAGGCCCGCGTACCACAAAAAAAAATAAATTAAAAAAAAAAAAAAAAAAACTACAATGAGGTATCACCTCACACATGTTAGAATCGGCATCATCAGAAAACCTACAAACAACAAATTCTGGGGAGGGTGTGGACAAAAGGAGCCCTCTTCCACTATTGGTGGGAATGTAAATTGATACAGTCACTATGGAGAACAGTGTGGAGTTTCCTTAAAAAAACTAGAAATAGAATTACCATCTGATCCAGCAATCGCACTTCTGGGCATATACCCAGAGAAAACCATAAATCAAAAAGGCACATTCACCACAATGTTCATTGCAGCACTATTTACAATAGCCAGGTAAGGGAGCAAACTAAATACCCACAAACAGATGAATGGATAAAATTGGGGTACATATATAAAATGGAATATTACTCGGCCATAAAAAGGAATGAAACTGGGTCATTTGTAGAGACATCGATGGATCTAGAGACTGTCATACAGAATGAAGTAAGTCAGAAAGAGGAAAACAAATATTGTATATTAATGCATATATCTGGAACCTAAAAAATGGTACAGATGAACTGGTTTGCAGGGAAGAAATAGAGACACACAGGTAGAGAACAAACGTATGGACACCAAGTGTGGGAAGCCATGGGGTGGTGCTGGTGGGACGAGTTGGGAGATTGAGATTGACCTGTATACATGTATATGCATAAAATACATAACTAATAATAACCTGCTGTAATATAAAAGTAAAGAAAATTAAATTTCAAAATTTAAATAATAAAATTTAAATATAAAACAGAAAAAAGTTCTTCCCTTCAAACAGATGTATTTATAGGAATGAATTATTTCCATGCTTATATCTTTAAATATATAAAAGAGGAATAAAATCTAACTTGAACCATAAAAGAAAAAAACCCTGAACCCACCAGTTATACAGAGGAAAACCCTATCAGGGCACTTGCTCCTGTGGCAAACAATTCTGAAATTGGTCAGAGGTGGGGAATCATCTCCCATACAGCCAGCAACCCACCCCGCATGCAAGGAGCGTCCTCATTGCAAAGCTGGGGGACCGTGCCGAGGCATCTCTGAATAAAGGTGAGCTGAGCCCCAGGCCAGCTGCAGCTGAACTTTTCCCACCCTTCCCAGGTAAAACACCTGAATATGTACAAGGGCATGAAATCCTAGAGGAAGGGCCGTGGAGCCACACCAGCGACAGCACACAGGCCAACATGGTGCCTGCAGGCGAGGCAGGATGGTCCTGAACCCGGGCGCTCTTCTGGAAGCTTTCCATTTCCCTGCCTGAGATACCGCTCCTGTCCCGGACCCCACCCCTTTTTTTCCTTCCTTACCTCAGCCTGGAGAGAAATTCCAGTGGAACATATGGGTGACACATCCTCTTCTTTACAGGTGGCAGCCTGGCAACTCCTGCACAAAGTCCAGCAGAGCCCCACACACACCGGGCCACCCACAAAGCCGTGGCCCCTCACACGCTCCCACCAGCAGAGCCCCGAGACTGCTGACGGGGCAGAGAATAGGGAGTCAGGCACAGCTTCAGGGGCTATTGCTGCCTGGAGCGCTGTTTATATTGACCTCAACCAGGCAGACCTTGGGAGGGCCGGCCGGCACGGTAAGGCTGCACAGGTCAGCTAATCCACAACCCTCAGGGAATCACATTGTTGAAAATGGACCTCGCTAAGGCAGAATAGAAGCCAAGGAAAATAAGGACACAATGCCATTTGCAGCACCGTAGATGAGTCTAGAGGTAATCATGTGACATGTAGTAAGTCAGAAAGTGAAAGGCACATATCGTATCATATCACTTATAGTTGTTACCTAAAAATGGATACCAGGGCAGATATTTCCACGGAGAAGTGCAATCACATATTCATTAAACAAACTTATGGTTCACAAATGGAAAGGTGTGAGGATTGGTTTCATTACGATATTGGGGTTAACAGACATACAAACACAGGTGATATATATAATAACCAAAGAGCTACGGAATACAAAGAGAGGAGTACACAACATTCTGTCATAACGTACATGGGAAAAGGATCCCAGGAAGAACAGACATCTGTATATGTGTAAAAGAACCACATCTACCATACCTACAACAAGCCAAACATTGTAATCAAACTTGCTGTAATAAAAAATAAAAATTAAATTAAAAACACGAACAAGAAGTAGGGAGTCAAACTTGAGGGGCTTTCTCCTGGCACATTCCATTCTAAATTCCAATGTAGAACACGATGTCCATTGAGGCTCTGTTGCCCTAGTAACCAGATGTGTTAAGGGAGAACTGCTGCCACCTAGTGGCCGTTTCACACAACAGCAGCTTTAATCCCAGTGCTAATGGTCAGTTGATATTCAAAATCATTGCAGGCCTGTAAATGACACCTGCCCTGAAAACAAATCCTGGCGCCACATATCGATCAAAAAATTTAAAGGACGTCCATATTTCAAAACGACCGTTTCAAAAGGCATATTTTATGCACATTAGTGTTCTGCTTCTTTTTCTTTCTTTCTTTTTTGGTTAAAAACACGGGAATGGAAAAAGGCATCCCTCAGAAGGGGCGAAAATAGTTGCAAACGAATCAATGGACAAAGGTTTAATCTCCAATATATATAAACAGCTCATGCAGCTTAATATTAAAAAAACAAACAACCCAATACAAACATGGGCAGAATATCTAAAGAGACGTTTCTTCAAAGAAGACACAGAGAGGGCTAAGACGCACATGAAAAGCTGCCCAAGAGCACTAATTATTAGAGAAATGCAAATCAAAACTACAATGAGGTATCACCTCACACCTGTTAGAATCGGCATCATCAGAAAATCTACAGACAACAAATTCTGGGGAGGGTGTGGACAAAAGGAGCCCTCTTCCACTATTGGTGGGAATGTAAATTGATACAGTCACTATGGAGAACAGTATGGAGTTTCCTTAAAAAACCTACAAATAGAAACTTTGACTTTCCCTAACCCTTACCATAGCCTGGAACGGAAACGTACCACCAACCGTGCACCTTATCTACGCGGTACACTAATCCTAATCCGTACGCTGGCACTAACCGGTGAGTCAACATGTACCCTGACACTAACACGTTTCCGTACCCTCAGCTGTGCCCCAAACCTTGCCGTTGCCTATCCTTAACCTTAGCCCGGAACAGAAACCTACCATCAGCCCTACACCTTACCCTAAGCCGTACCCTAATCCTAATCCATACGTCAACACGTACCCTGACCCTAACACGTTTCCGTACCCTCACCTCTGCCATAAACCTTGCCGTTCCCTTACCTTAACCCTAGCCCGGAACGGAAAACTACCACCAACCCTACACCTTACCTGACGCCATACCCTAATCCTAATTCGTATGCTGACACTAACCTGTGCATCAACACGTACCCTGACCCTAACACGTTTCGTACCCTCACCTGTGCCCTAAACTTTTCCAGTCCCTAAACATAACCCTAGACTGGAACGGAAACCTACCACCAACCCTACACCTTACTCTATGCAGTACCCTAATCCTCATGCGTACGCTCACACTAACCCGTGAGTCAACACGTACCCTGAACCTAACACATTTCCGTACCATCACCTGTGCCCTCTACCTTGCAATTCGCTATCCCTAACCCTACACCGGAATGTAAACCTACCGCCATCCGTACACCTTACTCTACGCCATACCCTAATCCTAATGCATACGATGACACTATTCCATGCATCAACATGCACCATGAACCTAACACGTTTCTGTACCCTCACCTGTGCCCTAAGCCTTGCCTTTCACTAACCCTAACCCTAGCCCTGAACTGAAATCCACCACCAGCCCTACACCATACCCTATGCCGTACCCTACTCCTTGCCTGTATGCTGGCACTGACCCGTGCGTCAGCACGTAGCCTGCCTCTCCCAAGTTTCCGTACCCTCACCTGTGCCCTTAGCCTTGCCGTTCCCTAACCCTAACCCTAGCCCAGAACGGAAACCCACCACCAGCCCTACACCTTACCCTACGCCGTACCCTACTCCTGGCCCATACGCTGGCACTGACCCATGCGTCAGCAGGTAGCCTGACCCTCCCACGTTTCCGTACCCTCACCTGTGCCCTAAAACTTGACGTTCCCTAACCCTAATCAAACCCCGGAATGGACACCCACCACCAGTCTTACACCTTACCCTACGCCGTACCCTACTCCTGGTCCACACCCTGGCACTGACCCGTGCTTCAGCATGTAGCATGACCTTCCCACGTTTCCGTACCCTCACCTGTGCCCTAAGCCTTGCCGTTCCCTAACCCTAACCCTACACTTTACCCTACGCCATACCCTATTCCTGGGCCGTACGCTGGCACTGACACTTGCGTCAGCACGTAGCCTGACCCTCCCACGTTTCTGCACCCTCACCTGTGCCCTAAGCCTTGCCATTCCCTAACCCTAACCCTAGCAGGGAACGGAAACCCACCACCAGCCCTACACCTTACCCTACGCCGTACCCTACTCCTGGGCCGTACACTGGAACTGACCCTTGTGTAAGCACGTAGCCTGCCACTCCCACGTTTCCGTACCCTCACCTGTGCCCTAAGCCTTGCCGTTCCCTAACCCTAACCCTACACCTTACCGTACGCCGTACCCTACTCCTGGGCCGTACACTGGAACTGACCCTTGTGTAAGCACGTAGCCTGCCACTCCCATGTTTCCATACCCTCACCTGTGCCCTAAGCCTTGCTGATCCCTAACCCTAACCCTACCCTGGAACAGAAACCCACCACCAGCCCTACACCTTACCCTACGCCGTACCCTAATTCTGGCGCGTACGCTGGCAATGACCCGTGTGTCAGCACGTAGCCTGCCTCTCCCTCGTTTCCGTACCCTTACCTGTGCCCTAAGCCTTGCCGTTCCCTAACCCTAACCCGGAACAGAAACCCACCAACAGCCCTACACCTTACCCTACTCCGTACCCTAATCCTGGCCCGTACACTGGCACTGAACCGTGCGTCAGCACATAGCCTGACCCTCCCACGTTTCTGTACCCTCAGCTGTGCCCTAAGCCTTGCCGTTCCCTAACCCTAACCCTAGCGCGGAATGGAAACCCACAACCAGCCCTACACCATACATTACTCCTGACCCGTTCGCTGGCACTGACACGTTTGTCAGCACGTAGCCTGCCTCTCCCACGTGTCCCTATGCTCACCTGTTCCCTAAACCTCGCCGTTCCCTAACCCTAACCCTAGCCCGGAACGGAAACCCACCACCAGCCCTACACGTTACCCTATGCTGTACCCTACTCCTGGCCCTTACGCTGGCACTGACACGTGCGTCAGCACACAGCCTGACCATCCCACGACCCTCCCAATACAGAAATGGGAAGAAGATCTCAAGAGACGTTTCTTCAAAGAAGACACAGAGATGGCCAAGACGCACATGAGAAGCTGCTCAAGAGCACTAATTATTAGAGAAATGCAAACCAAAACTACAATAAGGTATCACCTCACACCTGTTAGAATCGGCATCATCAGAAAATCTACAAACAACAAATTCTGGGGAGGGTGTGCACAAAAGGAGCCCTCTTCCACTATTGGTGGGAATGTAAATTGATAGAGTCACTATGGAGAACACTATGGAGTTTCCTTAAAAAACCTAGAAATAGAATTACCATCTGATCCAGCAATTCCACTTCTGGGCATATACCCAAAGAAAACCATAAATCAAAAAGGCACATTCACCACAATGTTCATTGCAGCACTATTTACAATAGCCAGGTAATGGAAGCAACCTAAACGTCCAAAGACAGATGAATGGATAAAGATGGGGTACATATATAAAATGGAATATTACTCGGCCATAAAAAGGAATGAATCTGGGTCATTTGTAGAGACATCGATGGATCTAGAGACTGTCATACAGAATGCAGTAAGTCAGAAAGGGGAAAACAAATATTGTATATTAATGCATATATGTGGAACCTAAAAAATGGTACAGATGAACTGGTTTGCAGGGAAGAAATAGAGACACAGAGGTAGAGAACAAACGTATGGACACCAAGTGTGGGAAGCCATGGGGTGGTGGTGGTGGGATGAGTTGGGAGATTGAGATTGACCTGTATACATGTATATGCATAAAACACAATACTAATAATAACCAGCTGTATAAAAAAGTAAATAAAATTAAATTTCAAAATTGCAAAAAATAAAATTTAAAAATAAAACAGAAAAAAGTTCTTCCCTTCACAGAGATGTATTTATAGGAATGAATTATTTCCATGCTTATATCTATAAATACATAAAAGAGGAATAAAAGCTAACTTGAACCATAAACGAAGAAAAACCTGAACCGACCAGTTATACAGAGAAAAATACTATCAGGGCACTTGCTCCAACGGTAAACAATATTGATATTGTTCAGAGGTGGGGAATCATCTCCCATACAGCCAGCAACCCACACCCCAAACAAGGAGCTTCCTCATTGCAAAGCGGGGGGACCGAGCCGAGGCATCTCTGAACAAAGGTGAGCTGAGACCCAGGCCAGCTGTTGCTGAACTGTTCCCATCCTTCCCAGGTAAAACACCTGAATATGTACAAGGGCTTGAAAGACTAGAGGAAGGGCCGTGGAGCCACACCAGCGACAGCACGCAGGCCAACTTGGTGCCTGCAGGCCAGCCAGCGTGGTCCTGGCCCCGGGCGCTCTTCCGGAAGCTTTCCATTGTACTGCCTGAGATACCCCACCTGTCCCGGCCCCCACTGCTTTTTTCCTTCCTCACCTCTGTCCGGAGAGAAATTCCAGCGGAAGGTATGGGTGACACATCCTCCTCCTTACAGGAGGCAGCCTGGAAACTCCTTCAGAAAGGCCAGCAGAACCCCACTCACACCGGGCCACCAACAAAGCTGTGGCCCCTCACTCCCTCCCACCAGCACAGCCCCGAGACTGCTCACGGGGCAGAGAATATGGAGGCAGGCACAGCTTCAGGGGCTATTGCTGCATGGAGCGCTGTTTATATTGACCTCAACCAGGCACACCTGGGGAGGGCCGCCGGCAGGATAAGGCTGCCCACGTCAGCTAATCCACAACCCGCAGGGAAGCACATTGTTGAAAAGGGACCTCGCTAAGTCAGAATAGATGGCAAGGAAAAAAAGGACACAAGCCTTTTGCAGCACCGAAGATGAGTCTAGAGGTAATCACGTGACATGTAGTAAGTCAGAAAGTGAAAGACACATATCATATCATATCACTTATAGGTGTTACCTAAAAATGGATACCAGGGCAGATATTTCCACCGAGAAGGGCAATTAGAGATTCATTAAACAAACTTATGGTTCACCAATGGAAAGGTGTGAGCATTGGTTTCATTACTATATCGGGGTTAACAGACTTATACAAACACAGGTGACATATATAATCACCAAAGACCTACGGAATACCAAAAGACTACTCAACATTCTGTCATAACGTACATGGGAAAAGGATCCCAGGAAAAACCGACATCTGTATATGTGTAAAAGAACCACATCTTCCACACCTACAACAAGCCAAACATTTTAATCAAACTTGCTGTAATAAAAAATAAAAATTAAATTAAAAACACGAACAAGAAGTAGGGAGACAAACTTGAGGGGCTTTCTCCTGGCACATTCCATTCTAAATTCCAATCTAGAACACGACTTCCATTGAGGCTCTGTTGCCCTAGTAACCAGAATTGGTAAGGGAGAACTGCTGCCACCTTGTGGCCGTTTCACACAACAGCAGCTTTAATCCCAGCGCTAATGGTCAGTTGATGTTCATAATCATTGCAGGCCGGTAAATGACACCTGCCCTGAAAACAAATCCTGGGGTCACATATCGACCAAAAAATTCAAAGGACGTCCATATTTCAAAACGACCGTTTCAAAAACCATATTTTACGCACATTAGTGTTCTTCTTCTTTTTGTTTCTTTACTTTTTTGGTTAAAAAAACGGGAATGGAAAAAGGCATCCCTCAGAATGGGCAAAAATCGTTGAAAACGAATCAATGGACAAAGGTTTAATCGCCAATATATATAAACAGCTCATGCCGCTTAATATTAAAAAAACAAACAACCCAATAAAAAAATGGGCAGATCTAAAGAGACGTTTCTTCAAAGAAGACACAGAGATGGCCAAGACGCACATGAAAAGCTGTTCAACAGCACTAATTATTAGAGAAATGCAAATCAAAACTACAATGAGGTATCACCTCACACCTGTTAGAATCGGCATCATCAGAAAATCTACAAACAACAAATTCTGGGGAGGGTGTGGACAAAAGGAGACCTCTTCCACTATTGGTGGGAATGTAAATTGATACACTCACTATGGAGAACACTATGGAGTTTCCTTAAAAAAACTAGAAATAGAATTACCATCTGATCCAGCAATCCCACTTCTGCTCATATACACAAAGAAAACCATAAATCAGAAAGGCACATTCACCACAATGTTCATTGCAGCACTATTTACAAAGGCCAGGTAATGGAAGCAACCTAAATGCCCACACACAGATGAATGGATAAAGATGTGCTACATGTATAAAATGGAATATTACTCAGCCATAAAAAGGAATGAAACCGGGTCATTTGTAGAGACAGCGATGGATCTAGAGACTGTCATACAGAATGAAGTAAGTCAGAAAGAGGAAAACAAATATTGTATATTAATGCATATATGTGGAACCTACGAAATTTTATAGAGGAACTGGTTTGCAGGGAAGAAATAGAGACACAGATGTAGAGAACAAACGTATGGACACCAAGTGTGGAAAGCCATGGGGTGGTGGTGGTGGGATGACTTGGGAGATTGGGATTGACCTGCATACATGTATATGCATAAAATACATAACTAATAATAACCTGCTGTATAAAAAAATAAATAAAATTAAATTTCAAAATTTTAAAAAATAAAATTTAAAAATAATACAGAAAAAAGTTCTTCCCTTCACACAGATGTATTTATAGGAAAGTATTATTTCCATGCTTATATCTATAAATACATAAAAGAGGAATAAATGCTAACGTGAACCATAAAAGAAGAAAAACCTGAACCCACCAGTTATACAGAGGAAAACCCTATCAGGGCACTTGTTCCAACGGTAAACAATATTGAAATTGGTCAGAGGTGGGGAATCATCTCCCATACAGCCATCAACACACACCCCACACAAGGAGCGTCCTCATTGCAAAGCTGGGTCACCGAGCCGAGGCATCTCTGAATAAAGGTGAGCTGAGCCCCAGGTCAGCTGCTGCTGAACTGTTCCCACCCTTCCCAGGTAAAACACCTGAATATGTACATGGGCTTGAAAGACTAGAGGAAGGGCCATGGAGCCACACCAGCGACAGCACGCAGGTCAACTTGGTGCCTGCAGGCCAGCCAGGGTGGTCCTGGCCACGGGCGCTCTTCCAGAAGCTTTCCATTGTCCTGCCTGAGATACCCACCCTGTCCCGGCCCCCACTGCATTTTTCCTTCGTCACCTCAGTCCGGAGAGAAATTCCAGCGGAAGGTATGGGTGACACATCCTCCTCTTTACAGGAGGCAGCCTGGCATCTCCTGCAGAAAGGCCAGCAGAACCCCACTCACACCGAGCCACCAACAAAGCTGTGGCCCCTCACTCCCTCCCACCAGCACAGCCCCGAGACTGCTCACGGGGCAGAGAATATGGAGGCAGGCACAGCTTCAGGGGCTATTGCTGCCTGGAGCGCTGTTTATATTGACCTCAACCAGGCAGACCTGGGGAGGGCCGGCCGGCAGGGTAAGGCTGCCCAGGTCAGCTAATCCACAACCCTCAGGGAATCACATTGTTGAAAATGGACCTCGCTAAGGCAGAATAGAAGCCAAGGAAAATAAGGACACAATGCCATTTGCAGCACTGTAGATGAGTCTAGAGGTAATTACGTGACTTGTAGTAAGTCAGAAAGTGAAAGACACATATCATTTCATATCACTTATAGGTGTTACCTAAAATAGAAACCAGGGCAGTCATTTCCACTGAGAAGTGCAATCATAGATTCATTAAACAAACTTATGGTTCACCAATGGAAAGGTGTGAGGATTGGTTTCATTACGATATCGCGGTTAACAGACATATACAAACAGAGGTGACATATATAATCACCAAAGACCTACGGAATACCAAGAGAAGACTACTCAACATTCTGTCATAACGTACATGGGAAAAGGATCCCAGGAAGTACAGACATCTGTATATGTGTAAAAGAACCACATCTTCCACACCTACAACAAGCCAAACATTGTAATCAAACTTACTATAATAAAAAAAAATTAAATTAAAAATACGAACAAGAAGTAGGGAGTCAAACTTGAGGGGCTTTCTCCTGGCACATTCCATTCTAAATTCCAATGTAGAACACGATGTCCATTGAGGCTCTGTTGCCCTAGTAACCAGATGTGTTAAGGGAGAACTGCTGCCACCTAGTGGCCGTTTCACACAACAGCAGCTTTAATCCCAGTGCTAATGGTCAGTTTATATTCAAAATCATTGCAGGCCTGTAAATGACACCTGCCCTGAAAACAAATCCTGGCGCCACATATCGATCAAAAAATTTAAAGGACGTCCATATTTCAAAACGACCGTTTCAAAAGGCATATTTTATGCACATTAGTGTTCTGCTTCTTTTTCTTTCTTTCTTTTTTGGTTAAAAACACGGGAATGGAAAAAGGCATCCCTCAGAAGGGGCGAAAATAGTTGCAAACGAATCAATGGACAAAGGTTTAATCTCCAATATATATAAACAGCTCATGCAGCTTAATATTAAAAAAACAAACAACCCAATACAAACATGGGCAGAATATCTAAAGAGACGTTTCTTCAAAGAAGACACAGAGAGGGCTAAGACGCACATGAAAAGCTGCCCAAGAGCACTAATTATTAGAGAAATGCAAATCAAAACTACAATGAGGTATCACCTCACACCTGTTAGAATCGGCATCATCAGAAAATCTACAGACAACAAATTCTGGGGAGGGTGTGGACAAAAGGAGCCCTCTTCCACTATTGGTGGGAATGTAAATTGATACAGTCACTATGGAGAACAGTATGGAGTTTCCTTAAAAAACCTACAAATAGAAACCTTGACTTTCCCTAACCCTTACCATAGCCTGGAACGGAAACCTACCACCAACCGTGCACCTTATCTATGCGGTACACTAATCCTAATCCGTACGCTGGCACTAACCGGTGAGTCAACATGTACCCTGACACTAACACGTTTCCGTACCCTCAGCTGTGCCCCAAACCTTGCCGTTGCCTATCCTTAACCTTAGCCCGGAACAGAAACCTACCATCAGCCCTACACCTTACCCTAAGCCGTACCCTAATCCTAATCCATACGTCAACACGTACCCTGACCCTAACACGTTTCCGTACCCTCACCTCTGCCATAAACCTTGCCGTTCCCGTACCTTAACCCTAGCCCGGAACGGAAAACTACCACCAACCCTACACCTTACCTGACGCCATACCCTAATCCTAATTCGTATGCTGACACTAACCTGTGCATCAACACGTACCCTGACCCTAACACGTTTCGTACGCTCACCTGTGCCCTAAACTTTTCCAGTCCCTAAACATAACCCTAGACTGGAACGGAAACCTACCACCAACCCTACACCTTACTCTATGCAGTACCCTAATCCTCATGCGTACGCTCCCACTAACCCGTGAGTCAACACGTACCCTGAACCTAACACATTTCCGTACCATCACCTGTGCCCTATACCTTGCAATGCGCTATCCCTAACCCTACACCGGAATGTAAACCTACCGCCATCCGTACACCTTACTCTACGCCATACCCTAATCCTAATGCATACGATGACACTATTCCATGCATCAACATGCACCATGAACCTAACACGTTTCTGTACCCTCACCTGTGCCCTAAGCCTTGCCTTTCACTAACCCTAACCCTAGCCCTGAACTGAAACCCACCACCAGCCCTACACCATACCCTATGCCGTACCCTACTCCTTGCCTGTATGCTGGCACTGACCCGTGCGTCAGCACGTAGCCTGCCTCTCCCAAGTTTCCGTACCCTCACCTGTGCCCTTAGCCTTGCCGTTCCCTAACCCTAACCCTAGCCCAGAACGGAAACCCACCACCAGCCCTACACCTTACCCTACGCCGTATCCTACTCCTGGCCCATACGCTGGCACTGACCCATGCGTCAGCAGGTAGCCTGACCCTCCCAAGTTTCCGTACCCTCACCTGTGCCCTAAAACTTGACGTTCCCTAACCCTAATCAAACCCCGGAATGGACACCCACCACCAGTCTTACACCTTACCCTACGCCGTACCCTACTCCTGGTCCACACCCTGGCACTGACCCGTGCTTCAGCATGTAGCCTGACCCTCCCACGTTTCCGTACCCTCACCTGTGCCCTAAGCCTTGCCGTTCCCTAACCCTAACCCTACACTTTACCCTACGCCATACCCTATTCCTGGGCCGTACGCTGGCACTGACACTTGCGTCAGCACGTAGCCTGACCCTCCCACGTTTCTGCACCCTCACCTGTGCCCTAAGCCTTGCCATTCCCTAACCCTAACCCTAGCAGGGAACGGAAACCCACCACCAGCCCTACACCTTACCCTACGCCGTACCCTACTCCTGGGCCGTACACTGGAACTGACCCTTGTGTAAGCACGTAGCCTGCCACTCCCACGTTTCAGTACCCTCACCTGTGCCCTAAGCCTTGCCGTTCCCTAACCCTAACCCTACACCTTACCGTATGCCGTACCCTACTCCTGGGCCGTACACTGGAACTGACCCTTGTGTAAGCACGTAGCCTGCCACTCCCATGTTTCCATACCCTCACCTGTGCCCTAAGCCTTGCTGATCCCTAACCCTAACCCTACCCTGGAACAGAAACCCTCCACCAGCCCTACACCTTACCCTACGCCGTACCCTAATTCTGGCGCGTACGCTGGCAATGACCCGTGTGTCAGCACGTAGCGTGCCTCTCCCTCGTTTCCGTACCCTTACCTGTGCCCTAAGCCTTGCCGTTCCCTAACCCTAACCCGGAACAGAAACCCACCAACAGCCCTACACCTTACCCTACTCCGTACCCTAATTCTGGCCCGTACACTGGCACTGAACCGTGCGTCAGCACATAGCCTGACCCTCCCACGTTTCTGTACCCTCAGCTGTGCCCTAAGCCTTGCCGTTCCCTAACCCTAACCCTAGCGCGGAATGGAAACCCACAACCAGCCCTACACCATACATTACTCCTGACCCGTTCGCTGGCACTGACACGTTTGTCAGCACGTAGCCTGCCTCTCCCACGTGTCCCTATGCTCACCTGTTCCCTAAACCTCGCCGTTCCCTAACCCTAACCCTAGCCCGGAACGGAAACCCACCACCAGCCCTACACGTTACCCTATGCTGTACCCTACTCCTGGCCCTTACGCTGGCACTGACACGTGCGTCAGCACACAGCCTGACCATCCCACGACCCTCCCAATACAGAAATGGGAAGAAGATCTCAAGAGACGTTTCTTCAAAGAAGACACAGAGATGGCCAAGACGCACATGAGAAGCTGCTCAAGAGCACTAATTATTAGAGAAATGCAAACCAAAACTACAATAAGGTATCACCTCACACCTGTTAGAATCGGCATCATCAGAAAATCTACAAACAACAAATTCTGGGGAGGGTGTGCACAAAAGGAGCCCTCTTCCACTATTGGTGGGAATGTAAATTGATAGAGTCACTATGGAGAACACTATGGAGTTTCCTTAAAAAACCTAGAAATAGAATTACCATCTGATCCAGCAATTCCACTTCTGGGCATATACCCAAAGAAAACCATAAATCAAAAAGGCACATTCACCACAATGTTCATTGCAGCACTATTTACAATAGCCAGGTAATGGAAGCAACCTAAACGTCCAAAGACAGATGAATGGATAAAGATGGGGTACATATATAAAATGGAATATTACTCGGCCATAAAAAGGAATGAATCTGGGTCATTTGTAGAGACATCGATGGATCTAGAGACTGTCATACAGAATGCAGTAAGTCAGAAAGGGGAAAACAAATATTGTATATTAATGCATATATGTGGAACCTAAAAAATGGTACAGATGAACTGGTTTGCAGGGAAGAAATAGAGACACAGAGGTAGAGAACAAACGTATGGACACCAAGTGTGGGAAGCCATGGGGTGGTGGTGGTGGGATGAGTTGGGAGATTGAGATTGACCTGTATACATGTATATGCATAAAACACATAAGTGATAATAACCTGCTGTATAAAAAAGTAAATAAAATTAAATTTCAAAATTGCAAAAAATAAAATTTAAAAATAAAACAGAAAAAAGTTCTTCCCTTCACAGAGATGTATTTATAGGAATGAATTATTTCCATGCTTATATCTATAAATACATAAAAGAGGAATAAAAGCTAACTTGAACCATAAACGAAGAAAAACCTGAACCGACCAGTTATACAGAGAAAAATACTATCAGGGCACTTGCTCCAACGGTAAACAATATTGATATTGTTCAGAGGTGGGGAATCATCTCCCATACAGCCAGCAACCCACACCCCACACAAGGAGCTTCCTCATTGCAAAGCGGGGGGACCGAGCCGAGGCATCTCTGAACAAAGGTGAGCTGAGACCCAGGCCAGCTGTTGCTGAACTGTTCCCACCCTTCCCAGGTAAAACACCTGAATATGTACAAGGGCTTGAAAGACTAGAGGAAGGGCCGTGGAGCCACACCAGCGACAGCACGCAGGCCAACTTGGTGCCTGCAGGCCAGCCAGCGTGGTCCTGGCCCCGGGCGCTCTTCCGGAAGCTTTCCATTGTACTGCCTGAGATACTCCACTTGTCCCGGCCCCCACTGCTTTTTTCCTTCCTCACCTCTGTCCGGAGAGAAATTCCAGCGGAAGGTATGGGTGACACATCCTCCTCCTTACAGGAGGCAGCCTGGAAACTCCTTCAGAAAGGCCAGCAGAACCCCACTCACACCGGGCCACCAACAAAGCTGTGGCCCCTCACTCCCTCCCACCAGCACAGCCCCGAGACTGCTCACGGGGCAGAGAATATGGTGTCACGCAGAGCTTCAGGGGCTATTGCTGCCTGGAGCGCTGTTTATATTGACCTCAACCAGGCACACCTCCGGAGGGACGGCCGGCAGGGTAAGGCTGCCCAGGTCAGCTAATCCACAACCCTCAGGGAATCACATTGTTGAAAATGGACCTCGCTAAGGCAGAATAGAAGCCAAGGAAAATAAGGACACAATGCCTTTTGCAGCGCCATAGATGAGTCTAGAGGTAATCACGTGACTTGGAGTAAGTCAGAAAGTGAAAGACACATATCATTTCACATCACTTATAAGTGTTACCTAAAATAGAAACCAGGGCAGTCATTTCCACTGAGAAGTGCAATCATAGATTCATTAAACAAACTTATGGTTCACCAATGGAAAGGTGTGAGGATTGGTTTCATTACGATATTGGGGTTAACAGACATATACAAACACAGATGACATATATAATCACCTAAGACCTACGGAATACAAAGAGAGGACTACTCAACATTCTGTCATAACGTACATGGGCAAAGGATCCCAGGAAAAACAGACATCTGTATATGTGTAAAAGAACCACATCTTCCACACCTACAACAAGCCAAACATTGTAATCAAACTTGCTGTAATAAAAATTAAAAAATTAAATTAAAAACACGAACAAGAAGTAGGAGACAAACTTGAGGGGCTTTCTCCTGGCACATTCCATTCTAAATTCCAATCTAGAACACGAATTCCATTGAGGCTCTGTTGCACTAATAACCAGATATGAAAGAGAGAACTGCTGACACTTTGTGGCCGTTTCACACAACAGCAGCTTTAATCCCAGCGCTAAAGGTCAGTTGATATTCAAAATCATTGCAGGCCTGTAAATGACACCTGCCCTGAAAAAACATCCTGGGGTCACATATCGACCAAAAAATTCAAAGGACGTCCATATTTCAAAACGACCGTTTCAAACGGCATATTTTATGCACATTAGTGTTCTGCTTCTTTTTCTTTCTTTCTTTTTTGGTTAAAAAGCGGGGAATGGAAAAAGGCATCCCTCAGAATGGGCGAAAATAGTTGCAAACGAATCAATGGACAAAGGTTTAATCTCCAATATATATAAACAGCTCATGCAGCTTAATATTAAAAAAACAAACAACCCAACACAAAAATGGGCAGAATATCTAAAGAGACGTTTCTTCAAAGAAGACACAGAGATGGCCAAGACGCAAATGAAAAGCTGCTCAAGAGCACTAATTATTAGAGAAATGCAAATCAAAACTACAATGAGGTATCACCTCACACCTGTTAGAATCGGCATCATCAGAAAATATACAGACAACAAATTCTGGGGAGGGTGTGGACAAAAGGAGCCCTCTTCCACTATTGTTGGGAATGTAAATTGATACAGTCACTATGGAGAACAGTATGGAGTTTCCTTAAAAAACCTACAAATAGAAACCTTGACTTTCCCTAACCCTAACCATAGCCTGGAACGGAAACCTACCACCAACCGTGCACCTTATCTACGCGGTACACTAATCCTAATCCGTACGCTGGCACTAACCGGTGAGTCAACATGTACCCTGACACTAACACGTTTCCGTACCCTCAGCTGTGCCCCAAACCTTGCCGTTGCCTATCCTTAACCTTAGCCCGGAACAGAAACCTACCATCAGCCCTACACCTTACCCTAAGCCGTACCCTAATCCTAATCCATACGTCAACACGTACCCTGACCCTAACACGTTTCCGTACCCTCACCTCTGCCATAAACCTTGCCGTTCCCTTACCTTAACCCTAGCCCGGAACGGAAAACTACCACCAACCCTACACCTTACCTTACGCCATACCCTAATCCTAATTCGTATGCTGACACTAACCTGTGCATCAACACGTACCCTGACCCTAACACGTTTCGTACCCTCACCTGTGCCCTAAACTTTGCCAGTCCCTAAACATAACCCTAGACTGGAACGGAAACCTACCACCAACCCCACACCTTACTCTATGCGGTACCCTAATCCTCATGCGTACGCTCCCACTAACCCGTGAGTCAACACGTACCCTGAACCTAACACATTTCCGTACCATCACCTGTGCCCTATACCTTGCAATTCGCTATCCCTAACCCTACACCGGAATGTAAACCTACCGCCATCCGTACACCTTACTCTACGCCGTACCCTAATCCTAAAGCGTACGATGACACTATTCCATGCATCAACATGCACCATGAACCTAACACGTTTCTGTACCCTCACCTGTGCCCTAAGCCTTGCCGTTCACTAACCCTAACCCTAGCCCTGAACTGAAACCCACCACCAGCCCTACACCATACCCTATGCCGTACCCTATTCCTGGCCTGTATGCTGGCACTGACCCATGCGTCAGCAGGTAGCCTGACCCTCCCACGTTTCCGTACCCTCACCTGTGCCCTAAAACTTGACGTTCACTAACCCTAATCAAACCCCGGAATGGACACCCACCACCAGTCTTACACCTTACCCTACGCCATACCCTACTCCTGGTCCACACCCTGGCACTGACCCGTGCTTCAGCATGTAGCCTGACCCTCCCACGTTTCCGTACCCTCACCTGTGCCCTAAGCCTTGCCGTTCCCTAACCCTAACCCTACACTTTACCCTACGCCATACCCTATTCCTGGGCCGTACGCTGGCACTGACACTTGCGTCAGCACGTAGCCTGACCCTCCCACGTTTCTGTACCCTCACCTGTGCCCTAAGCCTTGCCATTCCCTAACCGTAACCCTAGCCGGGAACGGAAACCCACCACCAGCCCTACTCCTTACCCTACGCCGTACCCTACTCCTGGGCCGTACACTGGAACTGACCCTTGTGTAAGCACGTAGCCTGCCACTCCCATGTTTCCATACCCTCACCTGTGCCATAAGCCTTGCCGATCCCTAACCCTAACCCTACCCTGGAACAGAAACCCACCACCAGCCCTACACCTTACCCTACGCCGTACCCTAATTCTGGCGCGTACGCTGGCACTGACCCGTGTGTCAGCACGTAGCGTGCCTCTCCCTCGTTTCCGTACCCTTACCTGTGCCCTAAGCCTTGCCGTTCCCTAACCCTAACCCGGAACAGAAACCCACCAACAGCCCTACACCTTACCCTACTCCGTACCCTAATCCTGGCCCGTACACTGGCACTGAACAGTGCGTCAGCACATAGCCTGACCCTCCCACGTTTCTGTACCCTCAGCTGTGCCCTAAGCCTTGCCGTTCCCTAACCCTAACCCTAGCGCGGAATGGAAACCCACAACCAGCCCTACACCATACTTTACTCCTGACCCGTACGCTGGCACTGACACGTTTGTCAGCACGTAGCCTGCCTCTCCCACGTGTCCCTATGCTCACCTGTTCCCTAAACCTTGCCGTTCCCTAAACCTAACCTGGAACGGAAACCCACAACCAGCCCTACACGTTACCATATGCTGTACCCTACTCCTGCCCTTACGCTGGCACTGACACGTGCGTCAGCACACAGCCTGACCATCCCACGACCCTCCCAATACAGAAATGGGCAGAAGATCTCAACAGACGTTTCTTCAAAGAAGACACAGAGATGGCCAAGACGCACATGAGAAGCCGCTCAAGAGCACTAATTATTAGAGAAATGCAAATCAAAACTACAATGAGGTATCACCTCACACCTGTTAGAATCGGCATCATCAGAAAATCTACAAACAACAAATTCTGGGGAGGGTGTGGACAAAAGGAGCCCTCTTCCACTATTGGTGGGAATGTAAATTAATAGAGTCACTATGGAGAACACTATGGAGTTTCCTTAAAAAATCTAGAAATAGAATTACCATCTGATCCAGCAATTCCACTTCTGGGCATATACCCAAAGAAAACCATAAATCAAAAAGGCACATTCACCACAATGTTCATTGCAGCACTATTTACAATAGCCAGGTAATGGAAGCAACCTAAACGCCCAAAGACAGATGAATGGATAAAGATGGGGTACATATATAAAATGGAATATTACTCGGCCATAAAAAGGAATGAATCTGGGTCATTTGTAGAGACATCGATGGATCTAGAGACTGTCATACAGAATGCAGTAAGTCAGAAAGGGGAAAACAAATATTGTATATTAATGCATATATGTGGAACCTAAAAAATGGTACAGATGAACTGGTTTGCAGGGAAGCAATAGAGACACACAGGTAGAGAACAAACGTATGGACACCAAGTGTGGGAAGCCATGGGGTGGTGGTGGTGGGATGAGTTTTGAGATTGAGATTGACCTGTATACATGTATATGCATAAAACAAATAACTAATAATAACCCGCTGTATAAAAAAGTAAATAAAATTAAATTTCAAAATTATAAAAAATAAAATTTAAAAATAAAACAGAAAAAAGTTCTTCCCTTCACACAGATGTATTTATAGGAATGAATTATTTCCATGCTTATACCTATAAATACATAAAAGAGGAATAAAAGCTAACTTGAACCATAAACGAAGAAAAACCTGAACCGACCAGTTATACAGAGAAAAACACTATCAGGGCACTTGCTCCAACGGTAAACAATATTGAAATTGTTCAGAGGTGGGGAATCATCTCCCATACAGCCAGCAACCCACACCCCACACAAGGAGCTTCCTCATTGCAAAGCGAGGGGACCGAGCCGAGGCATCTCTGAACAAAGGTGAGCTGAGCCCCAGGCCAGCTGTTGCTGAACTGTTCCCACCCTTCCCAGGTAAATCACCTGAATATGTACAAGGGCTTGAAAGACTAGAGGAAGGGCCGTGGAGCCACACCAGCGACAGAACGCAGGCCAACTTGGTGCCTGCAGGCCAGCCAGGGTGGTCCTGGCCCCGGGCGCTCTTCTGGAAGCTTTCCATTGTCCTGCCTGAGATACCCCACTTGTCCCGGCCCCCACTGCTTTTTTCCTTCCTCACCTCTGTCCGGAGAGAAATTCCAGCGGAAGGTATGGGTGACACATCCTCCTCCTTACAGGAGGCAGCCTGGCAACTCCTTCAGAAAGGCCAGCAGAACCCCACTCACACCGGGCCACCAACAAAGCTGTGGCCCCTCACTCCCTCCCACCAGCACAGCCCCGAGACTGCTCACGGGGCAGAGAATATGGAGGCAGGCACAGCTTCAGGGGCTATTGCTGCATGGAGCGCTGTTTATATTGACCTCAACCAGGCACACCTGGGGAGGGCCGGCCGGCAGGATAAGGCTGCCCAGGTCAGCTAATCCACAACCCGCAGGGAAGCACATTGTTGAAAAGGGACCTCGCTAAGTCAGAATAGAAGGCAAGGAATAAAAGGACACAATGCCTTTTGCAGCACCGTAGATGAGTCTAGAGGTAATCACGTGACATGTAGTAAGTCAGAAAGTGAAAGACACATATCATATCATATCACTTATAGGTGTTACCTAAAAATGGATACCAGGGCAGATATTTCCACCGAGAAGGGCAATCAGAGATTCATTAAACAAACTTATGGTTCACCAATGGAAAGTTGTGAGGATTGGTTTCATTACGATATCGGGGTTAACAGACTTATACAAACACAGGTGACATATATAATCACCAAAGACCTACGGAATACCAAAAGACTACTCAACATTCTGTCATAAGGTACATGGGAAAAGGATCCCAGGAAAAACCGACATCTGTATATGTGTAAAAGAACCGCATCTTCCACACCTACAACAAGCCAAACATTGTAATCAAACTTGCTGTAATAAAAAATAAAAATTAAATTAAAAACACGAACAAGAAGTAGGGAGACAAACTTGAGGGGTTTACTCCTGGCACATTCCATTCTAAATTCCAATCTAGAACACGACTTCCATTGAGGCTCTGTTGCCCTAGTTAGCAGAATTGGTAAGGAAGAACTGCTGCCACCTTGTGGCCGTTTCACACAACAGCAGCTTTAATCCCAGCGCTAATGGTCAGTTGATATTCAAAATCATTGCAGGCCTGTAAATGACACCTGCCCTGAAAACAAATTCTGGGGTCACATATCGACCAAAAAATTCAAAGGACGTCCATATTTCAAAACGACCGTTTCAAAAGGCATATTTTACGCACATTAGTTTTCTACTTCTTTTTCTTTTTTTCTTTTTTGGTTAAAAAAACGGGAAAGGAAAAAGACATCCCTCAAAAGGGGCGAAAATAGTTGCAAACGAATCAATGGACAAAGGTTTAATCTCCAATATATATAAACAGCTCATGCTGCTTAATATTAAAAAAACAAACAACCCAATACAAAAATGGGCAGATCTAAAGAGACGTTTCTTCAAAGAAGACACAGAGATGGCCAAGTGGCACATGAAAAGCTGTTCAACAACACTAATTATTAGAGAAATGCAAATCAAAACTACAATGAGGTATCACCTCACACCTGTTAGAATCGGCATCATCAGAAAATCTACAAACAACAAATTCTGGGGAGGGTGTGGACAAAAGGAGACCTCTGCCACTATTGGTGGGAATGTAAATTGATACACTCACTATGGAGAACACTATGGAGTTTCCTAAAAAAAACTGGAAATAGAATTACCATCTGATCCAGCAATCCCAATTCTGCTCATATACCCAAAGAAAACCATAAATCAGAAAGGCACATTCACCACAATGTTCATTGCAGCACTATTTACAAAGGCCAGGTAATGGAAGCAACCTAAATGCCCACACACAGATGAATGGATAAAGATGTGCTACATGTATAAAATGGAATATTACTCAGCCATAAAAAGGAATGAAACCGGGTCATTTGTAGAGACATCGATGGATCTAGAGACAGTCATACAGAATGAAGTAAGTCAGAAAGAGGAAAACAAATATTGTATATTAATGCATATATGTGGAACCTACGAAATTTTACAGAGGAACTGGTTTGCAGGGAAGAAATAGAGACACAGATGTAGAGAACAAACGTATGGACACCAAGTGTGGGAAGCCATGGGGTGGTGGTGGTGGGATGACTTGGGAGATTGGGATTGACCTGCATACATGTATATGCATAAAATACATAACTAATAATAACCTGCTGTATAAAAAAATAAATAAAATTAAATTTCAAAATTTTAAAAAATAAAATTTAAAAATAATACAGAAAAAAGTTCTTCCCTTCACACAGATGTATTTATAGGAAAGTATTATTTCCATGCTTATATCTATAAATACATAAAAGAGGAATAAAAGCTAACGTGAACCATAAAAGAAGAAAAACCTGAACCCACCAGTTATACAGAGAAAAACACTATCAGGGCACCTGCTCCAGCGGTAAACAATTCTGAAATTGGTCAGAGGTGGGGAATCATCTCCCATACAGGCAGCAACCAACCCCCCACGCAAGGGGCGTCCTCATTGCAAAGCTGGGGGACCGAGCCGAGGCACCTCTGAATAAAGGTGAGCTGAGCCCCAGGCCAGCTGCTGCTGAACTCTTCCCACCCTTCCCAGGGAAAACACCTGAATATGTAAAAGGGCGTGAAAGACTAGAGGAAGTGCCGTGGAGCCACACCAGCGACAGCACGCAGGCCAACTTGATGCCTGCAGCCCAGCCAGGGTGGTCCTGGCCCCGGGCGCTCTTCCGGAAGCTTTCCATTGTCCTGCCTGAGCTACCCCGCCTGTCCCGGACCCCACTGCTTTTTTCCTTCCTCACCTCTGTCCGGAGAGAAATTCCAGCGGAAGGTATGGGTGACACATCCTCTTCTTTACAGGTGGCAGCCTGGCAACTCCTGCAGAAAGGCCAGGAGAACTCCACTCACACCGGGCCACCAACAAAGCTGTGGCCCCTCACTCCCTCCCACCAGCACAGCCCCGAGACTGCTCACGGGGCAGAGAATATGGAGGCAGGCACAGCTTCAGAGGCTATTGCTGCCTGGAGCGCTGTTTATATTGACCTCAACCAGGCACACCTGGGGAGGGCCGGCCGGCAGGATAAGGCTGCCCACGTCAGCTAATCCACAACCCTCAGGGAATCACATTGTTGAAAATGGACCTCGCTAAGGCAGAAAAGAAGTCAAGGAAAAAAAGGACACAATGCCATTTGCAGCACCGTAGATGAGTCTAGAGGTTATCACGTGACTTGTAGTAAGTCAGAAAGTGAAAGACACATATCGTATCATATCACTTATAGGTGTTACCTAAAAATGGATACCAGGGCAGATATTTCCACCGAGAAGGGCAATTAGAGATTCATTAAACAAACTTATGGTTCACCAATGGAAAAGTTTGAGCAATGGTTTCATTACGATATCGGGGTTAACAGACTTATACAAACACAGGTGACATATAAAATCAGCTAAGACCTACGGAATACCAAAAGACTACTCATCATTCTGTCATAACGTACATGGGCAAAGGATCCCAGGAAGAACAGACATCTGTATGTGTGTCAAAGAACCACATCTTCCACACCTACAACAAGCCAAACATTGTAATCAAAATTGCTGTAATAAAAAATAAAAAATTAAATTAAAAACACGAACAAGAAGTAGTGAGACAAACATGAGGGGCTTTCTCCTGGCACATTCCATTCTAAATTCCAATCTAGAACACGACTTCCATTGAGGCTCTGTTGCCCTAGTTAGCAGAATTGGTAAGGGAGAACTGCTGCCACCTTGTGGCCGTTTCACACAACAGCAGCTTTAATCCCAGCGCTAATGGTCAGTTGATATTCAAAATCATTGCAGGCCTGTAAATGACACCTGCCCTGAAAACAAATTCTGGGGTCACATATCGACCAAAAAATTCAAAGGACGTCCATATTTCAAAACGACCGTTTCAAAAGGCATAATTTATGCACATTAGTTTTCTGCTTCTTTTTCTTTCTTTCTTTTTTGGTTAAAAAAACGGGAAGGGAAAAAGGCATCCCTCACAAGGGGCGAAAATAGTTGCAAACGAATCAATGGACAAAGGTTTAATCTCCAATATATATAAACAGCTCGTGCAGCTTAATATTAAAAAAACAAACAACCCAATACAAAAATGGGCAGAAGATCTAAAGATACGTTTCTTCAAAGAAGACACAGAGATGGCCAAGACGCACATGAAAAGCTGCTCAAGAGCACTAATTATTAGAGAAATGCAAATCAAAACTACAATGAGGTATCACCTCACACCTGTTAGAATCCGCATCATCAGAAAATCTACAAACAACAAATTCTGGGGAGGGTGTGGACAAAAGGAGCCCTCTTCCACTATTGGTGGGAATGTAAATTGATACAGTCACTATGGAGAACAGTATGGAGTTTCCTTAAAAAAAAACTCGAAATAGAATTACCATCTGATCAAGCAATCCCACTTCTGGGCATATACCCAAAGAAAACCATAAATCAAAAAGGCACATTCACCACAATGTTCATTGCAGCACTATTTACAACAGCCAGGTAATGGAAGCAACCTAAACGCCCAAAGACAGATGAATGGATAAAGATGGGGTACATATATAAAATGGAATATTACTCGGCCATAAAAAGGAATGAAACTGGGTCATTTGTAGAGACATCGATGGATCTAGAGACTGTCATACAGAATGAAGTAAGTCAGAAAGAGGAAAACAAATATTGTATATTAATGCATATATGTGGAACCTAAAAAATGGTACAGATGAACTGGTTTGCAGGGAAGCAATAGAGACACACAGGTAGAGAACAAACGTATGGACACCAAGTGTGGGAAGCCATGGGGTGGTGGTGGTGGGACGAGTTGGGAGATTGAGATTGACCTGTATCCATGTATATGCATAAAATACATAACTAATAATAACCTGCTGTATATAAAAGTAAATAAAATTAAATTTCATAATTTTAAAAAATAAAATTTAAATATAAAACAGAAAAAAGTTCTTCCCTTCACACCGATGTATTTATAGGAATGAATTATTTCCATGCTTATATCTATAAATATATAAAAGAGGAATAAAATCTAACTTGAACCATAAAAGAAAAAAAACCTGAACCCACCAGTTATACAGAGGAAAACACTATCAGGGCACCTGCTCCAGCGGCAAAAAATTTTGAAATTGGTCAGAGGTGGGGAATCATCTCCCATACAGCCAGCAACCCACCCCCCACGCAAGGAGCGTCCTCATTGCAAAGCTGGGGGACCGAGCCGAAGCATCTCTGAATAAAGGTGAGCTGAGCCCCAGGCCAGCTGCTGCTGAACTCTTCCCACCCTTCCCAGGGAAAACACCTGAATATGTAAAAGGGCGTGAAAGACTAGAGGAAGTGCCGTGGAGCCACACCAGCGAAGGCACACAGGCCAACTTGATGCCTGCAGCCCAGCCAGGGTGGTCCTTGCCCCGGGCGCTCTTCCGGAAGCTTTCCATTGTCCTGCCTGAGCTACCCAGCCTGTCCCGGCCCCCACTGCTTTTTTCCTTCCTCACCTATGTCCGGAGAGAAATTCCAGCGGAAGGTATGGGTGACACATCCTCTTCTTTACAGGTGGCAGCCTGGCAACTCCTGCAGAAAGGCCAGGAGAACTCCACTCACACCGGGCCACCAACAAAGCTGTGGCCCCTCACTCCCTCCCACCAGCACAGCCCCGAGACTGCTCTCGGGGCAGAGAATATGGAGGCAGGCACAGCTTCAGGGGCTATTGCTGCCTGGAGCACTGTTTATATTGACTTCAACCAGGCACACCTGGGGAGGGCCGGCCGGCAGGATAAGGCTGCCCACGTCAGCTAATCCACAACCCTCAGGGAATCACAGTGTTGAAAATGGACCTCGCTAAATCAGAAAAGAAGTCAAGGAAAAAAAAGGACACAATGCCATTTGCAGCACCGTAGATGAGTCTAGAGGTTATCACGTGACTTGTAGTAAGTCAGAAAGTGAAAGACACATATCGTATCATATCACTTATAGGTGTTACCTAAAAATGGATACCAGGGCAGATATTTCCACGGAGAAGGGCAATCACAGATTCATTAAACAAACTTATGGTTCACCAATGGAAAGGTGTGAGGATTGGTTTCATTACGATATTGGGGTTAACAGACATATACAAACACAGGTGACATATAAAATCAGCTAAGACCTACGGAATACAAAGAGAGGACTACTCAACATTCTGTCATAACGTACATGGGCAAAGGATCCCAGGAAGAACAGACAACTGTATATGTGTCAAAGAACCACATCTTCCACACCTACAACAAGCCAAACATTGTAATCAAAATTGCTGTAATAAAAAATAAAAAATTAAATTAAAAACACGAACAAGAAGTAGTGAGACAAACATGAGGGGCTTTCTCCTGGCACATTCCATTCTAAATTCCAATCTAGAACACGACTTCCATTGAGGCTCTGTTGCCCTAGTTAGCAGAATTGGTAAGGGAGAACTGCTGCCACCTTGTGGCCGTTTCACACAACAGCAGCTTTAATCCCAGCGCTAATGGTCAGTTGATATTCAAAATCATTGCAGGCCTGTAAATGACACCTGCCCTGAAAACAAATTCTGGGGTCACATATCGACCAAAAAATTCAAAGGACGTCCATATTTCAAAACGACCGTTTCAAAAGGCATAATTTATGCACATTAGTTTTCTGCTTCTTTTTCTTTCTTTCTTTTTTGGTTAAAAAAACGGGAAGGGAAAAAGGCATCCCTCACAAGGGGCGAAAATAGTTGCAAACGAATCAATGGACAAAGGTTTAATCTCCAATATATATAAACAGCTCGTGCAGCTTAATATTAAAAAAACAAACAACCCAATACAAAAATGGGCAGAAGATCTAAAGATACGTTTCTTCAAAGAAGACACAGAGATGGCCAAGACGCACATGAAAAGCTGCTCAAGAGCACTAATTATTAGAGAAATGCAAATCAAAACTACAATGAGGTATCACCTCACACCTGTTAGAATCCGCATCATCAGAAAATCTACAAACAACAAATTCTGGGGAGGGTGTGGACAAAAGGAGCCCTCTTCCACTATTGGTGGGAATGTAAATTGATACAGTCACTATGGAGAACAGTATGGAGTTTCCTTAAAAAAAAACTCGAAATAGAATTACCATCTGATCAAGCAATCCCACTTCTGGGCATATACCCAAAGAAAACCATAAATCAAAAAGGCACATTCACCACAATGTTCATTGCAGCACTATTTACAACAGCCAGGTAATGGAAGCAACCTAAACGCCCAAAGACAGATGAATGGATAAAGATGGGGTACATATATAAAATGGAATATTACTCGGCCATAAAAAGGAATGAAACTGGGTCATTTGTAGAGACATCGATGGATCTAGAGACTGTCATACAGAATGAAGTAAGTCAGAAAGAGGAAAACAAATATTGTATATTAATGCATATATGTGGAACCTAAAAAATGGTACAGATGAACTGGTTTGCAGGGAAGCAATAGAGACACACAGGTAGAGAACAAACGTATGGACACCAAGTGTGGGAAGCCATGGGGTGGTGGTGGTGGGACGAGTTGGGAGATTGAGATTGACCTGTATCCATGTATATGCATAAAATACATAACTAATAATAACCTGCTGTATATAAAAGTAAATAAAATTAAATTTCATAATTTTAAAAAATAAAATTTAAATATAAAACAGAAAAAAGTTCTTCCCTTCACACCGATGTATTTATAGGAATGAATTATTTCCATGCTTATATCTATAAATATATAAAAGAGGAATAAAATCTAACTTGAACCATAAAAGAAAAAAAACCTGAACCCACCAGTTATACAGAGGAAAACACTATCAGGGCACCTGCTCCAGCGGCAAAAAATTTTGAAATTGGTCAGAGGTGGGGAATCATCTCCCATACAGCCAGCAACCCACCCCCCACGCAAGGAGCGTCCTCATTGCAAAGCTGGGGGACCGAGCCGAAGCATCTCTGAATAAAGGTGAGCTGAGCCCCAGGCCAGCTGCTGCTGAACTCTTCCCACCCTTCCCAGGGAAAACACCTGAATATGTAAAAGGGCGTGAAAGACTAGAGGAAGTGCCGTGGAGCCACACCAGCGAAGGCACACAGGCCAACTTGATGCCTGCAGCCCAGCCAGGGTGGTCCTTGCCCCGGGCGCTCTTCCGGAAGCTTTCCATTGTCCTGCCTGAGCTACCCAGCCTGTCCCGGCCCCCACTGCTTTTTTCCTTCCTCACCTATGTCCGGAGAGAAATTCCAGCGGAAGGTATGGGTGACACATCCTCTTCTTTACAGGTGGCAGCCTGGCAACTCCTGCAGAAAGGCCAGGAGAACTCCACTCACACCGGGCCACCAACAAAGCTGTGGCCCCTCACTCCCTCCCACCAGCACAGCCCCGAGACTGCTCTCGGGGCAGAGAATATGGAGGCAGGCACAGCTTCAGGGGCTATTGCTGCCTGGAGCACTGTTTATATTGACTTCAACCAGGCACACCTGGGGAGGGCCGGCCGGCAGGATAAGGCTGCCCACGTCAGCTAATCCACAACCCTCAGGGAATCACAGTGTTGAAAATGGACCTCGCTAAATCAGAAAAGAAGTCAAGGAAAAAAAAGGACACAATGCCATTTGCAGCACCGTAGATGAGTCTAGAGGTTATCACGTGACTTGTAGTAAGTCAGAAAGTGAAAGACACATATCGTATCATATCACTTATAGGTGTTACCTAAAAATGGATACCAGGGCAGATATTTCCACGGAGAAGGGCAATCACAGATTCATTAAACAAACTTATGGTTCACCAATGGAAAGGTGTGAGGATTGGTTTCATTACGATATTGGGGTTAACAGACATATACAAACACAGGTGACATATAAAATCAGCTAAGACCTACGGAATACAAAGAGAGGACTACTCAACATTCTGTCATAACGTACATGGGCAAAGGATCCCAGGAAGAACAGACAACTGTATATGTGTCAAAGAACCACATCTTCCACACCTACAACAAGCCAAACATTGTAATCAAAATTGATGTAATAAAAAATAAAAAATTAAATTAAAAACACGAACAAGATGTAGTGAGACAAACATGAGGGGCTTTCTCCTGGCACATTCCATTCTAAATTCCAATCTAGAACACGACTTCCATTGAGGCTCTGTTGCACTAATAACCAGGTTTGAAGGAGAGAACTGCTGCCACCTTGTGGCCGTTTCACACAACAGTAGCTTTAATCCCAGCGCTAAAGGTCAGTTGATATTCAAAATCATTGCAGGCCTGTAAATGACACCTGCCCTGAAAACAAATCCTGGGGTCACATATCGACCAAAAAATTCAAAGGACGTCCATATTTCAAAACGACCGTTTCAAAAGGCATATTTTATGCACATTAGTGTTCTGCTTCTTTTTCTTTCTTTCTTTTTTGGTTAAAAAAACGGGAATGGAAAAAGGCATCCCTCAGAAGGGGCGAAAATAGTTGCAAACGAATCAATGGACAAAGGTTTAATCTCCAATATATATAAACAGCTCATGCAGCTTAATATTAAAAAAACAAACAACCCAATACAAAAATGGGCAGAAGATCTAAAGATACGTTTCTTCAAAGAAGACACAGAGATGGCCAAGACACACATGAAAAGCTGCTCAAGAGCACTAATTATTAGAGAAATGCAAATCAAAACTACAATGAGGTATCACCTCACACCTGTTAGAATCGGCATCATCAGAAAATCTACAAACAACAAATTCTGGGGAGGGTGTGGACAAAAGGAGCCCTCTTCCACTATTGGTGGGAATGTAAATTGATACAGTCACTATGGAGAACAGTATGGAGTTTCCTTAAAAAAAAACTCGAAATAGAATTACCATCTGATCAAGCAATCCCACTTCTGGGCATATACCCAAAGAAAACCATAAATCAAAAAGGCACATTCACCACAAGGTTCATTGCAGCACTATTTACAATAGCCAGGTAATGGAAGCAACCTAAATGCCCACAGACAGATGAATGGATAAAGATGGGGTACATATATAAAATGGAATATTACTCGGCCATAAAAAGGAATGAAACTGGGTCATTTGTAGAGACATCGATGGATCTAGAGACTGTCATACAGAATGAAGTAAGTCAGAAAGAGGAAAACAAATATTGTATATTAATGCATATATGTGGAACCTGAAAAATGGTACAGATGAACTGGTTTGCAGGGAAGAAATAGAGACACAGAGGTAGAGAACAAACATAGGACACCAAGTGTGGGAAGCCATGGGGTGGTGGTGGTGGGATGAGTTGGGAGTTTGAGATTGACCTGTATACATATATATGCATAAAATACATAACTATTAATAACCCGCTGTATAAAAAAGTAAATAAAATTAAATTTCAAAATTTTAAAATATAAAATTTAAAAATAAAACAGAAAATAGTTCTTCCCTTCACACAGATGTATTTATAGGAATGAATTATTTCCATGCTTATATCTATAAATACATAAAAGAGGAATAAAATCTAACTTGAACCATAAAAGAAAAAAAAACATGAACCCACCAGTTATACAGAGGAAAACCCTATCAGGGCACTTGCTCCAGTGGTAAACAATTCTGAAATTGGTCAGAGGTGGGGAATCATCTCCCGTACAGCCATCAACACACACCCCACACAAGGAGCGTCCTCATTGCAAAGCTGGGTGACCGAGCCGAGGCATCTCTGAATAAAGGTGAGCTGAGCCCTAGGTCAGCTGCTGCTGAACTGTTCCCACCCTTCCCAGGTAAAACACCTGAATATGTACAAGGGATTGAAAGACTAGAGGAAGGGCCGTGGAGCCACACCAGCGACAGCACGCAGGTCAACTTGGTGCCTGCAGGCCAGCCAGGGTGGTCCTGGCCCCGGGCGCTCTTCCGGAAGCTTTCCATTGTCCTGCCGGAGATACCCCTCTTGTCCCGGCCCCCACTGCATTTTTCCTTCCTCACCTCTGTCCGGAGAGAAATTCCAGCGGAAGGTATGGGTGACACATCCTCCTCTTTACAGGAGGCAGCCTGGCATCTCCTGCAGAAAGGCCAGCAGAACCCCACTCACACCGGGCCACCAACAAAGCTGTGGCCCCTCACTCCCTCCCACCAGCACAGCCCCGAGACTGCTCACGGGGCAGAGAATATGGAGGCAGGCACAGCTTCAGGGGCTATTGCTGCCTGGAGCGCTGTTTATATTGACCTCAACCAGGCAGACCTGGGGAGGGCCGGCCGGCAGGGTAAGGCTGCCCAGGTCAGCTAATCCACAACCCTCAGGGAATCACATTGTTGAAAATGGACCTCGCTAAGGCAGAATAGAAGCCAAGGAAAATAAGGACACAATGCCATTTGCAGCACCGTAGATGAGTCTAGAGGTAATCACGTGACATGTAGTAAGTCAGAAAGTGAAAGACAAATATCATATCATATCACTTATAGGTTTTACCTAAAAATGGATACCAGGGCAGATATTTCCACCGAGTAGGGCAATTAGAGATTCATTCAACAAACTTATGGTTCACCAATGGAAAGGTTTGAGCATTGGTTTCATTACGATATTGGGGTTAACAGACGTATACAAACACAGGTGACATATATAATCACCAAAGACCTACGGAATACCAAAAGACTACTCAACATTCTGTCATAACGTACATGGGAAAAGGATCCCAGGAAAAACCGACATCTGTATATGTGTAAAAGAACCACATCTTCCACACCTACAACAAGCCAAACATTTTAATCAAACTTGCTGTAATAAAAAATAAAAATTAAATTAAAAACACGAACAAGAAGTAGGGAGACTAACTTGAGGGGCTTTCTCCTGGCACATTCCATTCTAAATTCCAATCTAGAACACGACTTCCATTGAGGCTCTGTTGCCCTAGTAACCAGAATTGGTAAGGGAGAACTGCTGCCACCTTGTGGCCGTTTCACACAACAGCAGCTTTAATCCCAGCGCTAATGGTCAGTTGATATTCAAAATCATTGCAGGCCGGTAAATGACACCTGCCCTGAAAACAAATCCTGGGGTCACATATCGAACAAAAAATTCAAAGGACGTCCATATTTCAAAACGACCATTTCAAAAGCCATATTTTACGCACATTAGTGTTCTTCTTCTTTTGGTTTCTTTACTTTTTTATTAAAAAAACGGGAATGGAAAAAGGCATCCTTTAGAATGGGCGAAAATCGTTGAAAACGAATCAATGGACAAAGGTTTAATCTCCAATATATAAACAGCTCATGCAGCTTAATATTAAAAAAACCAAAAAACCCAATACAAAAATGGGCAGTAGATCTAAAGAGACGTTTCTTCAAAGACGACACAGAGATGGCCAAGACGCACATGAAAAGCTGCTGAAGAGCACTAATTATTAGAGAAATGCAAATCGAAACTACAATGAGGGATCACCTCACACCTGTTAGAATCGGCATCATCAGAAAATCTACAAAAAACAAATTCTGGGGAGGGTGTGGACAAAAGGATCCCTCTTCCACTATTGGTGGGAATGTAAATTGATACAGTCACTATGGAGAACACTATGGAGTTTCCTTAAAAAAACTAGAAATAGAATTACCATCTGATCCTGCAATCCCACTTCTGGGAATAGACCCAGAGAAAACCATAAATCAAAAAGGCACATTCACCACAATGTTCATTGCAGCACTATTTACAAAGGCCAGGTAATGGAAGCAACCTAAATGCCCACACACAGATGAATGGATAAAGATGTGGTACATGTATAAAATGGAATATTACTCAACCATAAAAAGGAATGAAACTGGGTCATTTGTAGAGACATCGATGGATCTAGAGACAGTCATACAGAATGAAGTAGGTCAGAAAGAGGAAAACAAATATTGTATATTAATGCATATATGTGGAACCTAAAAAATGGTACAGATGAACTGGTTTGCAGGGAAGAAATAGAGACACAGAGGTAGAAAACAAACGTATGGACACCAAGTGTGGGAAGCTATGGGGTGGTGGTGGTGGGATGAGTTGGGAGTTTGAGATTGACCTGTATACATGTATATGCATAAAATACATAACTAATAATAACCTGCTGTATATAAAAGTAAATAAAATTAAATTTCAAAATCTTAAAAAATAAAATTTAAAAATAAAACAGAAAAAAGTTCTTCCCTTCTCATAGATGTATTTATAGGAATGAATTATATCCATGCTTATATCTATAAATACATAAAAGAGGAATAAATGCTAACTTGAAACATAAAAGAAGAAAATCCTGAGCCCACCAGTTATACAGAGGAAACCCCTATCCGGGCACTTGCTCCAGCGCTAAACAATTCTGAAATTGGTCAGAGGTGGGGAATCATCTCCCATACAGCCAGCAACCCACAGCCCACACAAGGAGCGTCCTCATTGCAAAGCTGGGGGACCGTGCCGAGGCATCTCTGGATAAAGGTGAGCTGAGCCCCAGGCCAGCTGCAGCTGAACTGTTCCCACCCTTCCCAGGTAAAACACCTGAATATGTACAAGGGCTTGAAAGCCTAGAGGAAGGGCCGTGGAGCCACACCAGCGACAGCACGCAGGCCAACTTGGTGCCTGCAGGCCAGCCAGGGTGGTCCTCGCCCCGGGCGCACTTCCGGAAGCTCTCCATTGTCCTGCGTGTGATACCCCTCCTGTCCCGGTCCCCACTGCTTTTTTCCTTCCTCACCTCGGTCCGGAGAGAAATTCCAGCGGAAGGTATGGGTGACACATCCTCTTCTTTACAGGTGGCAGCCTGGCAACTCCTGCAGAAAGGCCAGCAGAACCCCACTCACACCAGGCCACCCACAAAGCTGTGACCCCTCATTTCCTCCCACCAGCTCTGCCGCGAGACTGCTGACGGGGCAGAGAATATGGAGTCAGGCACAGCTTCAGGGGCTATTGCTGCCTGGAGCGCTGTTTATATTGACCTCAACCAGGCACACCTGGGGAGGGCCGGCCGGCAGGGTAAGGTTGCCCAGGTCAGCTAATCCACAACCCTCAGGGAATCACATTGTTGAAAATGGACCTCGCTAAGGCAGAATAGAAGCCAAGGAATATAAGGACACAATGCCATTTGCAGCACCGTAGATGAGTCTAGAGGTAATCACGTGACTTGTAGTAAGTCAGAAAGTGAAAGACACATATCATATCATATCACTTATAGGTGTTACCTAAAAATGGATACCAGGGCAGATATTTCCATGGAGAAGGGCAATCACAGATTCATTAAACAAAGATATGGTTCACCAATGGAAAGGTGTGAGGATTGGTTTCATTACGATATCGGGGTTAACAGACATATACAAACACAGGTGACATATATAATCACCAAAGACCTACGGAATACCAAGAGAAGACTACTCAACATTCTGTCATAATGTACCTGGAAAAAGGATCCCAGGTAGAACACACATCTGTATATGTGTAAAAGAACCACATCTTCCACACCTACAACAAGCCAAACATTGTAATCAAACTTGCTGTAATAAAAAATAAAAATTTAAATTAAAAATACGAACAAGAAGTAGGGAGACAAACTTGAGGGGCTTTCTCCTGGAACATTCCATTCTAAATTCCAATCTAGAACACGACTTCCATTGAGGCTCTGTTGCCCTATTAACCAGATTTGGTAAGGGAGAACTGCTGCCACCTTGTGGCCGTTTCACACAACAGCAGCTTTAATCCCAGCGCTAATGGTCAGTTGATATTCAAAATCATTGCAGGCCTGTAAATGACACCTGCCCTGAAAACAAATCCTGGGGTCACATATCGACCAAAAAATTCAAAGGACGTCCATATTTCAAAACGACCGTTTCAAACGGCATATTTTATGCACATTAGTGTTCTGCTTCTTTTTCTTTCTTTCTTTTTTGGTTAAAAAGCGGGGAATGGAAAAAGGCATCCCTCAGAATGGGCGAAAATAGTTGCAAACGAATCAATGGACAAAGGTTTAATCTCCAATATATATAAACAGCTCATGCAGCTTAATATTAAAAAAACAAACAACCCAACACAAAAATGGGCAGAATATCTAAAGAGACGTTTCTTCAAAGAAGACACAGAGATGGCCAAGACGCAAATGAAAAGCTGCTCAAGAGCACTAATTATTAGAGAAATGCAAATGAAAACTACAATGAGGTATCACCTCACACCTGTTAGAATCGGCATCATCAGAAAATCTACAGACAACAAATTCTGGGGAGGGTGTGGACAAAAGGAGCCCTCTTCCACTATTGTTGGGAATGTAAATTGATACAGTCACTATGGAGAACAGTATGGAGTTTCCTTAAAAAACCTACAAATAGAAACCTTGACTTTCCCTAACCCTAACCATAGCCTGGAACGGAAACCTACCACCAACCGTGCACCTTATCTACGCGGTACACTAATCCTAATCCGTACGCTGGCACTAACCGGTGAGTCAACATGTACCCTGACACTATCACGTTTCCGTACCCTCAGCTGTGCCCCAAACCTTGCCGTTGCCTATCCTTAACCTTAGCCCGGAACAGAAACCTACCATCAGCCCTACACCTTACCCTAAGCCGTACCCTAATCCTAATCCATACGTCAACACGTACCCTGACCCTAACACGTTTCCGTACCCTCACCTCTGCCATAAACCTTGCCGTTCCCGTACCTTAACCCTAGCCCGGAACGGAAAACTACCACCAACCCTACACCTTACCTTACGCCATACCCTAATCCTAATTCGTATGCTGACACTAACCTGTGCATCAACACGTACCCTGACCCTAACACGTTTCGTACCCTCACCTGTGCCCTAAACTTTGCCTGTCCCTAAACATAACCCTAGACTGGAACGGAAACCTACCACCAACCCTACACCTTACTCTATGCGGTACCCTAATCCTCATGCGTACGCTCACACTAACCCGTGAGTCAACACGTACCCTGAACCTAACACATTTCCGTACCATCACCTGTGCCCTATACCTTGCAATTCGCTATCCCTAACCCTACACCAGAATGTAAACCTACCGCCATCCGTACACCTTACTCTACGCCGTACCCTAATCCTAATGCGTACGATGACACTATTCCATGCATCAACATGCACCATGAACCTAACACGTTTCTGTACCCTCACCTGTGCCCTAAGCCTTGCCGTTCACTAACCCTAACCCTAGCCCTGAACTGAAACCCACCACCCGCCCTACACCATACCCTATGCCGTACCCTACTCCTGGCCTGTATGCTGGCACTGACCCGTGCGTCAGCACGTAGCCTGCCTCTCCCAAGTTTCCGTACCCTCACCTGTGCCCTTAGCCTTGCCGTTCCCTAACCCTAACCCTAGCCCAGAACGGAAACCCACCACCAGCCCTACACCTTACCCTACGCCGTACCCTATTCCTGGCCCATACGCTGGCACTGACCCATGCGTCAGCAGGTAGCCTGACCCTCCCACGTTTCCGTACCCTCACCTGTGCCCTAAAACTTGACGTTCCCTAACCCTAATCAAACCCCGGAATGGACACCCACCACCAGTCTTACACCTTACCCTACGCCGTACCCTACTCCTGGTCCACACCCTGGCACTGACCCGTGCTTCAGCATGTAGCCTGACCCTCCCACGTTTCCGTACCCTCACCTGTGCCCTAAGCCTTGCCGTTCCCTAACCCTAACCCTACACTTTACCCTACGCCATACCCTATTCCTGGGCCGTACGCTGGCACTGACACTTGCGTCAGCACGTAGCCTGACCCTCCCACGTTTCTGTACCCTCACCTGTGCCCTAAGCCTTGCCATTCCCTAACCCTAACCCTAGCAGGGAACGGAAACCCACCACCAGCCCTACACCTTACCCTACGCCGTACCCTACTCCTGGGCCGTACACTGGAACTGACCCTTGTGTAAGCACGTAGCCTGCCACTCCCATGTTTCCATACCCTCACCTGTGCCCTAAGCCTTGCCGATCCCTAACCCTAACCCTACCCTGGAACAGAAACCCACCACCAGCCCTACACCTTACCCTACGCCGTACCCTAATTCTGGCGCGTATGCTGGCACTGACCCGTCTGTCAGCACGTAGCGTGCCTCTCCCTCGTTTCCGTACCCTTACCTGTGCCCTAAGCCTTGCCGTTCCCTAACCCTAACCCGGAACAGAAACCCACCAACAGCCCTACACCTTACCCTACTCCGTACCCTAATCCTGGCCCATACACAGGCACTGAACCGTGCGTCAGCACATAGCCTGACCCTCCCACGTTTCTGTACCATCAGCTGTGCCCTAAGCCTTGCCGTTCCCTAACCCTAACCCTAGCGCGGAATGGAAACCCACAACCAGCCCTACACCATACTTTACTCCTGACCCGTACGCTGGCACTGACACGTTTGTCAGCACGTAGCCTGCCTCTCCCACGTGTCCCTATGCTCACCTGTTCCCTAAACCTTGCCGTTCCCTAACCCTAACCTGGAACGGAAACCCACAACCAGCCCTACACGTTACCCTATGCTGTACCCTACTCCTGGCCCTTACGCTGGCACTGACACGTGCGTCAGCACACAGCCTGACCATCCCACGACCCTCCCAAAACAGAAATGGGCAGAAGATCTCAAGAGACGTTTCTTAAAAGAAGACACAGAGATGGCCAAGACGCACATGAGAAGCTGCTCAAGAGCACTAATTATTAGAGAAATGCAAATCAAAACTACAATGAGGTATCACCTCACACCTGTTAGAATCGGCATCATCAGAAAATCTACAAACAACAAATTCTGGGGAGGGTGTGGACAAAAGGAGCCCTCTTCCACTATTGGTGGGAATGTAAATTAATAGAGTCACTATGGAGAACACTATGGAGTTTCCTTAAAACATCTAGAAATAGAATTACCATCTGATCCAGCAATTCCACTTCTGGGCATATACCCAAAGAAAACCATAAATCAAAAAGGCACATTCACCACAATGTTCATTGCAGCACTATTTACAATAGCCAGGTAATGGAAGCAACCTAAACGCCCAAAGACAGATGAATGGATAAAGATGGGGTACATATATAAAATGGAATATTACTCGGCCATAAAAAGGAATGAATCTGGGTCATTTGTAGAGACATCGATGGATCTAGAGACTGTCATACAGAATGCAGTAAGTCAGAAAGGGGAAAACAAATATTGTATATTAATGCATATATGTGGAACCTAAAAAATTGTACAGATGAACTGGTTTTCAGGGAAGAAATAGAGACACAGAGGTAGAGAACAAACGTATGGACACCAAGTGTGGGAATCCATGCGGTGGTGGTGGTGGGATGAGTTGTGAGATTGAGATTGACCTGTATACATGTATATGCATAAAACAAATAACTAATAATAACCCGCTGTATAAAAAAGTAAATAAAATTAAATTTCAAAATTATAAAAAATAAAATTTAAAAATAAAACAGAAAAAAGTTCTTCCCTTCACACAGATGTATTTATAGGAATGAATTATTTCCATGCTTATACCTATAAATACATAAAAGAGGAATAAAAGCTAACTTGAACCATAAACGAAGAAAAACCTGAACCGACCAGTTATACAGAGAAAAACACTATCAGGGCACTTGCTCCAACGGTAAACAATATTGAAATTGTTCAGAGGTGGGGAATCATCTCCCATACAGCCAGCAACCCACAGCCAACACAAGGAGCTTCCTCATTGCAAAGCGAGGGGACCGAGCCGAGGCATTTCTGAACAAAGGTGAGCTGAGCCCCAGGCCAGCTGTTGCTGAACAGTTCCCACCCTTCCCAGGTAAATCACCTGAATATGTACAAGGGCTTGAAAGACAAGAGGAAGGGCCGTGGAGCCACACCAGCGACAGCACGCAGGCCAACTTGGTGCCTGCAGGCCAGCCAGGGTGGTCCTCGCCCCGGGCGCACTTCCGGAAGCTTTCCATTGTCCTGCCTGTGATACCCCTCCTGTCCCGGCCCCCACTGCTTTTTTCCTTCCTCACCTCTGTCCGGAGAGAAATTCCAGCGGAATGTATGGGTGACACATCCTCCTCCTTACAGGAGGCAGCCTGGCAACTCCTTCAGAAAGGCCAGCAGAACCCCACTCACACCGGGCCAGCAACAAAGCTGTGGCCCCTCACTCCCTCCCACCAGCACAGCCCCGAGACTGCTCACGGGGCAGAGAATATGGAGGCAGGCACAGCTTCAGGGGCTATTGCTGCATGGAGCGCTGTTTATATTGACCTCAACCAGGCACACCTGGGGAGGGCCGGCCGGCAGGATAAGGCTGCCCACGTCAGCTAATCCACAACCCGCAGGGAAGCACATTGTTGAAAAGGGACCTCGCTAAGTCAGAATAGAAGGCAAGGAAAAAAAGGACACAATGCCTTTTGCAGCACCGTAGATGAGTCTAGAGGTAATCACGTGACATGTAGTAAGTCAGAAAGTGAAAGACACATATCATATCATATCACTTATAGGTGTTACCTAAAAATGGATACCAGGGCAGATATTTCCACCGAGAAGGGCAATTAGAGATTCATTAAACAAACTTATGGTTCACCAATGGAAAGGTTTGAGCATTGGTTTCATTACGATATCGGGGTTAACAGACTTATACAAACACAGGTGACATATATAATCACCAAAGACCTACGGAATACCAAAAGACTACTCAACATTCTGTCATAACGTACATGGGAAAAGGATCCCATGAAAAACCGACATCTGTATATGTGTAAAAGAACCACATCTTCCACACCTACAACAAGCCAAACATTTTAATCAAACTTGCTGTAATAAAAAATAAAAATTAAATTAAAAACACGAACAAGAAGTAGGGAGACTAACTTGAGGGGCTTTCTCCTGGCACATTCCATTCTAAATTCCAATCTAGAACACGACTTCCATTGAGGCTCTGTTGCCCTAGTAACCAGAATTGGTAAGGGAGAACTGCTGCCACCTTGTGGCCGTTTCACACAACAGCAGCTTTAATCCCAGCGCTAATGGTCAGTTGATATTCACAATCATTGCAGGCCGGTAAATGACACCTGCCCTGAAAACAAATCCTGGGGTCACATATCGACCAAAAAATTCAAAGGACGTCCATATTTCAAAACGACCGTTTCAAAAGCCATATTTTACGCACATTAGTGTTCTTCTTCTTTTTGTTTCTTTACTTTTTTGTTAAAAAAACGGGAATGGAAAAAGGCATCCCTCAGAATGGGCGAAAATCGTTGAAAACGAATCAATGGACAAAGGTTTAATCTCCAATATATAAACAGCTCATGCAGCTTAATATTAAAAAAAACAAAAAACCCAATACAAAAATGGGCAGTAGATCTAAAGAGACGTTTCTTCAAAGACGACACAGAGATGGCCAAGACGCACATGAAAAGCTGCTCAAGACCACTAATTATTAGAGAAATGCAAATCGAAACTACAATGAGGTATCACCTCACACCTGTTAGAATCGGCATCATCAGAAAATCTACAAAAAACAAATTCTGGGGAGGGTGTGGACAAAAGGATCCCTCTTCCACTATTGGTGGGAATGTAAATTGATACAGTCACTATGGAGAACACTATGGAGTTTCCTTAAAAAAACTAGAAATAGAATTACCATCTGATCCTGCAATCCCACTTCTGGGAATAGACCCAGAGAAAACCATAAATCAAAAAGGCACATTCACCACAATGTTCATTGCAGCACTATTTACAAAGGCCAGGTAATGGAAGCAACCTAAATGCCCACACACAGATGAATGGATAAAGATGTGGTACATGTATAAAATGGAATATTACTCAACCATAAAAAGGAATGAAACTGGGTCATTTGTAGAGACATCGATGGATCTAGAGACAGTCATACAGAATGAAGTAGGTCAGAAAGAGGAAAACAAATATTGTATATTAATGCATATATGTGGAACCTAAAAAATGGTACAGATGAACTGGTTTGTAGGGAAGAAATAGAGACACAGAGGTAGAGAACACACGTATGGACACCAAGTGTGGGAAGCCATGGGGTGGTGGTAGTGGGATGAGTTGGGAGTTTGAGATTGACCTGTATACATGTATATGCATAAAATACATAACTAATAATAACCTGCTGTATATAAAAGTAAATAAAATTAAATTTCAAAATCTTAAAAAATAAAATTTAAAAATAAAACAGAAAAAAGTTCTTCCCTTCTCATAGATGTATTTATAGGAATGAATTATATCCATGCTTATATCTATAAATACATAAAAGAGGAATAAATGCTAACTTGAAACATAAAAGAAGAAAATCCTGAGCCCACCAGTTATACAGAGGAAACCCCTATCCGGGCACTTGCTCCAGCGCTAAACAATTCTGAAATTGGTCAGAGGTGGGGAATCATCTCCCATACAGCCAGCAACCCACACCCCACACAAGGAGCGTCCTCATTGCAAAGCTGGGGGACCGTGCCGAGGCATCTCTGGATAAAGGTGAGCTGAGCCCCAGGCCAGCTGCTGCTGAACTGTTCCCACCCTTCCCAGGTAAAACACCTGAATATGTACAAGGGCTTGAAAGACAAGAGGAAGGGCCGTCTAGCCACACCAGCGACACCACGCAGGCCAACTTGGTGCCTGCAGGCCAGCCAGGGTGGTCCTCGCCCCGGGCGCACTTCCGGAAGCTTTCCATTGTCCTGCCTGTTATACCCCTCCTGTCCCGGCCCCCACTGCTTTTTTCCTTCCTCACCTCGGTCCAGAGAGAAATTCCAGCGGAAGGTATGGGTGACACGTCCTCTTCTTTACAGGTGGCAGCCTGGCAAATCCTGCAGAAAGGCCAGCAGTACCCCACTCACACCGGGCCACCAACAAAGCTGTGGCCCCTCATTCCCTCCCACCAGCACAGCCCCGAGACTGCTGACGGGGCAGAGAATATGGAGTCAGGCACAGCTTCAGGGGCTATTGCTGCCTGGAGCGCTGTTTATATTGACCTCAACCAGGTACAAATGGGGAGGGCCGGGCGGTAGAGTAAGGCTGCCCAGGTCAGCTAATCCACAACACTCAGGGAATCACATTGTTGAAAATGGACCACACTAAGGCAGAAGAGAAGCCAAGGAAAAAAAGAACACAATGCCATTTGCACCACCGTAGATGAGTCTAGAGGTAATCACATGACTTGTAGTAAGTCAGAAAGTGAAAGACACATATCATATCATATCACTTATAGGTGTTACCTAAAAATGGATACCAGGGCAGATATTTCCACCGAGAAGGGCAATCAGAGATTCATTAAACAAACTTATGGTTCACCAATGGAAAGGTGTGAGGATTGGTTTCATTACGATATCGGGGTTAACAGACTTATACAAACACAGGTGACATATATAATCACCAAAGACCTATGGAATACCAAAAGACTACTCAACATTCTGTCATAACGTACATGGGAAAAGGATCCCAGGAAAAACAGACATCTGTATATGTGTAAAAGAACCACATCTTCCACACCTCCAACAAGCCAAACATTGTAATCAAACTTGCTGTAATAAAAAATAAAAATTAAATTGAAAACATGAACAAGAAGTAGGGAGACAAACATGAGGGGCTTTCTCCTGGCACATTCCATTCTAAATTCCAATCTACAACACGACTTCCATTGAGGCTCTGATGCCCTAGTAACCAGAATTGGTAAGGGAGAACTGCTGCCACCTTGTGGCCGTTTCACACAACAGCAGCTTTAATCCCAGCGCTAATGGTCAGTTGATATTCAAAATCATTGCAGGCCTGTAAATGACACCTGCCCTGAAAACAAATCCTGGGGTCACATATCGACCAAAAAATTCAAAGGACGTCCATATTTCAAAACGACCGTTTCAAAAGCCATATTTTACGCACATTAGTGTTCCGCTTCTTTTTGTTTCTTTCCATGGATGGATCTAGAGACTGTCATACAGAATGAAGTAAGTCAGAAAGAGGAAAACAAATATTGTATATTAATGCATATATGTGGAACCTAAAAAATTGTACAGATGAACTGGTTTGCAGGGAAGAAATAGAGACACAGAGGTAGAGAACAAACGTATGGACACCAAGTGTGGGAAGCCATGGGGTGGTGGTGGTGGGATGAGTTGGGAGATTGAGATTGACCTGTATACATGTATATGCATAAAATACATAACTAATAATAACCTGCTGTATAAAAAAGTAAAAAAAATTAAATTTCAAAATTATAAAAAATAAAATTTAAAAATAAAACTGAAAAAAGTTCTTCCCTTCTCATAGATGTATTTATAGGAATGAATTATATCCATGCTTATATCTATAAATACATAAAAGAGGAATAAATGCTAACTTGAAACATAAAAGAAGAAAATCCTGAGCCCACCAGTTATACAGAGGAAACCCCTATCCGGGCACTTGCTCCAGCGCTAAACAATTCTGAAATTGGTCACAGGTGGGGAATCATCTCCCATACAGCCAGCAACCCACAGCCCACACAAGGAGCGTCCTCATTGCAAAGCTGGGGGACCGTGCCGAGGCATCTCTGGATAAAGGTGAGCTGAGCCCCAGGCCAGCTGCTGCTGAACTGTTCCCACCCTTCCCAGGTAAAACACCTGAATATGTACAAGGGCTTGAAAGACAAGAGGAAGGGCCGTGGAGCCACACCAGTGACAGCACGCAGGCCAACTTGGTGCCTGCAGGCCAGCCAGGGTGGTCCTCGCCCCGGGCGCACTTCCGGAAGCTTTCCATTGTCCTGCCTGTGATACCCCTCCTGTCCCGGCCCCCACTGCTTTTTTCCTTCCTCACCTCGGTCCGGAGAGAAATTCCAGCGGAAGGTATGGGTGACACATCCTCTTCTTTACAGGTGGCAGCCTGGCAACACCTGCAGAAAGGCCAGCAGAACCCCACTCACACCAGGCCACACACAATGCTGTGGCCCCTCATTTCCTCCCACCAGCTCTGCCGCGAGACTGCTGACGGGGCAGAGAATATGGAGTCAGACACAGCTTCAGGGGCTATTGCTTCCTGGAGCGCTGTTTATATTGACCTCAACCAGGCACACCTGGGGAGGGCCGGCCGGCAGGGTAAGGTTGCCCAGGTCAGCTAATCCACAACCCTCAGGGAATCACATTGTTGAAAATGGACCTCGCTAAGGCAGAATAGAAGCCAAGGAAAATAAGGACACAATGCCATTTGCAGCACCGTAGATGAGTCTAGAGGTAATCACGTGACTTGTAGTAAGTCAGAAAGTGAAAGACACATATCATATCATATCACTTATAGGTGTTACCTAAAAATGGATACCAGGGCAGATATTTCCATGGAGAAGGGCAATCACAGATTCATTAAACAAAGTTATGGTTCACCAATGGAAAGGTGTGAGGATTGGTTTCATTACGATATCGGGGTTAACAGACATATACAAACACAGGTGACATATATAATCACCAAAGACCTACGGAATACCAAGAGAAGACTACTCAACATTCTGTCATAATGTACCTGGAAAAAGGATCCCAGGAAGAACACACATCTGTATATGTGTAAAAGAACCACATCTTCCACACCTACAACAAGCCAAACATTGTAATCAAACTTGCTGTAATAAAAAATAAAAATTTAAATTAAAAATACGAACAAGAAGTAGGGAGACAAACTTGAGGGGCTTTCTCCTGGCACATTCCATTCTAAATTCCAATCTAGAACACGACTTCAATTGAGGCTCTTTTGCCCTATTAACCAGATTTGGTAAGGGAGAACTGCTGCCACCTTGTGGCCGTTTCACACAACAGCAGCTTTAATCCCAGCGCTAATGGTCAGTTGATATTCAAAATCATTGCAGGCCTGTAAATGACACCTGCCCTGAAAACAAATCCTGGGGTCACATATCGACCAAAAAATTCAAAGGACGTCCATATTTCAAAACGACCGTTTCAAACGGCATATTTTATGCACATTAGTGTTCTGCTTCTTTTTCTTTCTTTCTTTTTTGGTTAAAAAGCGGGGAATGGAAAAAGGCATCCCTCAGAAGGGGCGAAAATAGTTGCAAACGAATCAATGGACAAAGGTTTAATCTCCAATATATATAAACAGCTCATGCAGCTTAATATTAAAAAAACAAACAACCCAACACAAAAATGGGCAGAAGATCTAAAGATACGTTTCTTCAAAGAAGACACAGAGATGGCCAAGACGCAAATGAATAGCTGCTCAAGAGCACTAATTATTAGAGAAATGCAAATCAAAACTACAATGAGGTATCACCTCACACCTGTTAGAATCGGCATCATCAGAAAATCTACAGACAACAAATTCTGGGGAGGGTGTGGACAAAAGGAGCCCTCTTCCACTATTGTTGGGAATGTAAATTGATACAGTCACTATGGAGAACAGTATGGAGTTTCCTTAAAAAACCTACAAATAGAAACCTTGACTTTCCCTAACCCTAACCATAGCCTGGAACGGAAACCTACCACCAACCGTGCACCTTATCTACGCGGTACACTAATCCTAATCCGTACGCTGGCACTAACCGGTGAGTCAACATGTACCCTGACACTAACACGTTTCCGTACCCTCAGCTGTGCCCCAAACCTTGCCGTTGCCTATCCTTAACCTTAGCCCGGAACAGAAACCTACCATCAGCCCTACACCTTACCCTAAGCCGTACCCTAATCCTAATCCATACGTCAACACGTACCCTGACCCTAACACGTTTCCGTACCCTCACCTCTGCCATAAACCTTGCCGTTCCCTTACCTTAACCCTAGCCCGGAACGGAAAACTACCACCAACCCTACACCTTACCTGACGCCATACCCTAATCCTAATTCGTATGCTGACACTAACCTGTGCATCAACACGTACCCTGACCCTAACACGTTTCGTAACCTCACCTGTGCCCTAAACTTTGCCAGTCCATAAACATAACCCTAGCCTGGAACGGAAACCTACCACCAACCCTAAACCTTACTCTATGCGGTACCCTAATCCTCATGCGTACGCTCACACTAACCCGTGAGTCAACACGTACCCTGAACCTAACACATTTCCGTACCATCACCTGTGCCCTATACCTTGCAATTCGCTATCCCTAACCCTACACCGGAATGTAAACCTACCGCCATCCGTACACCTTACTCTACGCTGTACCCTAATCTTAATGCGTACGATGACACTATTCCATGCATCAACATGCACCATGAACCTAACACGTTTCTGTATCCTCACCTGTGCCCTAAGCCTTGCCGTTCACTAACCCTAACCCTAGCCCTGAACTGAAACCCACCACCAGCCCTACACCATACCCTATGCCGTACCCTACTCCTGGCCTGTATGCTGGCACTGACCCGTGCGTCAGCACGTAGCCTGCCTCTCCCAAGTTTCCATACCCTCACCTGTGCCCTTAGCCTTGCCGTTCCCTAACCCTAACCCTAGCCCTGAACGGAAACCCACCACCAGCCCTACACCTTACCCTACGCCGTACCCTACTCCTGGCCCATACGCTGGCACTGACCCATGCGTCAGCAGGTAGCCTGACCCTCCCACGTTTCCGTACCCTCACCTGTGCCGTAAAACTTGACGTTCCCTAACCCTAATCAAACCCCGGAATGGACACCCACCACCAGTCTTACACCTTACCCTACGCCGTACCCTACTCCTGGTCCACACCCTGGCACTGACCCGTGCTTCAGCATGTAGCCTGACCCTCCCACGTTTCCGTACCCTCACCTGTGCCCTAAGCCTTGCCGTTCCCTAACCCTAACCCTACACTTTACCCTAAGCCATACCCTATTCCTGGGCCGTACGCTGGCACTGACACATGCGTCAGCACGTAGCCTGACCCTCCCACGTTTCTGTACCCTCACCTGTGCCCTAAGCCTTGCCATTCCCTAACCCTAACCCTAGCCGGGAACGGAAACCCACCACCAGCCCTACACCTTACCCTACGCCGTACCCTACTCCTGGGCCGTACACTGGAACTGACCCTTGTGTAAGCACGTAGCCTGCCACTCCCATGTTTCCATACCCTCACCTGTGCCCTAAGCCTTGCCGATCCCTAACCCTAACCCTACCCTGGAACATAAACCCACCACCAGCCCTACACCTTACCCTACACCGTACCCTAATTCTGGCGCGTACGCTGGCACTGACCCGTGTGTCAGCACGTAGCGTGCCTCTCCCTCGTTTCCGTACTCTTACCTGTGCCCTAAGCCTTGCCGTTCCCTAACCCTAACCCGGAACAGAAACCCACCAACAGCCCTACACCTTACCCTACTCCGTACCCTAATCCTGGCCCGTACACTGGCACTGAACCATGCGTCAGCACATAGCCTGACCCTCCCACGTTTCTGTACCCTCAGCTGTGCCCTAAGCCTTGCCGTTCCCTAACCCTAACACTAGCGCGGAATGGAAACCCACAACCAGCCCTACACCATACTTTACTCCTGACCCATACGCTGGCACTGACACGTTTGTCAGCACGTAGCCTGCCTCTCCCACGTGGCCCTATGCTCACCTGTTCCCTAAACCTTGCCGTTCCCTAACCCTAACCTGGAACGGAAACCCACAACCAGCCCTACACGTTACCCTATGCTGTACCCTACTCCTGGCCCTTACGCTGGCACTGACACGTGCGTCAGCACACAGCCTGACCATCCCACGACCCTCCCAAAACAGAAATGGGCAGAAGATCTCAAGAGACTTTTCTTAAAAGAAGACACAGAGATGGCCAATACGCACATGAGAAGCTGCTCAAGAGCACTAATTATTAGAGAAATGCAAATCAAAACTACAATGAGGTATCACCTCACACCTGTTAGAATCGGCATCATCAGAAAATCTACAAACAACAAATTCTGGGGAGGGTGTGGACAAAAGGAGCCCTCTTCCACTATTGGTGGGAATGTAAATTAATAGAGTCACAATGGAGAACACTATGGAGTTTCCTTAAAACATCTAGAAATAGAATTACCATCTGATCCAGCAATTCCACTTCTGGGCATATACCCAAAGAAAACCATAAATCAAAAAGGCACATTCACCACAATGTTCATTGCAGCACTATTTACAATAGCCAGGTAATGGAAGCAACCTAAACGCCCAAAGACAGATGAATGGATAAAGATTGGGTACATATATAAAATGGAATATTACTCGGCCATAAAAAGGAATGAATCTGGGTCATTTGTAGAGACATCGATGGATCTAGAGACTGTCATACAGAATGCAGTAAGTCAGAAAGGGGAAAACAAATATTGTATATTAATGCATATATGTGGAACCTAAAAAATTGTACAGATGAACTGGTTTTCAGGGAAGAAATAGAGACACAGAGGTAGAGAACAAACGTATGGACACCAAGTATGGGAAGCCATGGGGTGGTGGTGGTGGGATGAGTTGTGAGATTGAGATTGACCTGTATACATGTATATGCATAAAACAAATAACTAATAATAACCCACTGTATAAAAAAGTAAATAAAATTAAATTTCAAAATTATAAAAAATAAAATTTAAAAATAAAACAGAAAAAAGTTCTTCCCTTCACACAGATGTATTTATAGGAATGAATTATTTCCATGCTTATACCTATAAATACATAAAAGAGGAATAAAAGCTAACTTGAACCATAAACGAAGAAAAACCTGAACCGACCAGTTATACAGAGAAAAACACTATCAGGGCACTTGCTCCAACGGTAAACAATATTGAAATTGTTCAGAGGTGGGGAATCATCTCCCATACAGCCAGCAACCCACACCCCACACAAGGAGCTTCCTCATTGCAAAGCGAGGGGACCGAGCCGAGGCATCTCTGAACAAAGGTGAGCTGAGCCCCAGGCCAGCTGTTGCTGAACTGTTCCCACCCTTCCCAGGTAAATCACCTGAATATGTACAAGGTTTTGAAAGACTAGAGGAAGGGCCGTGGAGCCACACCAGCGACAGCACGCAGGCCAACTTGGTGCCTGCAGGCCAGCCAGGGTGGTCCTGGCCCCGGGCGCTCTTCCGGAAGCTTTCCATTGTCCTGCCTGAGATACCCCACTTGTCCCGGCCCCCACTGCTTTTTTCCTTCCTCACCTCTGTCCGGAGAGAAATTCCAGCGGAATGTATGGGTGACACATCCTCCTCCTTACAGGAGGCAGCCTGGCAACTCCTTCAGAAAGGCCAGCAGAACCCCACTCACACCGGGCCACCAACAAAGCTGTGGCCCCTCACTCCCTCCCACCAGCACAGCCCCGAGACTGCTGACGGGGAAGAGAATATGGAGGCAGGCACAGCTTCAGGGGCTATTGCTGCATGGAGCGCTGTTTATATTGACCTCAACCAGGCACACCTGGGGAGGGCCGGCCGGCAGGATAAGGCTGCCCACGTCAGCTAATCCACAACCCGCAGGGAAGCACATTGTTGAAAAGGGACCTCGCTAAGTCAGAATAGAAGGCAAGGAAAAAAAGGACACAATGCCTTTTGCAGCACCGTAGATGAGTCTAGAGGTAATCACGTGACATGTAGTAAGTCAGAAAGTGAAAGACACATATCATATCATATCACTTATAGGTGTTACCTAAAAATGGATACCAGGGCAGATATTTCCACCGAGAAGGGCAATCAGAGATTCATTAAACAAACTTATGGTTCACCAATGGAAAGTTGTGAGGATTGGTTTCATTACGATATCGGGGTTAACAGACTTATACAAACACAGGTGACATATATAATCACCAAAGACCTACGGAATACCAAAAGACTACTCAACATTCTGTCATAAGGTACATGGGAAAAGGATCCCAGGAAAAACCGACATCTGTATATGTGTAAAAGAACCACATCTTCCACACCTACAACAAGCCAAACATTGTAATCAAACTTGCTGTAATAAAAAATAAAAATTAAATTAAAAACACGAACAAGAAGTAGGGAGACAAACTTGAGGGGTTTACTCCTGGCACATTCCATTCTAAATTCCAATCTAGAACACGACTTCCATTGAGGCTCTGTTGCCCTAGTTAGCAGAATTGGTAAGGGAGAACTGCTGCCACCTTGTGGCCGTTTCACACAACAGCAGCTTTAATCCCAGCGCTAAAGGTCAGTTGATATTCAAAATCATTGCAGGCCTGTAAATGACACCTGCCCTGAAAACAAATTCTGGGGTCACATATCGACCAAAAAATTCAAAGGACGTCCATATTTCAAAACGACGTTTTCAAAAGGCATATTTTATGCTCATTAGTTTTCTACTTCTTTTTCTTTTTTTCTTTTTTGGTTAAAAAAACGGGAAAGGAAAAAGACATCCCTCAAAAGGGGCGAAAATAGTTGCAAACGAATCAATGGACAAAGGTTTAATCTCCAATATATATAAACAGCTCATGCTGCTTAATATTAAAAAAACAAACAACCCAATACAAAAATGGGCAGATCTAAAGAGACGTTTCTTCAAAGAAGACACAGAGATGGCCAAGACGCACATGAAAAGCTGTTCAACAGCACTAATTATTAGAGAAATGCAAATCAAAACTACAATGAGGTATCACCACACACCTGTTAGAATCGGCATCATCAGAAAATCTACAAACAACAAATTCTGGGGAGGGTGTGGACAAAAGGAGACCTCTTCCACTATTGGTGGGAATGTAAATTGATACACTCACTATGGAGAACACTATGGAGTTTCCTAAAAAAAACTAGAAATAGAATTACCATCTGATCCAGCAATCCCACTTCTGCTCATATACCCAAAGAAAACCATAAATCAGAAAGGCACATTCACCACAATGTTCATTGCAGCACTATTTACAAAGGCCAGGTAATGGAAGCAACCTAAATGCCCACACACAGATAAATGGATAAAGATGTGCTACATGTATAAAATGGAATATTACTCAGCCATAAAAAGGAATGAAACCGGGTCATTTGTAGAGACATCGATGGATCTAGAGACAGTCATACAGAATGAAGTAAGTCAGAAAGAGGAAAACAAATACTGTATATTAATGCATATATGTGGAACCTACGAAATTTTACAGAGGAACTGGTTTGCAGGGAAGAAATAGAGACACAGATGTAGAGAACAAACGTATGGACACCAAGTGTGGGAAGCCATGGGGTGGTGGTGGTGGAATGACTTGGGAGATTGGGATTGACCTGCATACATGTATATGCATAAAATACATAACTAATAATAACCTGCTGTATAAAAAAATAAATAAAATTAAATTTCAAAATTTTAAAAAATAAAATTTAAAAATAATACAGAAAAAAGTTCTTCCCTTCACACTGTTGTATTTATAGGAAAGTATTATTTCCATGCTTATATCTATAAATACATAAAAGAGGAATAAAAGCTAACGTGAACCATAAAAGAAGAAAAACCTGAACCCACCAGTTATACAGAGGAAAACCCTATCAGGGCACTTGTTCCAACGGTAAACAATGTTGAAATTGGTCAGAGGTGGGGAATCATCTCCCATAGAGCCATCAACACACACCCCACACAAGGAGCGTCCTCATTGCAAAGCTGGGTGACCGAGCCGAGGCATCTCTGAATAAAGGTGAGCTGAGCCCCAGGTCAGCTGCTGCTGAACTGTTCCCACCCTTCCCAGGTAAAACACCTGAATATGTACAAGGGCTTGAAAGACTAGAGGAAGGGCCGTGGAGCCACACCAGCGACAGCACGCAGGTCAACTTGGTGCCTGCAGGCCAGCCAGGGTGGTCCTGGCCCCGGGCGCTCTTCCGGAAGCTTTCCATTGTCCTGCCTGAGATACCCAACCTGTCCCGGCCCCCACTGCATTTTTCCTTCCTCACCTCTGTCCGGAGAGAAATTCCAGCGGAAGGTATGGGTGACACATCCTCCTCTTTACAGGAGGCAGCCTGGCATCTCCTGCAGAAAGGCCAGCAGAACCCCACTCACACCGGGCCACCAACAAAGCTGTGGCCCCTCACTCCCTCCCACCAGCACAGCCCCGAGACTGCTCACGGGGCAGAGAATATGGAGGCAGTCACAGCTTCAGGGGCTATTGCTGCCTCGAGCGCTGTTTATATTGACCTCAACCAGGCAGACCTGGGGAGGGCCGGCCGGCAGGGTAAGGCTGCCCAGGTCAGCTAATCCACAACCCTCAGGGAATCACATTGTTGAAAATGGACCTCGCTAAGGCAGAATAGAAGACAAGGAAAATAAGGACACAATGCCATTTGCAGCACCGTAGATGAGTCTAGAGGAAATCACGTGACATGTAGTAAGTCAGAAAGTGAAAGACACATATCATATCATATCACTTATAGGTTTTACCTAAAAATGGATACCAGGGCAGATATTTCCACCGAGAAGGGCAATTAGAGATTCATTAAACAAACTTATGGTTCACCAATGGAAAGGTTTGAGCATTGGTTTCATTACGATATCGGGGTTAACAGACTTATACAAACACAGGTGACATATATAATCACCAAAGACCTACGGAATACCAAAAGACTACTCAACATTCTGTCATAACGTACATGGGAAAAGGATCCCAGGAAAAACCGACATCTGTATATGTGTAAAAGAACCACATCTTCCACACCTACAACAAGCCAAACATTTTAATCAAACTTGCTGTAATAAAAAATAAAAATTAAATTAAAAACACGAACAAGAAGTAGGGAGACTAACTTGAGGGGCTTTCTCCTGGCACATTCCATTCTAAATTCCAATCTAGAACACGACTTCCATTGAGGCTCTGTTGCCCTAGTTAGCAGAATTGGTAAGGGAGAACTGCTGCCACCTTGTGGCCGTTTCACACAACAGCAGCTTTAATCCCAGCGCTAATGGTCAGTTGATATTCAAAATCATTGCAGGCCGGTAAATGACACCTGCCCTGAAAACAAATCCTGGGGTCACATATCGACCAAAAAATTCAAAGGACGTCCATATTTCAAAACGACCGTTTCAAAAGCCATATTTTACGCACATTAGTGTTCTTCTTCTTTTTGTTTCTTTACTTTTTTGTTAAAAAAACGAGAATGGAAAAAGGCATCCCTCAGAATGGGCGAAAATCGTTGAAAACGAATCAATGGACAAAGGTTTAATCTCCAATATATAAACAGCTCATGCAGCTTAATATTAAAAAAAACAAAAAACCCAATACAAAAATGGGCAGTAGATCTAAAGAGACGTTTCTTCAAAGACGACACAGAGATGGCCAAGACGCACATGAAAAGCTGCTGAAGAGCACTAATTATTAGAGAAATGCAAATCGAAACTACAATGAGGTATCACCTCACACCTGTTAGAATCGGCATCATCAGAAAATCTACAAACAACAAATTCTGGGGAGGGTGTGGACAAAAGGATCCCTCTTCCACTATTGGTGGGAATGTAAATTGATACAGTCACTATGGAGAACACTATGGAGTTTCCTTAAAAAAACTAGAAATAGAATTACCATCTGATCCTGCAATCCCACTTCTGGGAATAGACCCAGAGAAAACCATAAATCAAAAAGGCACATTCACCACAATGTTCATTGCAGCACTATTTACAAAGGCCAGGTAATGGAAGCAACCTAAATGCCCTCACACAGATGAATGGATAAAGATGTGGTACATGTATAAAATGGAATATTACTCAACCATAAAAAGGAATGAAACTGGGTCATTTGTAGAGACATCGATGGATCTAGAGACAGTCATACAGAATGAAGTAGGTCAGAAAGAGGAAAACAAATATTGTATATTAATGCATATATGTGGAACCTAAAAAATGGTACAGATGAACTGGTTTGCAGGGAAGAAATAGAGACACAGAGGTAGAGAAAAAACGTATGGACACCAAGTGTGGGAAGCCATGGGGTGGTGGTGGTGGGATGGGTTGGGAGTTTGAGATTGAACTGTATACATGTATATGCATAAAATACATAACTAATAATAACCTGCTGTATATAAAAGTAAATAAAATTAAATTTCAAAATCTTAAAAAATAAAATTTAAATATAAAACAGAAAAAAGTTCTTCCCTTCACACAGATGTATTTATAGGAATGAATTATTTCCATGCTTATATCTATAAATATATAAAAGAGGAATAAAATCTAACTGGAACCATAAAAGGAAAAAAACCTGAACCCACCAGTGATACAGAGGAAAACCCTATCAGGGCACTTGCTCCAGCGGCAAACAATTCTGAAATTGGTCAGAGGTGGGAATCATCCCCATACAGCCAGCAACTCACACACCACACAAGGAGCGTCCTCATTGCAAAGCTGGGGGACCGAGCCAAGGCATCTCTGAAAAAAGGTGAGCTGAGCCCAAGGCCAGCTGCTGCTGAACTGTTCCCACCCTTCCCAGGTAAAACACCTGAATATGTACAAGGGGTTGAAAGACTAGAGGAAGGGCTGTGGAGCCACACCAGCAACAGCACGCAGGCCAACTTGGTGCCTGCAGGCCAGCCAGGGTGGTCCTGCCCCCGGGCGCTCTTCCGGAAGCTTTCCATTGTCTTGCCTGAGATACCCCACCTGTCCCGGCCCCCACTACGTTTTTCCTTCATCACCTCTGTCCGGAGAGAGACTCCAGCGGAACGTATGGGTGACACATCCTCTTCTTTACAGGTGGCAGCCTGGCAACTCCTGCAGAAAGGCCAGCAGTACCCCACTCACACCGGGCCACCAACAAAGCTGTGGCCCCTCATTCCCTCCCACCAGCACAGCCCCGAGACTGCTGACGGGGCAGAGAATATGGAGTCAGGCACAGCTTCAGGGGCTATTGCTGCCTGGAGCGCTGTTTATATTGACCTCAACCAGGTACAAATGGGGAGGGCCGGGCGGTAGAGTAAGGCTGCCCAGGTCAGCTAATCCACAACACTCAGGGAATCACATTGTTGAAAATGGACCACACTAAGGCAGAAGAGAAGCCAAGGAAAAAAAGAACACAATGCCATTTGCACCACCGTAGATGAGTCTAGAGGTAATCACATGACTTGTAGTAAGTCAGAAAGTGAAAGACACTTATCATATCATATCACTTATAGGTGTTACCTAAAAATGGATACCAGGGCAGATATTTCCACCGAGAAGGGCAATCAGAGATTCATCAAACAAACTTATGGTTCACCAATGGAAAGGTGTGAGGATTGGTTTCATTACGATATCGGGGTTAACAGACTTATACAAACACAGGTGACATATATAATCACCAAAGACCTATGGAATACCAAAAGACTACTCAACATTCTGTCATAACGTACATGGGAAAAGGATCCCATGAAAAACAGACATCTGTATATGTGTAAAAGAACCACATCTTCCACACCTCCAACAAGCCAAACATTGTAATCAAACTTGCTGTAATAAAAAATAAAAATTAAATTGAAAACATGAACAAGAAGTAGGGAGACAAACATGAGGGGCTTTCTCCTGGCACATTCCATTCTAAATTCCAATCTACAACACGACTTCCATTGAGGCTCTGTTGCCCTAGTAACCAGAATTGGTAAGGGAGAACTGCTGCCACCTTGTGGCCGTTTCACACAACAGCAGCTTTAATCCCAGCGCTAATGGTCAGTTGATATTCAAAATCATTGCAGGCCTGTAAATGACACCTGCCCTGAAAACAAATCCTGGGGTCACATATCGACCAAAAAATTCAAAGGACGTCCATATTTCAAAACGACCGTTTCAAAAGCCATATTTTACGCACATTAGTGTTCCGCTTCTTTTTGTTTCTTTCCATGGATGGATCTAGAGACTGTCATACAGAATGAAGTAAGTCAGAAAGAGGAAAACAAATATTGTATATTAATGCATATATGTGGAACCTAAAAAATGGTACAGATGAACTGGTTTGCAGGGAAGAAATAGAGACACAGAGGTAGAAAACAAACGTATGGACACCAAGTGTGGGAAGCCATGGGGTGGTGGTGGTGGGATGAGTTGGGAGTTTGAGATTGACCTGTATACATGTATATGCATAAAATACATAACTAATAATAACCTGCTGTATATAAAAGTAAATAAAATTAAATTTCAGAATTATAAAAAATAAAATTTAAAAATAAAACTGAAAAAAGTTCTTCCCTTCTCATAGATGTATTTATAGGAATGAATTATATCCATGCTTATATCTATAAATACATAAAAGAGGAATAAATGCTAACTTGAAACATAAAAGAAGAAAATCCTGAGCCCACCAGTTATACAGAGGAAACCCCTATCCGGGCACTTGCTCCAGCGCTAAACAATTCTGAAATTGGTCACAGGTGGGGAATCATCTCCCATACAGCCAGCAACCCACACCCCACACAAGGAGCGTCCTCATTGCAAAGCTGGGGGACCGTGCAGAGGCATCTCTGGATAAAGGTGAGCTGAGCCCCAGGCCAGCTGCTGCTGAACTGTTCCCACCCTTCCCAGGTAAAACACCTGAATATGTACAAGGGCTTGAAAGACAAGAGGAAGGGCCGTGGAGCCACACCAGCGACAGCACGCAGGCCAACTTGGTGCCTGCAGGCCAGCCAGGGTGGTCCTCGCCCCGGGCGCACTTCCGGAAGCTTTCCATTGTCCTGCCTGTGATACCCCTCCTGTCCCGGCCCCCAATGCTTTTTTCCTTCCTCACCTCGGTCCGGAGAGAAATTCCAGCGGAAGGTATGGGTGACACATCCTCTTCTTTACAGGTGGCAGCCTGGCAACACCTGCAGAAAGGCCAGCAGAACCCCACTCACACCAGGCCACACACAATGCTGTGGCCCCTCATTTCCTCCCACCAGCTCTGCCGCGAGACTGCTGACGGGGCAGAGAATATGGAGTCAGACACAGCTTCAGGGGCTATTGCTTCCTGGAGCGCTGTTTATATTGACCTCAACCAGGCACACCTGGGGAGGGCCGGCCGGCAGCCTAAGGTTGCCCAGGTCAGCTAATCCACAACCCTCAGGGAATCACATTGTTGAAAATGGACCTCGCTAAGGCAGAATAGAAGCCAAGGAAAATAAGGACACAATGCCATTTGCAGCACCGTAGATGAGTCTAGAGGTAATCACGTGACTTGTAGTAAGTCAGAAAGTGAAAGACACATATCATATCATATCACTTATAGGTGTTACCTAAAAATGGATACCAGGGCAGATATTTCCATGGAGAAGGGCAATCACAGATTCATTAAACAAAGTTATGGTTCACCAATGGAAAGGTGTGAGGATTGGTTTCATTACGATATCGGGGTTAACAGACATATACAAACACAGGTGACATATATAATCACCAAAGACCTACGGAATACCAAGAGAAGACTACTCAACATTCTGTCATAATGTACCTGGAAAAAGGATCCCAGGAAGAACACACATCTGTATATGTGTAAAAAAACCACATCTTCCACACCTACAACAAGCCAAACATTGTAATCAAACTTGCTGTAATAAAAAATAAAAATTTAAATTAAAAATACGAACAAGAAGTAGGGAGACAAACTTGAGGGGCTTTCTCCTGGCACATTCCATTCTAAATTCCAATCTAGAACACGACTTCCATTGAGGCTCTGTTGCCCTATTAACCAGATTTGGTAAGGGAGAACTGCTGCCACCTTGTGGCCGTTTCACACAACAGCAGCTTTAATCCCAGCGCTAATGGTCAGTTGATATTCAAAATCATTGCAGGCCTGTAAATGACACCTGCCCTGAAAACAAATCCTGGGGTCACATATCGACCAAAAAATTCAAAGGACGTCCATATTTCAAAACGACCGTTTCAAACGGCATATTTTATGCACATTAGTGTTCTGCTTCTTTTTCTTTCTTTCTTTTTTGGTTAAAAAGCGGGGAATGGAAAAAGGCATCCCTCAGAAGGGGCGAAAATAGTTGCAAACGAATCAATGGACAAAGGTTTAATCTCAAATATATATAAACAGCTCATGCAGCTTAATATTAAAAAAACAAACAACGCAACACAAAAATGGGCAGAATATCTAAAGAGACGTTTCTTCAAAGAAGACACAGAGATGGCCAAGACGCAAATGAAAAGCTGCTCAAGAGCACTAATTATTAGAGAAATGCAAATCAAAACTACAATGAGGTATCACCTCACACCTGTTAGAATCAGCATCATCAGAAAATCTACAGACAACAAATTCTGGGGAGGGTGTGGACAAAAGGAGCCCTCTTCCACTATTGTTGGGAATGTAAATTGATACAGTCACTATGGAGAACAGTATGGAGTTTCCTTAAAAAACCTACAAATAGAAACCTTGACTTTCCCTAACCCTAACCATAGCCTGGAACGGAAACCTACCACCAACCGTGCACCTTATCTACGCGGTACACTAATCCTAATCCGTACGCTGGCACTAACCGGTGAGTCAACATGTACCCTGACACTAACACGTTTCCGTACCCTCAGCTGTGCCCCAAACCTTGCCGTTGCGTATCCTTAACCTTAGCCCGGAACAGAAACCTACCATCAGCCCTACACCTTACCCTAAGCCGTACCCTAATCCTAATCCATACATCAACACGTACCCTGACCCTAACACGTTTCCGTACCCTCACCTCTGCCATAAACCTTGCCGTTCCCTTACCTTAACCCTAGCCCGGAACGGAAAACTACCACCAACCCTACACCTTACCTTACGCCATACCCTAATCCTAATTCGTATGCTGACACTAACCTGTGCATCAACACGTACCCTGACCCTAACACGTTTCGTACCCTCACCTGTGCCCTAAACTTTGCCAGTCCATAAACATAACCCTAGACTGGAACGGAAACCTACCACCAACCCTACACCTTACTCTATGCGGTACCCTAATCCTCATGCGTACGCTCACACTAACCCGTGAGTCAACACGTACCCTGAACCTAACACATTTCCGTACCATCACCTGTGCCCTATACCTTGCAATTCGCTATCCCTAACCCTACACCGGAATGTAAACGTACCGCCATCCGTACACCTTACTCTACGCCGTACCCTAATCTTAATGCGTACGATGACACTATTCCATGCATCAACATGCACCATGAACCTAACACGTTTCTGTACCCTCACCTGTGCCCTAAGCCTTGCCGTTCACTAACCCTAACCCTAGCCCTGAACTGAAACCCACCACCAGCCCTACACCATACCCTATGCCGTACCCTACTCCTGGCCTGTATGCTGGCACTGACCCGTGCGTCAGCACGTAGCCTGCCTCTCCCAAGTTTCCGTACCCTCAACTGTGCCCTTAGCCTTGCCGTTCCCTAACCCTAACCCTAGCCCAGAACGGAAACCCACCACCAGCCCTACACCTTACCCTACGCCGTACCCTACTCCTGGCCCATACGCTGGCACTGACCCATGCGTCAGCAGGTAGCCTGACCCTCCCACGTTTCCGTACCCTCACCTGTGCCGTAAAACTTGACGTTCCCTAACCCTAATCAAACCCCGGAATGGACACCCACCACCAGTCTTACACCTTACCCTACGCCGTACCCTACTCCTGGTCCACACCCTGGCACTGACCCGTGCTTCAGCATGTAGCCTGACCCTCCCACGTTTCCGTACCCTCACCTGTGCCCTAAGCCTTGCCGTTCCCTAACCCTAACCCTACACTTTACCCTACGCCATACCCTATTCCTGGGCCGTACGCTGGCACTGACACATGCGTCAGCACGTAGCCTGACCCTCCCACGTTTCTGTACCCTCACCTGTGCCCTAAGCCTTGCCATTCCCTAACCCTAACCCTAGCCGGGAACGGAAACCCACCACCAGCCCTACACCTTACCCTACGCCGTACCCTACTCCTGGGCCGTACACTGGAACTGACCCTTGTGTAAGCATGTAGCCTGCCACTCCCATGTTTCCATACCCTCACCTGTGCCCTAAGCCTTGCCGATCCCTAACCCTAACCCTACCCTGGAACAGAAACCCACCACCAGCCCTACACCTTACCCTACACCGTACCCTAATTCTGGCGCGTACGCTGGCACTGACCCGTGTGTCAGCACGTAGCGTGCCTCTCCCTCGTTTCCGTACTCTTACCTGTGCCCTAAGCCTTGCCGTTCCCTAACCCTAACCCGGAACAGAAACCCACCAACAGCCCTACACCTTACCCTACTCCGTACCCTAATCCTGGCCCATACACTGGCACTGAACCATGCGTCAGCACATAGCCTGACCCTCCCACGTTTCTGTACCCTCAGCTGTGCCCTAAGCCTTGCCGTTCCCTAACCCTAACACTAGCGCGGAATGGAAACCCACAACCAGCCCTACACCATACTTTACTCCTGACCCGTACGCTGGCACTGACACGTTTGTCAGCACGTAGCCTGCCTCTCCCACGTGTCCCTATGCTCACCTGTTCCCTAAACCTTGCCGTTCCCTAACCCTAACCTGGAACGGAAACCCACAACCAGCCCTACACGTTACCCTATGCTGTACCCTACTCCTGGCCCTTACGCTGGCACTGACACGTGCGTCAGCACACAGCCTGACCATCCCACGACCCTCCCAAAACAGAAATGGGCAGAAGATCTCAAGAGACGTTTCTTAAAAGAAGACACAGAGATGGCCAATACGCACATGAGAAGCTGCTCAAGAGCACTAATTATTAGAGAAATGCAAATCAAAACTACAATGAGGTATCACCTCACACCTGTTAGAATCGGCATCATCAGAAAATCTACAAACAACAAATTCTGGGGAGGGTGTGGACAAAAGGAGCCCTCTTCCACTATTGGTGGGAATGTAAATTAATAGAGTCACAATGGAGAACACTATGGAGTTTCCTTAAAACATCTAGAAATAGAATTACCATCTGATCCAGCAATTCCACTTCTGGGCATATACCCAAAGAAAACCATAAATCAAAAAGGCACATTCACCACAATGTTCATTGCAGCACTATTTACAATAGCCAGGTAATGGAAGCAACCTAAACGCCCAAAGACAGATGAATGGATAAAGATTGGGTACATATATAAAATGGAATATTACTCTGCCATAAAAAGGAATGAATCTGGGTCATTTGTAGAGACATCGATGGATCTAGAGACTGTCATACAGAATGCAGTAAGTCAGAAAGGGGAAAACAAATATTGTATATTAATGCATATATGTGGAACCTAAAAAATTGTACAGATGAACTGGTTTTCAGGGAAGAAATAGAGACACAGAGGTAGAGAACAAACGTATGGACACCAAGTGTGGGAAGCCATGGGGTGGTGGTGGTGGGATGAGTTGTGAGATTGAGATTGACCTGTATACATGTATATGCATAAAACAAATAACTAATAATAACCCGCTGTATAAAAAAGTAAATAAAATTAAATTTCAAAATTATAAAAAATAAAACAGAAAAAAGTTCTTCCCTTCACACAGATGTATTTATAGGAATGAATTATTTCCATGCTTATACCTATAAATACATAAAAGAGGAATAAAAGCTAACTTGAACCATAAACGAAGAAAAACCTGAACCGACCAGTTATACAGAGAAAAACACTATCAGGGCACTTGCTCCAACGGTAAACAATATTGAAATTGTTCAGAGGTGGGGAATCATCTCCCATACAGCCAGCAACCCACACCCCACACAAGGAGCTTCCTCATTGCAAAGCGAGGGGACCGAGCCGAGGCATCTCTGAACAAAGGTGAGCTGAGCCCCAGGCCAGCTGTTGCTGAACTGTTCCCACCCTTCCCAGGTAAATCACCTGAATATGTACAAGGTCTTGAAAGACTAGAGGAAGGGCCGTGGAGCCACACCAGCGACAGCACACAGGCCAACTTGGTGCCTGCAGGCCAGCCAGGGTGGTCCTGCCCCGGGCGCTCTTCCGGAAGCTTTCCATTGTCCTGCCTGAGATACCCCACTTGTCCCGGCCCCCACTGCTTTTTTCCTTCCTCACCTCTGTCCGGAGAGAAATTCCAGCGGAATGTATGGGTGACACATCCTCCTCCTTACAGGAGGCAGCCTGGCAACTCCTTCAGAAAGGCCAGCAGAACCCCTCTCACACCGGGCCACCAACAAAGCTGTGGCCCCTCACTCCCTCCCACCAGCACAGCCCCGAGACTGCTGACGGGGCAGAGAATATGGAGGCAGGCACAGCTTCAGGGGCTATTGCTGCATGGAGCGCTGTTTATATTGACCTCAACCAGGCACACCTGGGGAGGGCCGGTCGGCAGGATAAGGCTGCCCACGTCAGCTAATCCACAACCCGCAGGGAAGCACATTGTTGAAAAGGGACCTCGCTAAGTCAGAATAGAAGGCAAGGAAAAAAAGGACACAATGCCTTTTGCAGCACCGTAGATGAGTCTAGAGGTAATCACGTGACATGTAGTAAGTCAGAAAGTGAAAGACACATATCATATCATATCACTTATAGGTGTTACCTAAAAATGGATACCAGGGCAGATATTTCCACCGAGAAGGGCAATCAGAGATTCATTAAACAAACTTATGGTTCACCAATGGAAAGTTGTGAGGATTGGTTTCATTACGATATCGGGGTTAACAGACTTATACAAACACAGGTGACATATATAATCACCAAAGACCTACGGAATACCAAAAGACTACTCAACATTCTGTCATAAGGTACATGGGAAAAGGATCCCAGGAAAAACCGACATCTGTATATGTGTAAAAGAACCACATCTTCCACACCTACAACAAGCCAAACATTGTAATCAAACTTGCTGTAATAAAAAATAAAAATTAAATTAAAAACACGAACAAGAAGTAGGGAGACAAACTTGAGGGGTTTACTCCTGGCACATTCCATTCTAAATTCCAATCTAGAACACGACTTCCATTGAGGCTCTGTTGCCCTAGTTAGCAGAATTGGTAAGGGAGAACTGCTGCCACCTTGTGGCCGTTTCACACAACAGCAGCTTTAATCCCAGCGCTAAAGGTCAGTTGATATTCAAAATCATTGCAGGCCTGTAAATGACACCTGCCCTGAAAACAAATTCTGGGGTCACATATCGACCAAAAAATTCAAAGGACGTCCATATTTCAAAACGACCTTTTCAAAAGGCATATTTTATGCTCATTAGTTTTCTACTTCTTTTTCTTTTTTTCTTTTTTGGTTAAAAAAACGGGAAAGGAAAAAGACATCCCTCAAAAGGGGCGAAAATAGTTGCAAACGAATCAATGGACAAAGGTTTAATCTCCAATATATATAAACAGCTCATGCTGCTTAATATTAAAAAAACAAACAACCCAATACAAAAATGGGCAGATCTAAAGAGACGTTTCTTCAAAGAAGACACAGAGATGGCCAAGACGCACATGAAAAGCTGTTCAACAGCACTAATTATTAGAGAAATGCAAATCAAAACTACAATGAGGTATCACCTCACACCTGTTGGAATCGGCATCATCAGAAAATCTACAAACAACAAATTCTGGGGAGGGTGTGGACAAAAGGAGACCTCTTCCACTATTGGTGGGAATGTAAATTGATACACTCACTATGGAGAACACTATGGAGTTTCCTAAAAAAAACTAGAAATAGAATTACCATCTGATCCAGCAATCCCAATTCTGCTCATATACCCAAAGAAAACCATAAATCAGAAAGGCACATTCACCACAATGTTCATTGCAGCACTATTTACAAAGGCCAGGTAATGGAAGCAACCTAAATGCCCACACACAGATAAATGGATAAAGATGTGCTACATGTATAAAATGGAATATTACTCAGCCATAAAAAGGAATGAAACCGGGTCATTTGTAGAGACATCGATGGATCTAGAGACAGTCATACAGAATGAAGTAAGTCAGAAAGAGGAAAACAAATACTGTATATTAATGCATATATGTGGAACCTACGAAATTTTACAGAGGAACTGGTTTGCAGGGAAGAAATAGAGACACAGATGTAGAGAACAAACGTATGGACACCAAGTGTGGGAAGCCATGGGGTGGTGGTTGTGGAATGACTTGGGAGATTGGGATTGACCTGCATACATGTATATGCATAAAATACATAACTAATAATAACCTGCTGTATAAAAAAATAAATAAAATTAAATTTCAAAATTTTAAAAAATAAAATTTAAAAATAATACAGAAAAAAGTTCTTCCCTTCACACTGTTGTATTTATAGGAAAGTATTATTTCCATGCTTATATCTATAAATACATAAAAGAGGAATAAAAGCTAACGTGAACCATAAAAGAAGAAAAACCTGAACCCACCAGTTATACAGAGGAAAACCCTATCAGGGCACTTGTTCCAACGGTAAACAATGTTGAAATTGGTCAGAGGTGGGGAATCATCTCCCATAGAGCCATCAACACACACCCCACACAAGGAGCGTCCTCATTGCAAAGCTGGGTGACCGAGCCGAGGCATCTCTGAATAAAGGTGAGCTGAGCCCCAGGTCAGCTACTGCTGAACTGTTCCCACCCTTCCCAGGTAAAACACCTGAATATGTACAAGGGCTTGAAAGACTAGAGGAAGGGCCGTGGAGCCACACCAGCGACAGCACGCAGGTCAACTTGGTGCCTGCAGGCCAGCCAGGGTGGTCCTGGCCCCGGGCGCTCCTCCGGAAACTTTCCATTGTCCTCCCTGAGATACCCAACCTGTCCCGGCCCCCACTGCATTTTTCCTTCCTCACCTCTGTCCGGAGAGAAATTCCAGCGGAAGGTATGGGTGACACATCCTCCTCTTTACAGGAGGCAGCCTGGCATCTCCTGCAGAAAGGCCAGCAGAACCCCACTCACACCGGGCCACCAACAAAGCTGTGGCCCCTCACTCCCTCCCACCAGCACAGCCCTGAGACTGCTCACGGGGCAGAGAATATGGAGGCAGGCACAGCTTCAGGGGCTATTGCTGCCTGGAGCGCTGTTTATATTGACCTCAACCAGGCAGACCTGGGGAGGGCCGGCCGGCAGGGTAAGGCTGCCCAGGTCAGCTAATCCACAACCCTCAGGGAATCACATTGTTGAAAAGGGACCTCGCTAAGGCAGAATAGAAGCCAAGGAAAATAAGGACACAATGCCATTTGCAGCACCGTAGATGAGTCTAGAGGAAATCACGTGACATGTAGTAAGTCAGAAAGTGAAAGACACATATCATATCATATCACTTATAGGTTTTACCTAAAAATGGATACCAGGGCAGATATTTCCACCGAGAAGGGCAATTAGAGATTCATTAAACAAACTTATGGTTCACCAATGGAAAGGTTTGAGCATTGGTTTCATTACGATATCGGGGTTAACAGACTTATACAAACACAGGTGACATATATATTCACCAAAGACCTACGGAATACCAACAGACTACTCAACATTCTGTCATAACGTACATGGGAAAAGGATCCCAGGAAAAACCGACATCTGTATATGTGTAAAAGAACCACATCTTCCACACCTACAACAAGCCAAACATTTTAATCAAACTTGCTGTAATAAAAAATAAAAATTAAATTAAAAACACGAACAAGAAGTAGGGAGACTAACTTGAGGGGCTTTCTCCTGGCACATTCCATTCTAAATTCCAATCTACAACACGACTTACATTGAGGCTCTGTTGCCCTAGTTAGCAGAATTGGTAAGGGAGAACTGCTGCCACCTTGTGGCCGTTTCACACAACAGCAGCTTTAATCCCAGCGCTAATGGTCAGTTGATATTCAAAATCATTGCAGGCCGGTAAATGACACCTGCCCTGAAAACAAATCCTGGGGTCACATATCGACCAAAAAATTCAAAGGACGTCCATATTTCAAAACGACCGTTTCAAAAGCCATATTTTACGCACATTAGTGTTCTTCTTCTTTTTGTTTCTTTACTTTTTTGTTAAAAAAACGAGAATGGAAAAAGGCATCCCTCAGAATGGGCGAAAATAGTTGCAAACGAATCAATGGACAAAGGTTTAATCTCCAATATATAAACAGCTCATGCAGCTTAATATTAAAAAAAACAAAAAACCCAATACAAAAATGGGCAGTAGATCTAAAGAGACGTTTCTTCAAAGACGACACAGAGATGGCCAAGACACACATGAAAAGCTGCTGAAGAGCACTAATTATTAGAGAAATGCAAATCGAAACTACAATGAGGTATCACCTCACACCTGTTAGAATCGGCATCATCAGAAAATCTACAAACAACAAATTCTGGGGAGGGTGTGGACAAAAGGATCCCTCTTCCACTATTGGTGGGAATGTAAATTGATACAGTCACTATGGAGAACACTATGGAGTTTCCTTAAAAAAACTAGAAATAGAATTACCATCTGATCCTGCAATCCCACTTCTGGGAATAGACCCAGAGAAAACCATAAATCAAAAAGGCACATTCACCACAATGTTCATTGCAGCACTATTTACAAAGGCCAGGTAATGGAAGCAACCTAAATGCCCTCACACAGATGAATGGATAAAGATGTGGTACATGTATAAAATGGAATATTACTCAACCATAAAAAGGAATGAAACTGGGTCATTTGTAGAGACATCGATGGATCTAGAGACAGTCATACAGAATGAAGTAGGTCAGAAAGAGGAAAACAAATATTGTATATTAATGCATATATGTGGAACCTAAAAAATGGTACAGATGAACTGGTTTGCAGGGAAGAAATAGAGACACAGAGGTAGAGAACAAACGTATGGACACCAAGTGTGGGAAGCCATGGGGTGGTGGTGGTGGGATGGGTTGGGAGTTTGAGATTGAACTGTATACATGTATATGCATAAAATACATAACTAATAATAACCTGCTGTATATAAAAGTAAATAAAATTAAATTTCAAAATCTTAAAAAATAAAATTTAAATATAAAACAGAAAAAAGTTCTTCCCTTCACACAGATGTATTTATAGGAATGAATTATTTCCATGCTTATATCTATAAATATATAAAAGAGGAATAAAATCTAACTGGAACCATAAAAGGAAAAAAACCTGAACCCACCAGTGACACAGAGGAAAACCCTATCAGGGCACTTGCTCCAGCGGCAAACAATTCTGAAATTGGTCAGAGGTGGGAATCATCCCCATACAGCCAGCAACTCACACACCACACAAGGAGCGTCCTCATTGCAAAGCTGGGGGACCGAGCCAAGGCATCTCTGAAAAAAGGTGAGCTGAGCCCAAGGCCAGCTGCTGCTGAACTGTTCCCACCCTTCCCAGGTAAAACACCTGAATATGTACAAGGGGTTGAAAGACTAGAGGAAGGGCTGTGGAGCCACACCAGCAACAGCACGCAGGCCAACTTGGTGCCTGCAGGCCAGCCAGGGTGGTCCTGCCCCCGGGCGCTCTTCCGGAAGCTTTCCATTGTCTTGCCTGAGATACCCCACATGTCCCGGCCCCCACTACGTTTTTCCTTCCTCACCTCTGTCCGGAGAGAGACTCCAGCGGAACGTATGGGTGACACATCCTCTTCTTTACAGGTGGCAGCCTGGCAACTCCTGCAGAAAGGCCAGCAGTACCCCACTCACACCGGGCCACCAACAAAGCTGTGGCCCCTCATTCCCTCCCACCAGCACAGCCCCGAGACTGCTGACGGGGCAGAGAATATGGAGTCAGGCACAGCTTCAGGGGCTATTGCTGCCTGGAGCGCTGTTTATATTGACCTCAACCAGGTACAAATGGGGAGGGCCGGGCGGTAGAGTAAGGCTGCCCAGGTCAGCTAATCCACAACACTCAGGGAATCACATTGTTGAAAATGGACCACACTAAGGCAGAAGAGAAGCCAAGGAAAAAAAGAACACAATGCCATTTGCACCACCGTAGATGAGTCTAGAGGTAATCACATGACTTGTAGTAAGTCAGAAAGTGAAAGACACTTATCATATCATATCACTTATAGGTGTTACCTAAAAATGGATACCAGGGCAGATATTTCCACCGAGAAGGGCAATCAGAGATTCATTAAACAAACTTATGGTTCACCAATGGAAAGGTGTGAGGATTGGTTTCATTACGATATCGGGGTTAACAGACTTATACAAACACAGGTGACATATATAATCACCACAGACCTATGGAATACCAAAAGACTACTCAACATTCTGTCATAACGTACATGGGAAAAGGATCCCAGGAAAAACAGACATGTGTATATGTGTAAAAGAACCACATCTTACACACCTCCAACAAGCCAAACATTGTAATCAAACTTGCTGTAATAAAAAATAAAAATTAAATTGAAAACATGAACAAGAAGTAGGGAGACAAACATGAGGGGCTTTCTCCTGGCACATTCCATTCTAAATTCCAATCTACAACACGACTTCCATTGAGGCTCTGTTGCCCTAGTAACCAGAATTGGTAAGGGAGAACTGCTGCCACCTTGTGGCCGTTTCACACAACAGCAGCTTTAATCCCAGCGCTAATGGTCAGTTGATATTCAAAATCATTGCAGGCCTGTAAATGACACCTGCCCTGAAAACAAATCCTGGGGTCACATATCGACCAAAAAATTCAAAGGACGTCCATATTTCAAAACGACCGTTTCAAAAGCCATATTTTACGCACATTAGTGTTCCGCTTCTTTTTGTTTCTTTCCATGGATGGATCTAGAGACTGTCATACAGAATGAAGTAAGTCAGAAAGAGGAAAACAAATATTGTATATTAATGCATATATGTGGAACCTAAAAAATTGTACAGATGAACTGGTTTGCAGGGAAGAAATAGAGACACAGAGGTAGAGAACAAACGTATGGACACCAAGTGTGGGAAGCCATGGGGTGGTGGTGGTGGGATGAGTTGGGAGATTGAGATTGACCTGTATACATGTATATGCATAAAATACATAACTAATAATAACCTGCTGTATAAAAAAGTAAAAAAAATTAAATTTCAAAATTATAAAAAATAAAATTTAAAAATAAAACTGAAAAAAGTTCTTCCCTTCTCATAGATGTATTTATAGGAATAAATTATATCCATGCTTATATCTATAAATACATAAAAGAGGAATAAATGCTAATTTGAAACATAAAAGAAGAAAATCCTGAGCCCACCAGTTATACAGAGGAAACCCCTATCCGGGCACTTGCTCCAGCGCTAAACAATTCTGAAATTGGTCACAGGTGGGGAATCATCTCCCATACAGCCAGCAACCCACACCCCACACAAGGAGCGTCCTCATTGCAAAGCTGGGGGACCGTGCCGAGGCATCTCTGGATAAAGGTGAGCTGAGCCCCAGGCCAGCTGCTGCTGAACTGTTCCCACCCTTCCCAGGTAAAACACCTGAATATGTACAAGGGCTTGAAAGACAAGAGGAAGGGCCGTGGAGCCACACCAGCGACAGCACGCAGGCCAACTTGGTGCCTGCAGGCCAGCCAGGGTGGTCCTCGCCCCGGGCGCACTTCCGGAAGCTTTCCATTGTCCTGCCTGTGATACCCCTCCTGTCCCGGCCCCCACTGCTTTTTTCCTTCCTCACCTCGGTCCGGAGAGAAATTCCAGCGGAAGGTATGGGTGACACATCCTCTTCTTTACAGGTGGCAGCCTGGCAACACCTGCAGAAAGGCCAGCAGAACCCCACTCACACCAGGCCACCCACAATGCTGTGGCCCCTCATTTCCTCCCACCACCTCTGCCGCGAGACTGCTGACGGGGCAGCGAATATGGAGTCAGACACAGCTTCAGGGGCTATTGCTGTCTGGAGCGCTGTTTATATTGACCTCAACCAGGCACACCTGGGGAGGGCCGGCCGGCAGCGTAAGGTTGCCCAGGTCAGCTAATCCACAACCCTCAGGGAATCACATTGTTGAAAATGGACCTCGCTAAGGCAGAATAGAAGCCAAGGAAAATAAGGACACAATGCCATTTGCAGCACCGTAGATGAGTCTAGAGGTAATCACGTGACTTGTAGTAAGTCAGAAAGTGAAAGACACATATCATATCATATCACTTATAGGTGTTACCTAAAAATGGATACCAGGGCAGATATTTACACGGAGAAGGGCAATCACAGATTCATTAAACAAAGTTATGGTTCACCAATGGAAAGGTGTGAGGATTGGTTTCATTACGATATCGGGGTTAACAGACATATACAAACACAGGTGACATATATAATCACCAAAGACCTACGGAACACCAAGAGAAGACTACTCAACATTCTGTCATAATGTACCTGGAAAAAGGATCCCAGGAAGAACACACATCTGTATATGTGTAAAAGAACCACATCTTCCACACCTACAACAAGCCAAACATTGTAATCAAACTTGCTGTAATAAAAAATAAAAATTTAAATTAAAAATACGAACAAGAAGTAGGGAGACAAACTTGAGGGGCTTTCTCCTGGCACATTCCATTCTAAATTCCAATCTAGAACACGACTTCCATTGAGGCTCTGTTGCCCTATTAACCAGATTTGGTAAGGGAGAACTGCTGCCACCTTGTGGCCGTTTCACACAACAGCAGCTTTAATCCCAGCGCTAATGGTCAGTTGATATTCAAAATCATTGCAGGCCTGTAAATGACACCTGCCCTGAAAACAAATCCTGGGGTCACATATCGACCAAAAAATTCAAAGGACGTCCATATTTCAAAACGACCGTTTGAAACGGCATATTTTATGCACATAAGTGTTCTGCTTCTTTTTCTTTCTTTCTTTTTTGGTTAAAAAGCGGGGAATGGAAAAAGGCATCCCTCAGAAGGGGCGAAAATAGTTGCAAACGAATCAATGGACAAAGGTTTAATCTCCAATATATATAAACAGCTCATGCAGCTTAATATTAAAAAAACAAACAACCCAACACAAAAATGGGCAGAATATCTAAAGAGACGTTTCTTCAAAGAAGACACAGAGATGGCCAAGACGCAAATGAAAAGCTGCTCAAGAGCACTAATTATTAGAGAAATGCAAATCAAAACTACAATGAGGTATCACCTCACACCTGTTAGAATCGGCATCATCAGAAAATCTACAGACAACAAATTCTGGGGAGGGTGTGGACAAAAGGAGCCCTCTTCCACTATTGTTGGGAATGTAAATTGATACAGTCACTATGGAGAACAGTATGGAGTTTCCTTAAAAAACCTACAAATAGAAACCTTGAATTTCCCTAACCCTAACCATAGCCTGGAACGGAAACCTACCACCAACCGTGCACCTTATCTACGCGGTACACTAATCCTAATCCGTACACTGGCACTAACCGGTGAGTCAACATGTACCCTGACACTAACACGTTTCCGTACCCTCAGCTGTGCCCCAAACCTTGCCGTTGCCTATCTTTACCCTTAGCCCGGAACAGAAACCTACCATCAGCCCTACACCTTACCCTAAGCCGTACCCTAATCCTAATCCATACGTCAACACGTACCCTGACCCTAACACGTTTTCGTACCCTCACCTCTGCCATAAACCTTGCCGTTCCCTTACCTTAACCCTAGCCCGGAACGGAAAACTACCACCAACCCTACACCTTACCTTACGCCATACCCTAATCCTAATTCGTATGCTGACACTAACCTGTGCATCAACACGTACCCTGACCCTAACACGTTTCGTACCCTCACCTGTGCCCTAAACTTTGCCAGTCCCTAAACATAACCCTAGACTGGAACGGAAACCTACCACCAACCCTACACCTTACTCTATGCGGTACCCTAATCCTCATGCGTACGCTCACACTAACCCGTGAGTCAACACGTACCCTGAACCTAACACATTTCCGTACCATCACCTGTGCCCTATACCTTGCAATTCGCTATCCCTAACCCTATACCGGAATGTAAACCTACCGCCATCCGTACACCTTACTCTACGCCGTACGCTAATCCTAATGCGTACGATGACACTATTCCATGCATCAACATACACCATGAACCTAACACGTTTCTGTACCCTCACCTGTGCCCTAAGCCTTGCCGTTCACTAACCCTAACCCTAGCCCTGAACTGAAACCCACCACCAGCCCTACACCATACCCTATGCCGTACGCTACTCCTGGCCTGTATGCTGGCACTGACCCATGCGTCAGCACGTAGCCTGCCTCTCCCAAGTTTCCGTACCCTCACCTGTGCCCTAAGCCTTGCCGTTCCCTAACCCTAACCCTAGCCCGGAACATAAAACCACCACCAGCCCTAAACTTTACCCTACGCTGTACCCTACTCCTGGCCCCTACGCTGGCAATGACCTGTGCGTCAGCACGTAGCCTGCCTCTCCCACGTTTCCGTACCCTCAGCTGTGTCCTAAGCCTTGCCGTTCCCTAACCCTAACCCTAGCCTGGAACGGAAACCCACCACCAGCCCTAAACCTTACGCTACGACGTACCTTAATCCTGGCCCGTACGCTGGCACAGACCCGTGCGTCAACACGTAGCCTGCCACTCCCACGTTTCCGTACGTTCACCTGTGCCCTAAGCCTTGCTGTTCCCTCACCCTAACCCTAGCCCGGAACGGAAACCCAACACCAGCCCTAAACCTTACCGTACGCCATACCCTACTCCTGGCCCGTACGCTGGCACTGGCCCGTGCGTCAGCATATAGCCGGACCCTCCCACGTTTCCGTACCCTCACCTGTGCCCTAAGCCTTGTCATTCCCTAAACCTAACCCTAGCACGGAACAGAAACCCACCACCAGCCCTACAAAACAGCCTACGCCGTAGCCTATTCCTGGCCCGTACTTTGGCACTGACCCATGCGTAAGAACGTAGCCTGACCATCCCACGTTTCCGTACCCTCACCTGGGCCCTAAGCCTTGCCGTTCCCAAACCCTAAACCTAGCCCGGAACGGAAACCACCATCAGACCTACACCTTACCCTACGCAGTACGCTACTCCTGGCCCTTACGCTGGCACTGACACGTGTGTGAGCACATAGCCTTACCCTCCAACCACCCTCCCAATTCAGAAATGGTCAGTAGATCTCATGATACGATCCTTCAAAGAAGACACAGACATGGCCAAGACGCAGATGAAAAGCTGCTCAACATCACTAATTATTAGAGAAATGCAAATCAAAGCTACAATGAGGGGGCTTCTCTGGTGGCGCAGTGGTTGAGAGTCCGCCTGCCGATGCAGGGGACACGGGTTCGTGCCCCGGTCCGGGAAGAACCCACATGTCGCGGAGCAGCTGGGCCCGTGAGCCATGGCCACTGAGCCTGCGCGTCCGGAGCCTGTGCTCCGCAACGGGAGAGGCCACAACAGTGAGAGGCCCGCGTACCACAAAAAAAAAAAAAAGAAACTACAATGAGGTATCACCTCACACATGTTAGAATCGGCATCATCAGAAAACCTACAAACAACAAATTCTGGGGAGGGTGTGGACAAAAGGAGCCCTCTTCCAATATTGGTGGGAATGTAAATTGATACAGTCACTATGGAGAACAGTGTGGAGTTTCCTTAAAAAAACTAGAAATAGAATTACCATCTGATCCAGCAATCGCACTTCTGGGCATATACCCAGAGAAAACCATAAATCAAAAAGGCACATTCACCACAATGTTCATTGCAGCACTATTTACAATAGCCAGGTAAGGGAGCAAACTAAATACCCACAAACAGATGAATGGGTAAAGATGTGGTACATATATAAAATGGAATATCACTCGGCCATAAAAAGGAATGAAACTGGGTCATTTGTAGAGACATCGATGGATCTAGAGACTGTCATACAGAATGAAGTAAGTCAGAAAGAGGAAAACAAATATTGTATATTAATGCATATATGTGGAACCTAAAAAGTGGTACAGATGAACTGGTTTGCAGGGAAGAAATAGAGACACAGGTAGAGAACAAACTTATGGACACCAAGTGTGGGAAGCCATGGGGTGGTAGAGGTGGGATGAGTTGGGAGATTGGGATTGGCCTGCATACATGCATATGCATAAAATACATAACTAATAATAACCTGCTGTATAAAAAATTAAAACTAAATTTCAAAATTTTAAAAAATAAAATTTAAAAATAAAAGAGAAAAAAGTTCTTCCCTTCACACAGATGTATTTATAGGAATGTATTATTTCCATGCTTATATCTATAAATACATAAAAGAGGTATAAAATCTAACTTGAACCATAAACGAAAAAAAACCTGAACCCACCAGTTATACAGAGGAAAGCCCTATCAGGGAACTTGCTCCAGCGGTAAACAATTCTGAAATTGGTCAGAGGTGGGGAATCATCTCCCATACAGCCAGCAACCCACCCCGCATGCAAGGAGCGTCCTCATTGCAAAGCTGGGGGACCGTGCCGAGGCATCTCTGAATAAAGGTGAGCTGAGCCCCAGGCCAGCTGCAGCTGAACTGTTCCCTCCCTTCCCAGGTAAAACACCTGAATATGTACAAGGGCATGAAATCCTAGAGGAAGGGCCGTGGAGCCACACCAGCGACAGCACACAGGCCAATTTGGTGCCTGCAGGCGAGGCAGGATGGTCCTGACCCCGGGCGCTCTTCTGGAAGCTTTCCATTTCCCTGCCTGAGATACCCCTCCTGTCCCGGACCCCACCCCTTTTTTTCCTTCCTTACCTCAGCCCGGAGAGAAATTCCCGCGGAAGGTATGGGTGACACATCCTCTTCTTTACAGGTGGCAGCCTGGCAACTCCTGCACAAAGTCCAGCAGAGCCCCACACACACCGGGCCACCCACAAAGCCGTGGCCCCTCACACGCTCCCACCAGCAGAGCCCCGAGACTGCTGACGGGGCAGAGAATATGGAGTCAGGCACAGCTTCAGGGGCTATTGCTGCCTGGAGCGCTGTTTATATTGACCTCAACCAGGCACACCAGGGGAGGGCCGGCCGGCACGGTAAGGCTGCCCAGGTCAGCTAATCCACAACCCTCAGGGAATCACATTGTTGAAAATGGACCTCGCTAAGGCAGAATAGAAGCCAAGGAAAATAAGGACACAATGCCATTTGCAGCACTGTAGATGAGTCTAGAGGTAATCATGTGACATGTAGTAAGTCAGAAAGTGAAAGGCACATATCGTATCATATCACTTATAGGTGTTACCTAAAAATGGATACCAGGGCAGATATTTCCACCGAGAAGGGCAATCAGAGATTCATTAAACAAACTTATGGTTCACCAATGGAAAGGTGTGAGGATTGGTTTCATTACGATATTGGGGTTAACAGACATACAAACACAGGTGATATATATAATAACCAAAGAGCTACGGAATACAAAGAGAGGAGTACACAACATTCTGTCATAACGTACATGGGAAAAGGATCCCAGGAAGAACAGACATCTGTATATGTGTAAAAGAACCACATCTACCATACCTACAACAAGCCAAACATTGTAATCAAAGTTGCTGTGATAAAAAATAAAAAATTAAATTAAAAACACGAACAAGAAGTAGTGAGACAAACTTGAGGGGCTTTTTCCTGTCACATTCTGTTCTAAATTCCAATCTAGAAGGCGACTTCCATTGAGGCTCTGTTGCCCTAGTAACCAGATATGAAAGAGAGAACTGCTGCCACCTTGTGGCCGTTTCACACAACAGCAGCTTTAATCCCAGCGCTAATGGTCAGTTGATATTCAAAATCATTGCAGGCCTGTAAATGACACCTGCCCTGAAAACAAATCCTGGGGTCACATATCGACCAAAAAATTTAAAGGACGTCCATATTTCAAAACGACCGTTTCAAAAGGCATATTTTATGCACATTAGTGTTCTGCTTCTTTTTCTTTCTTTCTTTTTTGGTTAAAAACACGGGAATGGAAAAAGGCATCCCTCAGAAGGGGCGAAAATAGTTGCAAACGAATCAATGGACAAAGGTTTAATCTCCAATATATATAAACAGCTCATGCAGCTTATTAAGAAAACAAACAATCCAATTCAAAAATGGGCAGAAGATCTAAAGAGACGTTTCTTCAAAGAAGACACAGAGATGGCCTAGACGCACATGAAAAGCTGCTCAAGAGCACTAATTATTAGAGAAATGCAAATCAAAACTACAATGAGGTATCACCTCACACCTGTTAGAATCGGCATCATCAGAAAATCTACAAACAAATTCTGGGGAGGGTGTGGACAAAAGGAGCCCTCTTCCACTATGGTGGGAATGTAAATTGATACAGTCACTATGGAGAACAGTATGGAGTTTCCTTAAAAGAACTAGAAATAGAAACCTTGACTTTCCCTAACCCTAACCATAGCCCGGGACGGAATCCTACCACCAACCCTACACCTTATCTATGCCGTACACTAATCCTAATCCGTACGCTGGCACTAACCAGTGAGTCAACACGTACCCTGACCCTAACACGTTTCCATACCCTCAGCTGTGCCCTAAAACTTGTCGTTGCCTATCCTTAACCTTAGCCCGGAACGGAAACCTACCATCAGCCCTACACCTTACCCTAAGCTGTACCCTAATCCTAATTCATACATCAACACGTACCCTGACCCTAACACGTTTCCGTACCCTCACCTCTGCCATAAACCTTGCCGTTCCCTAACCCTAACCCTAGCCCGGAACGGAAACCTACCACCAACCCTACACCTTACCTTACGCCGTACCCTAATCCTAATTCGTATGCTGACACTAACCTGTGCATCAACACATACCCTGACCCTAACACGTTTCGTACCCTCACCTGTGCCCTAAACTTTGCCGGTCCCTAAACATAACCCTAGACTGGAACGGAAACGTACCACCAACCCTACACCTTACTCTATGCGGTACCCTAATCCTCATGCGTATGCTGACACTAACACTTGAGTCAACACGTACCCTGAACCTAACACATTTCTGTACCATCACCTGTGCCCAAAACCTTGCAATTCGCTAACCCTAACCCTACAACGGAATGGAAACCTACCGCCCTCCGTACACCTTACCCTATGCCGTACCCTAATCCTAATGCGTATGATGACACTATTCCATGTATCAACATGTATCATGACCCTAACACGTTTCTGTACCGTCACCTGTACCCTAAACCTTGCCGTACCATAACACTAACCCTAGCCCAGAATGGAAAACTACCACAAACCGTACTGCATACCCTACACGGTACCCTAATCCTAATCCGTACACTGACACTAACCCGTGCGTCAACACGTACACTGACCCTAACACTTTTCCGTTCCCTCACCTGTGCCCTAAACCATGCCGTTGCCTAACCCTAACCCTAGCCCAAAACGGAAACCTACCACCAACCCTACACGTTACTCTACGCCATACCCTAATCATAATCCGAGCGTCAACACGTACCCTGACCCTAACACATTTCCGTACCCTCACCTATGCCCTAAACCTTGCCGTTCCATAACACTAACCCTAGCCTGGAACGGAAACCTACCACCAACCCTAGACCTTAACCTACGAAGGACCATAAACCTACTCCGTACGCTGACACTAACACATGCGTCAACACTTACCCTGACCCTAACACGTTTCCGTACCTTCACCTGTGACCTAAACCTTGCCATTCCCTAACCCTAACCCTAGACCACAATGGAAACCTACCACCAAGCCTACACCTTACCCTAAGCCGTACCCTAATGCTAATCCATATGTCAACACGTACCCTGACACTAACACGTTTCCATACCCTCATCTGTGCCCAAAACCTTGCCGTTCCCTAACACTAACCCTAGCCTGAAACGGAAACCTACCACCAACCATACACTTTACCCTATGCCGCACCATAATCCTCATCTGTACGTTCACACTAACCCGTGCGTCAACACGTACCCTGAGCCTAACACGTTTCGATACCCTCACGTGTGCCCTAAACCTTGCCGTTCCCTAACCCTAACCCTAGCCCAGAACGGAAACCCACCACCAGCCCTACACCTTACCCTACGACGTACACTACTCCTGGCCCGTACGCTGGCACTGACCCATGCGTCAGCACATAGCCTGACTCTCCCACGTTTCCGTACCCGCACCTGTGCCCTAAGACTTGCCGTTCCCTAACCCTAACCCTAGCCTGGAAAGGAAGCCCACCACCAGCCCTACACCTTTCCCTACGCCGTAGCCTACGACTGGCCCATACGCTGGCACTGAACGTGTGTCAGCACGTAGCATGACCCTCCCACGTTTCCATACCCTCACCTGTGCCCTAAGCCTTGACATTCCCTAACCCTAACCCTAGCCCGGAAAGGAAACCAACCACCAGCCCTACACCTTACCCTACGTTGTTGCCTACTCCTGGCCTGTACCCTGGCACTGACCCGTGCGTCAGCACATAGCCTGACCCTCCACCATTTCCGTACCCTCAACTGTGCCCTAAGTCTTGTCCTTCCCTAACCCTAACCCTAGCCCAGAACAGAAACCCACCACCAGCCCTACAGCTTACCCTACGCCGTAGCCTAATCCTGGCCCGTACGCTGGCACTGATCCGTGCGTCAGCACGTAGCCTGACCTTCCCACATTCCCGTACCCTCACCTGTGTCCTAAGCCTTGCCGTTCCATAACCCTAACCATAACCCCAAACGGAAACCCACCACCAGCCCTAAACCTTACCCTACGCCATACCCTACACCTGGCCCGTACGCTGGCACTGATCCATGCGTCAGCATGTAGCCTAACCCTCCCACTTTTCCTTACCCTCACCTGTTCCCTAAGCCTTGGCGATCCCTAACCCTAACCCTAGCCCGGAACGGAAACCCACCACCAGCCCTACACCCTACCCTACGTCGTAGCCTACTGCTGGCCCGTAAGCTGGCACTCTCCCATGTGTCAGCCCGTAGCCTGCCTCTCCCACGTTTCCGTACCCTCACCTGTGCCCTAAGCCTTGCAGTTCCCTACCTCTAACCCTAGCCCGGAATGGAAACCACCACTAGCCCTACACATTACGCTATGCCGTACCCTACTCCTGGCCCGTACGCTGGCACTGACCCATTCTTCAGCACGTATCCTGACCCTCCCACGTTTCCGTACCCTCACCTGTGTCCTAAGCCTTAACGTTCCCTAACCCTAACCCTAGACCGGAATGGACACCCACCACCGCCCTTACACCATACCCAACACCGTACCCTACTCCTGGTCCACACCCTGGCACTGACCCGTTCTTCAGCATGTAGCCTGACCCTCCCACGTTTCCGTACCCTCACCTGTGCCCTAAGCCTTGCCGCTCCCTAACCCTAACACTAGCCTGGAATGGACACCCACCACCAGCCTTACACTTTACCCTACGCCGTACCCTACTCCTGGTCCATACCCTGGCATTGAACCGTGCTTCAGCATGTAGCCTAACCCTCCCACGTTTCCGTACCCTCACCTGTGCCCTAAGCCTTGCCTTTCCCTATCCCTAACCCTAGCCCGGAACGGAAACCCACCACAAAACCTAAACCTTAACGTACGCCGTAGACTACTCCTGACCCGTACGCTGGCAGTGACCCTTGCGTCAGCACATAGCCTGCCTCTGCCACGTTTCCATACCCTCACCTGTGCACTAAGCCTTGCCGTTCCCTAACTCTAACCTGGAACGGAAACCCACAACCAGCCCTACACCTTACCCAATGCCGTACCCGAATCCTGGCGCGTACGCTGGCAAAGACCCGTGTGTCATCACGTAGCCTGACCCTCCCACGTTTCCGTACCCTCACCTGTGCCCTAAGCCTTGCCGTTCCCTAACCCTAACCCTACACCTAACCCTACGCCATACCCTACACTTGGCCCATACGCTGGCACTGACCCGTGCGTCAGCACGTAGCCTGACCCTCCCACTTTTCCGTACCATCTTCTGTGCCCTAAGCTTTGCTGTTCCCTAACCCTAAACCTAGCCTGGAACGGAAACCCACCACCAGCCCTAAACCTTACCCTACGCCGTACCCTAATCCTGACCCGTACGCTGGCACTGACCCGTGCGTCAGCATGTAGCCTGCCACTCCTACGTTTCCGTACCCTCACCTGTGCCCTAAGCCTTGCCGTTCCCTAACCCTAACGCTAGCCCGGAACATAAAACCACCACCAGCCCTAAACCTTACCCTATGCTGTACCCTACTCCTGGCCCCTACGCTGGCACTGACCTGTGCGTCAGCACGTAGCCTGCCTCTCCCACGTTTCCATACCCTCACCTGTGTCCTAAGCCTTGCCGTTCCCTAACCCTAACCCTAGCCTGGAACGGAAACCCACCACCAGCCCTAAACCTTACGCTACGACGTACCCTAATCCTGGCCCGTACGCTGGCACAGACCCGTGCGTCAACACGTAGCCTGCCACTCCCACGTTTCCGTACGTTCACCTGTGCCCTAAGCCTTGCTGTTCCCTCACCCTAACCCTAGCCCGGAACGGAAACCCACCACCAGCCCTAAACCTTACCCTACGCCATACCCTACTCCTGGCCCGTACACTGGCACTGACACGTGCGTCAGCACGTAGCCTGACCCTCCCACTTTTCCGTACCATCTTCTGTGCCCTAAGCTTTGCCGTTCCCTAACCCTAAACCTAGCCTGGAACGGAAACCCACCACCAGCCCTAAACCTTACCCTACGCCATACCCTACTCCTGGCCCGTACGCTGGCACTGAACCGTGCGTCAGCACGTAGCCTGACCCTCCCACGTTTCCTTACGTTCACCTGTGCCCTAAGCCTTGCCGTTCCCTAACCCTAACCCTAGCCCGGAACGGTATCTCCCAACCAGCCCTACTCCTTACCCTACGCCGTTCCCTATTCCTGGCCCGTACGCTGGCACTGACCCGTGCGTCAGCACATAGCCTGACCCTCCCACGTTTCCGTACCCTCACCTGTGCCCTAAGCCTTGTCATTCCCTAACCCTAACCCTAGCACGGAACGGAAACCCACCACCAGCCCTACACATTAGCCTACGCCGTAGCCTATTCCTGGCCCGTACATTGGCACTGACCCATGCGTAAGAACGTAGCCTGACCATCCCACGTTTCCGTACCCTCACCTGGGCCCTAAGCCTTGCCGTTCCCAAACCCTAAACCTAGCCCGGAACGGGAACCACCACCAGACCTACACCTTACCCTACGCAGTACCCTACTCCTGGCCCTTACGCTGGCACTGACACGTGTGTGAGCACATAGCCTTACACTCCAACCACCCTACCAATACAGAAATGGTCAGAAGATCTCATGAGACGATCCTTCAAAGAAGACACAGACATGGCCATGACGCAGATGAAAAGCTGCTCAACATCACTAATTATTAGAGAAATGCAAATCAAAACTACAATGAGGGGGCTTCCCTGGTGGCGCAGTGGTTGAGAGTCCGCCTGCCGATGCAGGGGACACAGGTTCGTGCCCCGGTCCGGGAAGATCCCACATGTCGCGGAGCAGCTGGGCCCGTGAGCCATGGCCACTGAGCCTGCACGTCCGGAGCCTGTGCTCCACAACGGGAGAGGCCACAACAGTGAGAGGCCCGCGTACCACAAAAACATAAAAAAAACAACCTACAATGAGGTATCACCTCACACATGTTAGAATCGCCATCATCAGAAAACCTACAAACAACAAATTCTGGGGAGGGTGTGGACAAAAGGAGCCCTCTTCCAATATTGGTGGGAATGTAAATTGATACAGTCACTATGGAGAACAGTGTGGAGTTTCCTTAAAAAAACTAGAAATAGAATTACCATCTGATCCAGCAATCGCACTTCTGGGCATATATCCAGAGAAAACCATAAATCAAAAAGGCACATTCACCACAATGTTCATTGCAGCACTATTTACAATAGCCAGGTAAGGGAGCAAACTAAATACCCACAAACAGATGAATGGGAAAAGATGTGGTACATATATAAATGGAATATTACTCGGCCATAAAAAGGAATGAAACTGGGTCATTTGTAGAGACATCGATGGATCTAGAGACTGTCATACAGAATGAAGTAAGTCAGAAAGAGGAAAACAAATATTGTATATTAATGCATATATGTGGAACCTAAAATGTGGTACAGATGAACTGGTTTGCAGGGAAGAAATAGAGACACAGGTAGAGAACAAACTTATGGACACCAAGTGTGGGAAGCCATGGGGTGGTAGAGGTGGGATGAGTTGGGAGATTGGGATTGGCCTGCATACATGCATATGCATAAAATACATAACTAATAATAACCTGCTGTATAAAAAATTAAAACTAAATTTCAAAATTTTAAAAAATAAAATTTAAAAATAAAAGAGAAAAAAGTTCTTCCCTTCACACAGATGTATTTATAGGAATGTATTATTTCCATGCTTATATCTATAAATACATAAAAGAGGTATAAAATCTAACTTGAACCATAAACGAAAAAAAACCTGAACCCACCAGTTATACAGAGGAAAGCCCTATCAGGGAACTTGCTCCAGCGGTAAACAATTCTGAAATTGGTTAGAGGTGGGGAATCATCTCCCATACAGCCAGCAACCCACCCCGCATGCAAGGAGCGTCCTCATTGCAAAGCTGGGGGACCGTGCCGAGGCATCTCTGAATAAAGGTGAGCTGAGCCCCAGGCCAGCTGCAGCTGAACTGTTCCCTCCCTTCCCAGGTAAAACACCTGAATATGTACAAGGGCATGAAATCCTAGAGGAAGGGCCGTGGAGCCACACCAGCGACAGCACACAGGCCAATTTGGTGCCTGCAGGCGAGGCAGGATGGTCCTGACCCTGGGCGCTCTTCTGGAAGCTTTCCATTTCCCTGCCTGAGATACCCCTCCTGTCCCGGACCCCACCCCTTTTTTTCCTTCCTTACCTCAGCCCGGAGAGAAATTCCAGTGGAACTTATGGGTGACACATCCTCTTCTTTACAGGTGGCAGCCTGGCAACTCCTGCACAAAGTCCAGCAGAGCCCCACACACACCGGGCCACCCACAAAGCCGTGGCCCCTCACACGCTCCCACCAGCAGAGCCCCGAGACTGCTGACGGGGCAGAGAATATGGAGTCAGGAACAGCTTCAGGGGCTATTGCTGCCTGGAGCGCTGTTTATATTGACCTCAACCAGGCACACCTGGGGAGGGCCGGGCGGCAGGGTAAGGCTGCCCAGGTGAGCTAATCCACAACACTCAGGGAATGACATTGTTGAAAATGGACCTCGCTAAGGCAGAAGAGAAGCCAAGGAAAAAAAGAACACAATGTCATTTGCACCACCGTAGATGAGACTAGAGGTAATCACGTGACTTGTAGTAAGTGAGAAAGTGAAAGACACATATCATATCATATCACTTATAGGTGTTACCTAAAAATGGATAACAGGGCAGATATTTCCACCGAGAAGGGCAATCAGAGATTCATTAAACAAACTTATGGTTCACCAATGGAAAGGTGTGAGGATTGGTTTCATTACGATATCGGGGTTAACAGACTTATACAAACACAGGTGACATATATAATCACCAAAGACCTACGGAATACCAAAAGACTACTCAACATTCTGTCATAACGTACATGGGAAAAGGATCCCAGGAAAAACCGACAGCTGTATATGTGTAAAAGAACCACATCTTCCACACCTACAACAAGCCAAACATTGTAATCAAACTTGCTGTAATAAAAAACAAAAAATTAAATTAAAAACACGAACAAGAAGTAGTGAGACAAACTTGAGGGGCTTTCTCCTGGCACATTCCATTCTAAATTCCAATCTAGAACACGACTTCCATTGAGGCTCTGTTGCCCTAGTAACCAGAATTGGTAAGGGAGAACTGCTGCCACCTTGTGGCCGTTTCACACAACAGCAGCTTTAATCCCAGCTCTCATGGTCAGTTGATATTCAAAATCATCGCAGGCCTGTAAATGACACCTGCCCTGAAAACAAATCCTGGGGTCACATATCGACCAAAAAATTTAAAGGACGTCCATATTTCAAAATGACCGTTTCAAAAGGCATATTTTATGCACATTAGTGTTCTGCTTCTTTTTCTTTGTTTCTTTTTTGGTTAAAAACACGGGAATGGAAAAAGGCATCCCTCAGAAGGGGCGAAAATAGTTGCAAACGAATCAATGGACAAAGGTTTAATCTCCAATATATATAAACCCCTCATGCAGCTTATTAAAAAAACAAACAACCCAATACAAAAATGGGCAGAAGATCTAAAGAGACGTTTCTTCAAAGAAGACACAGAGATGGCCAAGACGCACATGAAAAGCTGCTCAAGAGCACTAATTATTAGAGAAATGCAAATCAAAACTACAATGAGGTATCACCTCACACCTGTTAGAATCGGCATCATCAGAAAATCTACAAACAAATTCTGGGGAGGGTGTGGACAAAAGGAGCCCTCTTCCACTATGGTGGGAATGTAAATTGATACAGTCACTATGGAGAACAGTATGGAGTTTCCTTCAAAGAACTAGAAATAGAAACCTTGACTTTCCCTAACCCTAACCATAGCCCGGAACGGAATCCTACCACCAACCCTACACCTTATCTATGCCGTACACTAATCCTAATCCGTACGCTGGCACTAACCAGTGAGTCAACACGTACCCTGACCCTAACACGTTTCCATACCCTCAGCTGTGCCCTAAAACTTGTCGTTGCCTATCCTTAACCTTAGCCCGGAACGGAAACCTACCATCAGCCCTACACCTTACCCTAAGCTGTACCCTAATCCTAATTCATACATCAACACGTACCCTGACCCTAACACGTTTCCGTACCCTCACCTCTGCCATAAACCTTGCCGTTCCCTAACCCTAACCCTAGCCCGGAACGGAAACCTACCACCAACCCTACACCTTACCTTACGCCGTACCCTAATCCTAATTCGTATGCTGACACTAACCTGTGCATCAACACATACCCTGACCCTAACACGTTTCGTACCCTCACCTGTGCCCTAAACTTTGCCGGTCCCTAAACATAACCCTAGACTGGAACGGAAACGTACCACCAACCCTACACCTTACTCTATGCGGTACCCTAATCCTCATGCGTATGCTGACACTAACCCGTGAGTCAACACGTACCCTGAACCTAACACATTTCTGTACCATCACCTGTGCCCAAAACCTTGCAATTCGCTAACCCTAACCCTACAACGGAATGGAAACCTACCGCCCTCCGTACACCTTACCCTACGCCGTACCCTAATCCTAATGCGTATGATGACACTATTCCATGTATCAACATGTGTCATGACCCTAACACGTTTCTGTACCCTCACCTGTACCCTAAACCTTGCCGTACCCTAACACTAACCCTAGCCCAGAATGGAAAACTACCACAAACCGTACAGCATACCCTACACGGTACCCTAATCCTAATCCGTACACTGACACTAACCCGTGCGTCAACACGTACACTGACCCTAACACTTTTCCGTTCCCTCACCTGTGCCCTAAACCGTGCCGTTGCCTAACCCTAACCCTAGCCCAAAACGGAAACCTACCACCAACCCTACACGTTACTCTACGCCATACCCTAATCATAATCCGAGCGTCAACACGTACCCTGACCCTAACACATTTCCGTACCCTCACCTATGCCCTAAACCTTGCCGTTCCATAACACTAACCCTAGCCTGGAACGGAAACCTACCACCAACCCTAGACCTTAACCTACGAAGGACCATAAACCTACTCCGTACGCTGACACTAACACATGCGTCAACACTTACCCTGACCCTAACACGTTTCCGTACCTTCACCTGTGACCTAAACCTTGCCATTCCCTAACCCTAACCCTAGACCACAATGGAAACCTACCACCAAGCCTACACCTTACCCTAAGCCGTACCCTAATGCTAATCCATATGTCAACACGTACCCTGACACTAACACGTTTCCATACCCTCATCTGTGCCCAAAACCTTGCCGTTCCCTAACACTAACCCTAGCCTGAAACGGAAACCTACCACCAACCATACACTTTACCCTATGCCGCACCATAATCCTCATCTGTACGTTCACACTAACCCGTGCGTCAACACGTACCCTGAGCCTAACACGTTTCGATACCCTCACGTGTGCCCTAAACCTTGCCGTTCCCTAACCCTAACCCTAGCCCAGAATGGAAACCCACCACCAGCCCTACACCTTACCCTACGACGTACACTACTCCTGGCCCGTACGCTGGCACTGACCCGTGCGTCAGCACATAGCCTGACTCTCCCACGTTTCCGTACCCGCACCTGTGCCCTAAGACTTGCCATTCCCTAACCCTAACCCTAGCCCGGAAAGGAAGCCCACCAGCAGCCCTACACCTTTCCCTACGCCGTAGCCTACGACTGGCCCATACGCTGGCACTGACACGTGTGTCAGCATGTAGCATGACCCTCCCACGTTTCCATACCCTCACCTGTGCCCTAAGCCTTGACATTCCCTAACCCTAACCCTAGCCCGGAAAGGAAACCAACCACCAGCCCTACACCTTACCCTACGTTGTTGCCTACTCCTGGCCTGTACGCTGGCACTGACCCGTGCGTCAGCACATAGCCTGCCTCTGCCACGTTTCCATACCCTCACTGTGCACTAAGCCTTGCTGTTCCCTAACTCTAACCTGGAACGGAAACCCACAACCAGCCCTACACCTTACCCAATGCCGTACCCGTATCCTGGCGCGTACGCTGGCAAAGACCCGTGCGTCATCACCTAGCCTGACCCTCCCACGTTTCCGTACCCTCACCTGTGCCCTAAGCCTTGCCGTTCCCTAACCCTAACCCTACACCTAACCCTACGCCATACCCTACACTTGGCCCATACGCTGGCACTGACCCGTGCGTCAGCACGTAGCCTGACCCTCCCACTTTTCCGTACCATCTTCTGTGCCCTAAGCTTTGCCGTTCCCTAACCCTAAACCTAGCCTGGAACGGAAACCCACCATCAGCCCTAAACCTTACCCTACGCCGTACCATAACCCTGCCCCGTACGCTGGCACTGACCCGTGCGTCAGCACGTAGCCTGCCACTCCTACGTTTCCGTACCCTCACCTGTGCCCTAAGCCTTGCCGTTCCCTAACCCTAACCCGGAACATAAACCCACCACCAGCCCTAAACCTTACCCTACACTGTACCCTACTCCTGGCCCCTACGCTGGCACTGACCTGTGCGTCAGCACGTAGCCTGCCTCTCCCACGTTTCCATACCCTCACCTGTGTCCTAAGCCTTGCCGTTCCCTAACCCTAACCCTAGCCTGGAACGGAAACCCACCACCAGCCCTAAACCTTACGCTACGACGTACCCTAATCCTGGCCCGTACGCTGGCACAGACCCGTGCGTCAACACGTAGCCTGCCACTCCCACGTTTCCGTACGTTCACCTGTGCCCTAAGCCTTGCTGTTCCCTCACCCTAACCCGAGCCCGGAACGGAAACCCACCACCAGCCCTAAACCTTACCCTACGCCATACCCTACTCCTGGCCCGTACGCTGGCACTGACCCGTGCGTCAGCACGTAGCCTGACCCTCCCACGTTTCCTTACGTTCACCTGTGCCCTAAGCCTTGCCATTCCCTAACCCTAACCCTAGCCCGGAACGGTATCTCACAACCAGCCCTACTCCTTACCCTACGCCGTTCCCTATTCCTGGCCCGTACGCTGGCACTGACCCGTGCATCAGTACATAGCCGGACCCTCCCACGTTTCTGTACCCTCACCTGTGCCCTAAGCCTTGTCATTCCCTAACCCTAACCCTAGCACGGAACGGAAACCCACCACCAGCCCTACACATTAGCCTACGCCGTAGCCTATTCCTGGCCCGTACATTGGCACTGACCCATGCGTAAGAACGTAGCCTGACCATCCCACGTTTCCGTACCCTCACCTGGGCCCTAAGCCTTGCCGTTCCCAAATCCTAAACCTAGCCCGGAACGGAAACCACCACCAGACCTACACCTTACCCTACGCAGTACCCTACTCCTGGCCCTTACGCCGGCACTGACACGTGCGTGAGCACATAGCCTTACCCTCCAACCACCCTCCCAATACAGAAATGGTCAGAACATCTCATGAGACGATCCTTCAAAGAAGACACAGACATGGCCAAGACGCAGATGAAAAGCTGCTCAACATCACTAATTATTAGAGAAATGCAAATCAAAACTACAGTGAGGGGGCTTCCCTGCTGGCGCAGTGGTTGAGAGTCCGCCTGCCGATGCAGGGGACACGGGTTCGTGCCCCGGTCCGGGAAGATCCCACATGTCGCGGAGCAGCTGGGCCCGTGAGCCATGGCCACTGAGCCTGCGCGTCCGGAGCCTGTGCTCCGCAACGGGACAGGCCACAACAATGAGAGGCCCGCGTACAAAAAAAAAAAATAAATAAATAAATAAAAAACAAAACACAAAAAAACTACAATGAGGTACCACCTCACACATGTTAGAATCGGCATCATCAGAAAACCTACAAACAACAAATTCTGGGGAGGGTATGGACAAAAGGAGCCCTCTTCCACTATTGGTGGGAATGTAAATTGATACAGTCACTATGGAGAACAGTGTGGAGTTTCCTTAAAAAAACTAGAAATAGAATTATCATCTGATCCAGCAATCGCACTTCTGGGCATATACCCAGAGAAAACCATAAATCAAAAAGGCACATTCACCACAATGTTCATTGCAGCACTATTTACAATAGCCAGGTAAGGGAGCAAACTAAATACCCACAAACAGATGAATGGGTAAAGATGTGGTACATATATAAAATGGAATATTACTCGGCCATAAAAAGGAATGAAACTGGGTCATTTGTAGAGACATCGATGGATCTAGAGACTGTCATACAGAATGAAGTAAGTCAGAAAGAGGAAAACAAATATTGTATATTAATGCATATATGTGGAACCTAAAAAGTGGTACAGATGAACTGGTTTGCAGGGAAGAAATAGAGACACAGGTAGAGAACAAACTTATGGACACCAAGTGTGGGAAGCCATGGGGTGGTAGAGGTGGGATGAGTTGGGAGATTGGGATTGGCCTGCATACATGCATATGCATAAAATACATATCTAATAATAACCTGCTGTATATAAAAGTAAATAAAATTAAATTTCAAAATCTTAAAAAATAAAATTTAAATATAAAACAGAAAAAAGTTCTTCCCTTCACACAGATGTATTTATAGGAATGAATTATTTCCATGCTTATATCTATAAATATATAAAAGAGGAATAAAATCTAACTTGAACCATAAAAGGAAAAAAACCTGAACCCAGCAGTTATACAGAGGAAAACCCTATCAGGGCACTTGCTCCAGCGGCAAACAATTCTGAAATTGGTCAGAGGTGGGGAATCATCCCCATGCAGCCAGCAACCCACACCCCAAACTAGGAGCGTCCTCATTGCAAAGCTGGGGGACCGAGTCGAGGCATCTCTAAAAAAAGGTGAGCTGAGCCGCAGGCCAGCTGTTGCTGAACTGTTCCCACCCTTCCCAGGTAAAACAACTGAATATGTACAAGGGCTTGAAAGACTAGAGGAAGGGCCGTGGAGCCACAACAGCGACAGCACGCAGGCCAACTTGGTGCCTGCATGCCAGCCAGGGTGGTCCTGGCCCCGGGCGCTCTTCCGGAAGCTTTCCATTGTCCTGCCTGAGATACCCCACCTGTCCCGGCCCCCACTGCTTTTTTCCTTCCTCACCTCTGTCCGGAGAGAAATTCCAGCAGAAGGTATGGGTGACACATCCTCTTCTTTACAGGAGGCAGCCTGGCAACTACGGCAGAAAGGCCAAGAGAACCCCACTCACACCGGGCCACCAACAAATCTGTGGCACCTCATTCCCTCCCACCAGCACAGCCCCGAGACTGCTGACGGGGCAGAGAATATGGAGTCAGGAACAGCTTCAGGGGCTATTGCTGCCTGGAGCGCTGTTTATATTGACCTCAACCAGGCACACCTGGGGAGGGCCGGGCGGCAGGGTAAGGCTGCCCAGGTGAGCTAATCCACAACACTCAGGGAATGACATTGTTGAAAATGGACCTCGCTAAGGCAGAAGAGAAGCCAAGGAAAAAAAGAACACAATGTCATTTGCACCACCGTAGATGAGACTAGAGGTAATCACGTGACTTGTAGTAAGTGAGAAAGTGAAAGACACATATCATATCATATCACTTATAGGTGTTACCTAAAAATGGATAACAGGGCAGATATTTCCACCGAGAAGGGCAATCAGAGATTCATTAAACAAACTTATGGTTCACCAATGGAAAGGTGGGAGGATTGGTTTCATTACGATATCGGGGTTAACAGACTTATACAAACACAGGTGACATATATAATCACCAAAGACCTACGGAATACCAAAAGACTACTCAACATTCTGTCATAACGTACATGGGAAAAGGATCCCAGGAAAAACCGACAGCTGTATATGTGTAAAAGAACCACATCTTCCACACCTACAACAAGCCAAACATTGTAATCAAACTTGCTGTAATAAAAAACAAAAAATTAAATTAAAAACACGAACAAGAAGTAGTGAGACAAACTTGAGGGGCTTTCTCCTGGCACATTCCATTCTAAATTCCAATCTAGAACACGACTTCCATTGAGGCTCTGTTGCCCTAGTAACCAGAATTGGTAAGGGAGAACTGCTGCCACCTTGTGGCCGTTTCACACAGCAGCAGCTTTAATCCCAGCTCTCATGGTCAGTTGATATTCAAAATCATCGCAGGCCTGTAAATGACACCTGCCCTGAAAACAAATCCTGGGGTCACATATCGACCAAAAAATTTAAAGGACGTCCATATTTCAAAATGACCGTTTCAAAAGGCATATTTTATGCACATTAGTGTTCTGCTTCTTTTTCTTTGTTTCTTTTTTGGTTAAAAACACGGGAATGGAAAAAGGCATCCCTCAGAAGGGGCGAAAATAGTTGCAAACGAATCAATGGACAAAGGTTTAATCTCCAATATATATAAACCCCTCATGCAGCTTATTAAAAAAACAAACAACCCAATACAAAAATGGGCAGAAGATCTAAAGAGACGTTTCTTCAAAGAAGACACAGAGATGGCCAAGACGCACATGAAAAGCTGCTCAAGAGCACTAATTATTAGAGAAATGCAAATCAAAACTACAATGAGGTATCACCTCACACCTGTTAGAATCGGCATCATCAGAAAATCTACAAACAAATTCTGGGGAGGGTGGGGACAAAAGGAGCCCTCTTCCACTATGGTGGGAATGTAAATTGATACAGTCACTATGGAGAACAGTATGGAGTTTCCTTCAAAGAACTAGAAATAGAAACCTTGACTTTCCCTAACCCTAACCATAGCCCGGAACGGAATCCTACCACCAACCCTACACCTTATCTATGCCGTACACTAATCCTAATCCGTACGCTGGCACTAACCAGTGAGTCAACACGTACCCTGACCCTAACACGTTTCCATACCCTCAGCTGTGCCCTAAAACTTGTCGTTGCCTATCCTTAACCTTAGCCCGGAACGGAAACCTACCATCAGCCCTACACCTTACCCTAAGCTGTACCCTAATCCTAATTCATACATCAACACGTACCCTGACCCTAACACGTTTCCGTACCCTCACCTCTGCCATAAACCTTGCCGTTCCCTAACCCTAACCCTAGCCCGGAACGGAAACCTACCACCAACCCTACACCTTACCTTACGCCGTACCCTAATCCTAATTCGTATGCTGACACTAACCTGTGCATCAACACATACCCTGACCCTAACACGTTTCGTACCCTCACCTGTGCCCTAAACTTTGCCGGTCCCTAAACATAACCCTAGACTGGAACGGAAACGTACCACCAACCCTACACCTTACTCTATGCGGTACCCTAATCCTCATGCGTATGCTGACACTAACCCGTGAGTCAACACGTACCCTGAACCTAACACATTTCTGTACCATCACCTGTGCCCAAAACCTTGCAATTCGCTAACCCTAACCCTACAACGGAATGGAAACCTACCGCCCTCCGTACACCTTACCCTACGCCGTACCCTAATCCTAATGCGTATGATGACACTATTCCATGTATCAACATGTGTCATGACCCTAACACGTTTCTGTACCCTCACCTGTACCCTAAACCTTGCCGTACCCTAACACTAACCCTAGCCCAGAATGGAAAACTACCACAAACCGTACAGCATACCCTACACGGTACCCTAATCCTAATCCGTACACTGACACTAACCCGTGCGTCAACACGTACACTGACCCTAACACTTTTCCGTTCCCTCACCTGTGCCCTAAACCGTGCCGTTGCCTAACCCTAACCCTAGCCCAAAACGGAAACCTACCACCAACCCTACACGTTACTCTACGCCATACCCTAATCATAATCCGAGCGTCAACACGTACCCTGACCCTAACACATTTCCGTACCCTCACCTATGCCCTAAACCTTGCCGTTCCATAACACTAACCCTAGCCTGGAACGGAAACCTACCACCAACCCTAGACCTTAACCTACGAAGGACCATAAACCTACTCCGTACGCTGACACTAACACATGCGTCAACACTTACCCTGACCCTAACACGTTTCCGTACCTTCACCTGTGACCTAAACCTTGCCATTCCCTAACCCTAACCCTAGACCACAATGGAAACCTACCACCAAGCCTACACCTTACCCTAAGCCGTACCCTAATGCTAATCCATATGTCAACACGTACCCTGACACTAACACGTTTCCATACCCTCATCTGTGCCCAAAACCTTGCCGTTCCCTAACACTAACCCTAGCCTGAAACGGAAACCTACCACCAACCATACACTTTACCCTATGCCGCACCATAATCCTCATCTGTACGTTCACACTAACCCGTGCGTCAACACGTACCCTGAGCCTAACACGTTTCGATACCCTCACGTGTGCCCTAAACCTTGCCGTTCCCTAACCCTAACCCTAGCCCAGAATGGAAACCCACCACCAGCCCTACACCTTACCCTACGACGTACACTACTCCTGGCCCGTACGCTGGCACTGACCCGTGCGTCAGCACATAGCCTGACTCTCCCACGTTTCCGTACCCGCACCTGTGCCCTAAGACTTGCCATTCCCTAACCCTAACCCTAGCCCGGAAAGGAAGCCCACCAGCAGCCCTACACCTTTCCCTACGCCGTAGCCTACGACTGGCCCATACGCTGGCACTGACACGTGTGTCAGCATGTAGCATGACCCTCCCACGTTTCCATACCCTCACCTGTGCCCTAAGCCTTGACATTCCCTAACCCTAACCCTAGCCCGGAAAGGAAACCAACCACCAGCCCTACACCTTACCCTACGTTGTTGCCTACTCCTGGCCTGTACGCTGGCACTGACCCGTGCGTCAGCACATAGCCTGACTCTCCACCATTTCCGTACCCTCAACTGTGCCCTAAGACTTGTCCTTCCCTAACCCTAACCCTAGCCCAGAACAGAAACCCACCACCAGCCCTACAGCTTACCCTATGCCGTAGCCTAATCCTGGCCCGTACGCTGGCACTGATCCGTGCGTCAGCACGTAGCCTGACCTTCCCACGTTCCCGTACCCTCACCTGTGTCCTAAGCCTTGCCGTTCCATAACCCTAACCATAACCCCAAACGGAAACCCACCACCAGCCCTAAACCTTACCCTACGCCGTACCCTACACCTGGCCCGTACGCTGGCACTGATCCGTGCATCAGCATGTAGCCTAACCCTCCCACTTTTCCTTACCCTCACCTGTTCCCTAAGCCTTGCCGATCCCTAACTCTAACCCTAGCCCGGAACGGAAACCCACCACCAGCCCTACACCCTACCCTACGTCGTAGCCTACTGCTGGCCCGTAAGCTGGCACTCTCCCATGTGTCAGCCCGTAGCCTGCCTCTCCCACGTTTCCGTACCCTCACCTGTGCCCTAAGCCTTGCAGTTCCCTACCTCTAACCCTAGCCCGGAACGGAAACCACCACCAGCCCTACACATTACGCTATGCCGTACCCTACTCCTGGCCCGTACGCTGGCACTGACCCATTCTTCAGCACGTATCCTGACCCTCCCACGTTTCCGTACCCTCACCTGTGTCCTAAGCCTTAACGTTCCCTAACCCTAACCCTAGACCTGAATGGACACCCACCACCGCCCTTACACCATACCCAACGCCGTACCCTACTCCTGGTCCACACCCTGGCACTGACCCGTTCTTCAGCATGTAGCCTGACCCTCCCACGTTTCCGTACCCTCACCTGTGCCCTAAGCCTTAACGTTCCCTAACCCTAACACTAGCCTGGAATGGACACCCACCACCAGCCTTACACTTTACCCTACGCCGTACCCTACTCCTGGTCCATACCCTGGCATTGAACCGTGCTTCAGCATGTAGCCTAACCCTCCCACGTTTCCGTACCCTCACCTGTGCCCTAAGCCTTGCCTTTCCCTATCCCTAACCCTAGCCCGGAACGGAAACCCACCACAAAACCTAAACCTTAACGTACGCCGTAGACTACTCCTGACCCGTACGCTGGCAGTGACCCTTGCGTCAGCACATAGCCTGCCTCTGCCACGTTTCCATACCCTCACTGTGCACTAAGCCTTGCTGTTCCCTAACTCTAACCTGGAACGGAAACCCACAACCAGCCCTACACCTTACCCAATGCCGTACCCGAATCCTGGCGCGTACGCTGGCAAAGACCCGTGCGTCATCACCTAGCCTGACCCTCCCACGTTTCCGTACCCTCACCTGTGCCCTAAGCCTTGCCGTTCCCTAACCCTAACCCTACACCTAACCCTACGCCATACCCTACACTTGGCCCATACGCTGGCACTGACCCGTGCGTCAGCACGTAGCCTGACCCTCCCACTTTTCCGTACCATCTTCTGTGCCCTAAGCTTTGCCGTTCCCTAACCCTAAACCTAGCCTGGAACGGAAACCCACCATCAGCCCTAAACCTTACCCTACGCCGTACCATAACCCTGCCCCGTACGCTGGCACTGACCCGTGCGTCAGCACGTAGCCTGCCACTCCTACGTTTCCGTACCCTCACCTGTGCCCTAAGCCTTGCCGTTCCCTAACCCTAACCCGGAACATAAACCCACCACCAGCCCTAAACCTTACCCTACACTGTACCCTACTCCTGGCCCCTACGCTGGCACTGACCTGTGCGTCAGCACGTAGCCTGCCTCTCCCACGTTTCCATACCCTCACCTGTGTCCTAAGCCTTGCCGTTCCCTAACCCTAACCCTAGCCTGGAACGGAAACCCACCACCAGCCCTAAACCTTACGCTACGACGTACCCTAATCCTGGCCCGTACGCTGGCACAGACCCGTGCGTCAACACGTAGCCTGCCACTCCCACGTTTCCGTACGTTCACCTGTGCCCTAAGCCTTGCTGTTCCCTCACCCTAACCCGAGCCCGGAACGGAAACCCACCACCAGCCCTAAACCTTACCCTACGCCATACCCTACTCCTGGCCCGTACGCTGGCACTGACCCGTGCGTCAGCACGTAGCCTGACCCTCCCACGTTTCCTTACGTTCACCTGTGCCCTAAGCCTTGCCATTCCCTAACCCTAACCCTAGCCCGGAACGGTATCTCACAACCAGCCCTACTCCTTACCCTACGCCGTTCCCTATTCCTGGCCCGTACGCTGGCACTGACCCGTGCATCAGTACATAGCCGGACCCTCCCACGTTTCTGTACCCTCACCTGTGCCCTAAGCCTTGTCATTCCCTAACCCTAACCCTAGCACGGAACGGAAACCCACCACCAGCCCTACACATTAGCCTACGCCGTAGCCTATTCCTGGCCCGTACATTGGCACTGACCCATGCGTAAGAACGTAGCCTGACCATCCCACGTTTCCGTACCCTCACCTGGGCCCTAAGCCTTGCCGTTCCCAAACCCTAAACCTAGCCCGGAACGGAAACCACCACCAGACCTACACCTTACCCTACGCAGTACCCTACTCCTGGCCCTTACGCCGGCACTGACACGTGCGTGAGCACATAGCCTTACCCTCCAACCACCCTCCCAATACAGAAATGGTCAGAACATCTCATGAGACGATCCTTCAAAGAAGACACAGACATGGCCAAGACGCAGATGAAAAGCTGCTCAACATCACTAATTATTAGAGAAATGCAAATCAAAACTACAATGAGGGGGCTTCCCTGCTGGCGCAGTGGTTGAGAGTCCGCCTGCCGATGCAGGGGACACGGGTTCGTGCCCCGGTCCGGGAAGATCCCACATGTCGCGGAGCAGCTGGGCCCGTGAGCCATGGCCACTGAGCCTGCGCGTCCGGAGCCTGTGCTCCGCAACGGGACAGGCCACAACAATGAGAGGCCCGCGTACAAAAAAAATAAATAAATAAATAAATAAAAAACAAAACACAAAAAAACTACAATGAGGTACCACCTCACACATGTTAGAATCGGCATCATCAGAAAACCTACAAACAACAAATTCTGGGGAGGGTATGGACAAAAGGAGCCCTCTTCCACTATTGGTGGGAATGTAAATTGATACAGTCACTATGGAGAACAGTGTGGAGTTTCCTTAAAAAAACTAGAAATAGAATTATCATCTGATCCAGCAATCGCACTTCTGAGCATATACCCAGAGAAAACCATAAATCAAAAAGGCACATTCACCACAATGTTCATTGCAGCACTATTTACAATAGCCAGGTAAGGGAGCAAACTAAATACCCACAAACAGATGAATGGGTAAAGATGTGGTACATATATAAAATGGAATATTACTCGGCCATAAAAAGGAATGAAACTGGGTCATTTGTAGAGACATCGATGGATCTAGAGACTGTCATACAGAATGAAGTAAGTCAGAAAGAGGAAAACAAATATTGTATATTAATGCATATATGTGGAACCTAAAAAGTGGTACAGATGAACTGGTTTGCAGGGAAGAAATAGAGACACAGGTAGAGAACAAACTTATGGACACCAAGTGTGGGAAGCCATGGGGTGGTAGAGGTGGGATGAGTTGGGAGATTGGGATTGGCCTGCATACATGCATATGCATAAAATACATATCTAATAATAACCTGCTGTATATAAAAGTAAATAAAATTAAATTTCAAAATCTTAAAAAATAAAATTTAAATATAAAACAGAAAAAATTCTTCCCTTCACACAGATGTATTTATAGGAATGAATTATTTCCATGCTTATATCTATAAATATATAAAAGAGGAATAAAATCTAACTTGAACCATAAAAGGAAAAAAACCTGAACCCAGCAGTTATACAGAGGAAAACCCTATCAGGGCACTTGCTCCAGCGGCAAACAATTCTGAAATTGGTCAGAGGTGGGGAATCATCCCCATGCAGCCAGCAACCCACACCCCAAACTAGGAGCGTCCTCATTGCAAAGCTGGGGGACCGAGTCGAGGCATCTCTAAAAAAAGGTGAGCTGAGCCGCAGGCCAGCTGTTGCTGAACTGTTCCCACCCTTCCCAGGTAAAACAACTGAATATGTACAAGGGCTTGAAAGACTAGAGGAAGGGCCGTGGAGCCACAACAGCGACAGCACGCAGGCCAACTTGGTGCCTGCATGCCAGCCAGGGTGGTCCTGGCCCCGGGCGCTCTTCCGGAAGCTTTCCATTGTCCTGCCTGAGATACCCCACCTGTCCCGGCCCCCACTGCTTTTTTCCTTCCTCACCTCTGTCCGGAGAGAAATTCCAGCAGAAGGTATGGGTGACACATCCTCTTCTTTACAGGAGGCAGCCTGGCAACTACGGCAGAAAGGCCAAGAGAACCCCACTCACACCGGGCCACCAACAAATCTGTGGCACCTCATTCCCTCCCACCAGCACAGCCCCGAGACTGCTGACGGGGCAGAGAATATGGAGTCAGGAACAGCTTCAGGGGCTATTGCTGCCTGGAGCGCTGTTTATATTGACCTCAACCAGGCACACCTGGGGAGGGCCGGGCGGCAGGGTAAGGCTGCCCAGGTGAGCTAATCCACAACACTCAGGGAATGACATTGTTGAAAATGGACCTCGCTAAGGCAGAAGAGAAGCCAAGGAAAAAAAGAACACAATGTCATTTGCACCACCGTAGATGAGACTAGAGGTAATCACGTGACTTGTAGTAAGTGAGAAAGTGAAAGACACATATCATATCATATCACTTATAGGTGTTACCTAAAAATGGATAACAGGGCAGATATTTCCACCGAGAAGGGCAATCAGAGATTCATTAAACAAACTTATGGTTCACCAATGGAAAGGTGTGAGGATTGGTTTCATTACGATATCGGGGTTAACAGACTTATACAAACACAGGTGACATATATAATCACCAAAGACCTACGGAATACCAAAAGACTACTCAACATTCTGTCATAACGTACATGGGAAAAGGATCCCAGGAAAACCCGACAGCTGTATATGTGTAAAAGAACCACATCTTCCACACCTACAACAAGCCAAACATTGTAATCAAACTTGCTGTAATAAAAAACAAAAAATTAAATTAAAAACACGAACAAGAAGTAGTGAGACAAACTTGAGGGGCTTTCTCCTGGCACATTCCATTCTAAATTCCAATCTAGAACACGACTTCCATTGAGGCTCTGTTGCCCTAGTAACCAGAATTGGTAAGGGAGAACTGCTGCCACCTTGTGGCCGTTTCACACAACAGCAGCTTTAATCCCAGCTCTCATGGTCAGTTGATATTCAAAATCATCGCAGGCCTGTAAATGACACCTGCCCTGAAAACAAATCCTGGGGTCACATATCGACCAAAAAATTTAAAGGACGTCCATATTTCAAAATGACCGTTTCAAAAGGCATATTTTATGCACATTAGTGTTCTGCTTCTTTTTCTTTGTTTCTTTTTTGGTTAAAAACACGGGAATGGAAAAAGGCATCCCTCAGAAGGGGCGAAAATAGTTGCAAACGAATCAATGGACAAAGGTTTAATCTCCAATATATATAAACCCCTCATGCAGCTTATTAAAAAAACAAACAACCCAATACAAAAATGGGCAGAAGATCTAAAGAGACGTTTCTTCAAAGAAGACACAGAGATGGCCAAGACGCACATGAAAAGCTGCTCAAGAGCACTAATTATTAGAGAAATGCAAATCAAAACTACAATGAGGTATCACCTCACACCTGTTAGAATCGGCATCATCAGAAAATCTACAAACAAATTCTGGGGAGGGTGTGGACAAAAGGAGCCCTCTTCCACTATGGTGGGAATGTAAATTGATACAGTCACTATGGAGAACAGTATGGAGTTTCCTTCAAAGAACTAGAAATAGAAACCTTGACTTTCCCTAACCCTAACCATAGCCCGGAACGGAATCCTACCACCAACCCTACACCTTATCTATGCCGTACACTAATCCTAATCCGTACGCTGGCACTAACCAGTGAGTCAACACGTACCCTGACCCTAACACGTTTCCATACCCTCAGCTGTGCCCTAAAACTTGTCGTTGCCTATCCTTAACCTTAGCCCGGAACGGAAACCTACCATCAGCCCTACACCTTACCCTAAGCTGTACCCTAATCCTAATTCATACATCAACACGTACCCTGACCCTAACACGTTTCCGTACCCTCACCTCTGCCATAAACCTTGCCGTTCCCTAACCCTAACCCTAGCCCGGAACGGAAACCTACCACCAACCCTACACCTTACCTTACGCCGTACCCTAATCCTAATTCGTATGCTGACACTAACCTGTGCATCAACACATACCCTGACCCTAACACGTTTCGTACCCTCACCTGTGCCCTAAACTTTGCCGGTCCCTAAACATAACCCTAGACTGGAACGGAAACGTACCACCAACCCTACACCTTACTCTATGCGGTACCCTAATCCTCATGCGTATGCTGACACTAACCCGTGAGTCAACACGTACCCTGAACCTAACACATTTCTGTACCATCACCTGTGCCCAAAACCTTGCAATTCGCTAACCCTAACCCTACAACGGAATGGAAACCTACCGCCCTCCGTACACCTTACCCTACGCCGTACCCTAATCCTAATGCGTATGATGACACTATTCCATGTATCAACATGTGTCATGACCCTAACACGTTTCTGTACCCTCACCTGTACCCTAAACCTTGCCGTACCCTAACACTAACCCTAGCCCAGAATGGAAAACTACCACAAACCGTACAGCATACCCTACACGGTACCCTAATCCTAATCCGTACACTGACACTAACCCGTGCGTCAACACGTACACTGACCCTAACACTTTTCCGTTCCCTCACCTGTGCCCTAAACCGTGCCGTTGCCTAACCCTAACCCTAGCCCAAAACGGAAACCTACCACCAACCCTACACGTTACTCTACGCCATACCCTAATCATAATCCGAGCGTCAACACGTACCCTGACCCTAACACATTTCCGTACCCTCACCTATGCCCTAAACCTTGCCGTTCCATAACACTAACCCTAGCCTGGAACGGAAACCTACCACCAACCCTAGACCTTAACCTACGAAGGACCATAAACCTACTCCGTACGCTGACACTAACACATGCGTCAACACTTACCCTGACCCTAACACGTTTCCGTACCTTCACCTGTGACCTAAACCTTGCCATTCCCTAACCCTAACCCTAGACCACAATGGAAACCTACCACCAAGCCTACACCTTACCCTAAGCCGTACCCTAATGCTAATCCATATGTCAACACGTACCCTGACACTAACACGTTTCCATACCCTCATCTGTGCCCAAAACCTTGCCGTTCCCTAACACTAACCCTAGCCTGAAACGGAAACCTACCACCAACCATACACTTTACCCTATGCCGCACCATAATCCTCATCTGTACGTTCACACTAACCCGTGCGTCAACACGTACCCTGAGCCTAACACGTTTCGATACCCTCACGTGTGCCCTAAACCTTGCCGTTCCCTAACCCTAACCCTAGCCCAGAACGGAAACCCACCACCAGCCCTACACCTTACCCTACGACGTACACTACTCCTGGCCCGTACGCTGGCACTGACCCGTGCGTCAGCACATAGCCTGACTCTCCCACGTTTCCGTACCCGCACCTGTGCCCTAAGACTTGCCATTCCCTAACCCTAACCCTAGCCCGGAAAGGAAGCCCACCAGCAGCCCTACACCTTTCCCTACGCCGTAGCCTACGACTGGCCCATACGCTGGCACTGACACGTGTGTCAGCATGTAGCATGACCCTCCCACGTTTCCATACCCTCACCTGTGCCCTAAGCCTTGACATTCCCTAACCCTAACCCTAGCCCGGAAAGGAAACCAACCACCAGCCCTACACCTTACCCTACGTTGTTGCCTACTCCTGGCCTGTACGCTGGCACTGACCCGTGCGTCAGCACATAGCCTGACTCTCCACCATTTCCGTACCCTCAACTGTGCCCTAAGACTTGTCCTTCCCTAACCCTAACCCTAGCCCAGAACAGAAACCCACCACCAGCCCTACAGCTTACCCTATGCCGTAGCCTAATCCTGGCCCGTACGCTGGCACTGATCCGTGCGTCAGCACGTAGCCTGACCTTCCCACGTTCCCGTACCCTCACCTGTGTCCGAAGCCTTGCCGTTCCATAACCCTAACCATAACCCCAAACGGAAACCCACCACCAGCCCTAAACCTTACCCTACGCCGTACCCTACACCTGGCCCGTACGCTGGCACTGATCCGTGCATCAGCATGTAGCCTAACCCTCCCACTTTTCCTTACCCTCACCTGTTCCCTAAGCCTTGCCGATCCCTAACTCTAACCCTAGCCCGGAACGGAAACCCACCACCAGCCCTACACCCTACCCTACGTCGTAGCCTACTGCTGGCCCGTAAGCTGGCACTCTCCCATGTGTCAGCCCGTAGCCTGCCTCTCCCACGTTTCCGTACCCTCACCTGTGCCCTAAGCCTTGCAGTTCCCTACCTCTAACCCTAGCCCGGAACGGAAACCACCACCAGCCCTACACATTACGCTATGCCGTACCCTACTCCTGGCCCGTACGCTGGCACTGACCCATTCTTCAGCACGTATCCTGACCCTCCCACGTTTCCGTACCCTCACCTGTGTCCTAAGCCTTAACGTTCCCTAACCCTAACCCTAGACCTGAATGGACACCCACCACCGCCCTTACACCATACCCAACGCCATACCCTACTCCTGGTCCACACCCTGGCACTGACCCGTTCTTCAGCATGTAGCCTGACCCTCCCACGTTTCCGTACCCTCACCTGTGCCCTAAGCCTTAACGTTCCCTAACCCTAACACTAGCCCGGAATGGACACCCACCACCAGCCTTACACTTTACCCTACGCCGTACCCTACTCCTGGTCCATACCCTGGCATTGAACCGTGCTTCAGCATGTAGCCTAACCCTCCCACGTTTCCGTACCCTCACCTGTGCCCTAAGCCTTGCCTTTCCCTATCCCTAACCCTAGCCCGGAACGGAAACCCACCACAAAACCTAAACCTTAACGTACGCCGTAGACTACTCCTGACCCGTACGCTGGCAGTGACCCTTGCGTCAGCACATAGCCTGCCTCTGCCACGTTTCCATACCCTCAACTGTGCACTAAGCCTTGCCGTTCCCTAACTCTAACCTGGAACGGAAACCCACAACCAGCCCTACACCTTACCCAATGCCGTACCCGAATCCTGGCGCGTACGCTGGCAAAGACCCGTGCGTCATCACGTAGCCTGACCCTCCCACGTTTCCGTACCCTCACCTGTGCCCTAAGCCTTGCCGTTCCCTAACCCTAACCCTACACCTAACCCTACGCCATACCCTACACTTGGCCCATACGCTGGCACTGACCCGTGCATCAGCACGTAGCCTGACCCTCCCACTTTTCCGTACCATCTTCTGTGCCCTAAGCTTTGCCGTTCCCTAACCCTAAACCTAGCCTGGAACGGAAACCCACCACCAGCCCTAAACCTTACCCTACGCCGTACCCTAATCCTGCCCCGTACGCTGGCACTGACCCGTGCGTCAGCACGTAGCCTGCCACTCCTACGTTTCCGTACCCTCACCTGTGCCCTAAGCCTTGCCGTTCCCTAACCCTAACCCGGAACATAAACCCACCACCAGCCCTAAACCTTACCCTACGCTGTACCCTACTCCTGGCCCCTACGCTGGCACTGACCTGTGCGTCAGCACGTAGCCTGCCTCTCCCACGTTTCCATACCCTCACCTGTGTCCTAAGCCTTGCCGTTCCCTAACCCTAACCCTAGCCTGGAACGGAAACCCACCACCAGCCCTAAACCTTACGCTACGACGTACCCTAATCCTGGCCCGTACGCTGGCACAGACCCGTGCGTCAACACGTAGCCTGCCACTCCCACGTTTCCGTACGTTCACCTGTGCCCTAAGCCTTGCTGTTCCCTCACCCTAACCCTAGCCCGGAACGGAAACCCACCACCAGCCCTAAACCTTACCCTACGCCATACCCTACTCCTGGCCCGTACGCTGGCACTGACCCGTGCGTCAGCACGTAGCCTGACCCTCCCACGTTTCCTTACGTTCACCTGTGCCCTAAGCCTTGCCATTCCCTAACCCTAACCCTAGCCCGGAAAGGTATCTCACAACCAGCCCTACTCCTTACCCTACGCCGTTCCCTATTCCTGGCCCGTACGCTGGCACTGACCCGTGCATCAGTACATAGCCGGACGCTCCCACGTTTCCTTACCCTCACCTGTGCCCTAAGTCTTGTCATTCCCTAACCTTAACCCTAGCACGGAACGGAAACCCACCACCAGCCCTACACATTAGCCTACGCCGTAGCCTATTCCTGTCCCGTACATTGGCACTGACCCATGCGTAAGAACGTAGCCTGACCATCCCACGTTTCCGTACCCTCACCTGGGCCCTAAGCCTTGCCGTTCCCAAACCCTAAACCTAGCCCGGAACGGAAACCACCACCAGACCTACACCTTACCCTACGCAGTACCCTACTCCTGGCCCTTACGCCGGCACTGACACGTGCGTGAGCACATAGCCTTACCCTCCAACCACCCTCCCAATACAGAAATGGTCAGAACATCTCATGAGACGATCCTTCAAAGAAGACACAGACATGGCCAAGACGCAGATGAAAAGCTGCTCAACATCACTAATTATTAGAGAAATGCAAATCAAAACTACAATGAGGGGGCTTCCCTGGTGGCGCAGTGGTTGAGAGTCCGCCTGCCAATGCAGGGGACACGGGTTCGTGCCCCGGTCCGGGAAGATCCCACATGTCGCGGAGCAGCTGGGCCCGTGAGCCTTGGCCACTGAGCCTGCGCGTCCGCAGCCTGTGCTCCGCAACGGGACAGGCCACAACAATGAGAGGCCCGTGTACAAAAAAAAATAAATAAATAAGTAAATAAATAAAAAACAAAACAAAAAAAAACTACAATGAGGTATCACCTCACACATGTTAGAATCGGCATCATCAGAAAACCTACAAACAACAAATTCTGGGGAGGGTGTGGACAAAAGGAGCCCTCTTCCACTATTGGTGGGAATGTAAATTGATACAGTCACTATGGAGAACAGTGTGGAGTTTCCTTAAAAAAACTAGAAATAGAATTATCATCTGATCCAGCAATCGCACTTCTGGGCATATACCCAGAGAAAACCATAAATCAAAAAGGCACATTCACCACAATGTTCATTGCAGCACTATTTACAATAGCCAGGTAAGGGAGCAAAGTAAATACCCACAAACAAATGAATGGGTAAAGATGTGGTACATATATAAAATGGAATATTACTCCGCCATAAAAAGGAATGAAACTGGGTCATTTGTAGAGACATCGATGGATCTAGAGACTGTCATACAGAATGAAGTAAGTCAGAAAGAGGAAAACAAATATTGTATATTAATGCATATATGTGGAACCTAAAAAGTGGTACAGATGAACTGGTTTGCAGGGAAGAAATAGAGACACAGGTAGAGAACAAATGTATGGACACCAAGTGTGGGAAGCCATGGGGTGGTAGAGGTGGGATGAGTTGGGAGATTGGGATTGGCCTGCATACATGCATATGCATAAAATACATAACTAATAATAACCTGCTGTATAAAAAAATAAAACTAAATTTCAAAATTTTAAAAAATAAAATTTAAAAATAAAAGAGAAAAAAGTTCTTCCCTTCACACAGATGTATTTATAGGAATGTATTATTTCCATGCTTATATCTATAAATACATAAAAGGGGTATAAAATCTAACTTGAACCATAAACGAAAATAAACCTGAACCCACCATTTATACAGAGGAAAGCCCTATCAGGGAACTTGCTCCAGCGGTAAACAATTCTGAAATTGGTCAGAGGTGGGGAATCATCCCCCATATAGCCAGCAACCCACCCCGCATGCAAGGAGCGTCCTCATTGCAAAGCTGGGGGACCGTGCCGAGGCATCTCTGAATAAAGGTGAGCTGAGCCCCAGGCCAGCTGCAGCTGAACTGTTCCCACCCTTCCCAGGTAAAACACCTGAATATGTACAAGGGCATGAAATCCTAGAGGAAGGGCCGTGGAGCCACACAGGCGACAGCACACAGGCCAACTTGGTGCCTGCAGGCGAGGCAGGATGGTCCTGACCCCGGGCGCTCTTCTGGAAGCTTTCCATTTCCCTGCCTGAGATACCCCTCCTGTCCCGGACCCCACCCCTTTTTTTCCTTCCTTACCTCAGCCCGGAGAGAAATTCCAGTGGAACTTATGGGTGACACATCCTCTTCTTTACAGGTGGCAGCCTGGCAACTCCAGCACAAAGTCCAGCAGAGCCCCACACACAGCGGGCCACCCAGAAAGCCGTGGCCCCTCACACGCTCCCACCAGCAGAGCCCCGAGACTGCTGACGGGGCAGAGAATATGGAGTCAGGCACAGCTTCAGGGGCTATTGCTGCCTGGAGCGCTGTTTATATTGACCTCAACCAGGCACACCTGGGGAGGTCCGGCCGGCACGGTAAGGCTGCCCAGGTCAGCTAATCCACAACCCTCAGGGAATCACATTGTAGAAAATGGACCTCGCTAAGGCAGAATAGAAGCCAAGGAAAATAAGGACACAATGCCATTTGCAGCACCGTAGATGAGTCTAGAGGTAATCATGTGACATGTAGTAAGTCAGAAAGTGAAAGGCACATATCGTATCATATCACTTATAGGTGTTACCTAAAAATGGATACCAGGGCAGATATTTCCACGGAGAAGGGCAATCACATATTCATTAAACAAACTTATGGTTCACCAATGGAAAGGTTTGAGGATTGGTTTCATTACGATATTGGGGTTAACAGACATACAAACACAGGTGATATATATAATAACCAAAGAGCTACGGAATACAAAGAGAGGAGTACACAACATTCTGTCATAACGTACATGGGAAAAGGATCCCAGGAAGAACAGACATCTGTATATGTGTAAAAGAACCACATCTACCATACCTACAACAAGCCAAACATTGTAATCAAACTTGCTGTAATAAAACATAAAAAATTAAATTAAAAACACGAACAAGAAGTAGTGAGACAAACTTGAGGGGCTTTTTCCTGTCACATTCTGTTCTAAATTCCAATCTAGAAGGCGACTTCCATTGAGGCTCTGTTGCCCTAGTAACCAGATATGAAAGAGAGAACTGCTGCCACCTTGTGGCCGTTTCACACAACAGCAGCTTTAATCCCAGCGCTAATGGTCAGTTGATATTCAAAATCATTGCAGGCCTGTAAATGACACCTGCCCTGAAAACAAATCCTGGGGTCACATATCGACCAAAAAATTTAAAGGACGTCCATATTTCAAAACGAACGTTTCAAAAGGCATATTTTATGCCCATTAATGTTCTGCTTCTTTTTCTTTCTTTCTATTTTGGTTAAAAACACGGGAATGGAAAAAGGCATCCCTCAGAAGGGGTGAAAATAGTTGCAAACGAATCAATGGACAAAGGTTTAATCTCCAATATATATAAACAGCTCATGCAGCTTATTAAAAAAACAAACAACCCAATACAAAAATGGGCAGAAGATCTAAAGAGACGTTTCTTCAAAGAAGACACAGAGATGGCCAAGACGCACATGAAAATCTGCTCAACATCACTAATTATTAGAGAAATGCAAATCGAAACTACAATGAGGTAAGACCTCACACCTGTTAGAATCGGCATCATCAGATAATCTACAATCAACAAATTCTGGGGAGGGTGTGGACAAAAGGAACCCTCTTCCGCTATTGGTGGGAATGTAAATTGATACAGTCACTATGGAGAACAGTATGGAGGTTCCTTTAAAAAACTAAAAAGAGAATTACCATAGGATCCAGCAATCCCACTTCTGGGCATTTACCCAGAGAAAACCATAAATCACAGAGACACATTCACCACAATGTTCATTGCAACACTATTTACAATAGCCAGGTAATGGAAGCCTCCTAAATGGCCACAGACAGATGAATGGATAAAGATGTGGTACATATATAAAATGGAATATTACTCAGCCATAAAAAGGAATGAAACTGGGTCATTTGTAGAGAAGTTGATGGACCTAGAGACTGTCATACAGAGTGAAGTAAGTCAGAAAGAGAAAAACAAATATTGTATATTAATGCCTATATGTGGAACCTAGAAAAATGGTACAGATGAACTGGTTTGCAGGGCAGAAATAGAGACACAGAGGTAGAGAACAAACGTATGGACACAAAGTGGGGGAAGCCATGGGGTGGTGGTGGTGGGATGAGTTGGGAGATTGGGATTGACCTGTATACATGTCTATGCATAAAATAGATAACTAATAATAACCTAGTGTATAAAAAAATAAATAAAATTAAATTTCAAAATTTTTAAAAATAAAATGTAAAAATAAAACAGAAAAAAAGTCCTTCCATTCACACTGATGTATTTATAAGAATGAATTATTTCCATGCTTATATCCATAAATACATAAAAGAGGAATAAAATCTAACTTGAACCAAAAAAGAAAAAAAAAAGCTGAACCTAACAGTTATACAGAGGGAAACACAACCAAGGCACTTGCTCCAGTGGTAAACAATTCTGAAATTGGTCAGAGGTGGGGAATCATCCACCATACAGCCAGCAGCCCCACCAGCCCACGCAAGGAGCGTCCTTATTGCAAAGCTGTGGGACCGTGCCGAGGCCACTGTGAGTAAACGTGAGCTGAGCCCCAGGCCAGCTGCTGCTGAACTGTTCCCACCCTTCCCACGTGAAACACCTGAATATGTACAAGGGCCTGAAAGCCTAGAGGAAGGGCCGTGGAGCCACACCAGCGACAGCACGCAGGCCAACTTGGTGCCTGCAGGTCAGCCAGGATGGTCCTGGCCACGGGCGCTCTTCTGGAAGCTTTCCATTGCCCTGCCTGAGATACCCCTCCTGTCCCGGCCCCCACTCCATTTTTTCCTTCCTCACCTCAGCCCGGAGAGATATTCCAGTGGAAGTTATGGATGACACATCCTCTTCTTTACAGGTGGCAGCCTGGCAACTCCTGCAGAAAGTCCAGCAGAGCTCCACTCACACCGGGCCGCCCACAAAGCCATGGACCCTCACACCCTCCCACCAGCACAGCCCCGAGACTGCTGACGGGGCAGAGAATATGGACTCAGGCACAGCTGCAGGGGCTATTGCTGCCTGGAGTGCTGTTTATATTGACCTCAACACAGGCAAACCTGGGGAGGGCTTGCCGGCAGGGTCAGGCTGCCCATGTCAGCTAATCCTCAGCCCTCAGGGAATCACATTGCAGAAAATGGACCTCGCTAAGACAGAATATTCGCCAAGGAAAAAAAGGACACAATGCCATTTGCAGCACCGTAGATGAGTCTAGAGGTAATCACGTGACTTGGAGTAAGTCAGAAAGTGAAAGACACATATCATATCATATCACTTATAGGTGTTACCTATAAATTGATACCAGGGCAGATATTTCCACGGAGAAGGGCAATCACAGTTTCATTAAACAAACTTATGGTTCACCAAAGTAAAAGTGTGAGGATTGAATTCATTACGATATTGGGGTTAACAGACATATACAAACACAGTAGACGTATGTAATCACCAAAGACCTACGGAGTACCAAGAGAAGACTACTCAACATTCTGTCATAACGTTCATGGGAAAAGGATCCCAGGAAGAACAGGCATATGTATATGTGTAAAAGAACCACCTCTTGCACACCTACAACAAGCTAAACGTTGTACTCAAACTTGCTGTAATAAAAAATAAAAAAATTAAATTAAAAACACGAAAAAGAAGTAGTGAGACAAACTTGAGGGGCTTTCTCCTGGCACATTCCGTTCTACATTCCAATCTAGAACGCGACTTCCATTGAGGCTCTGCTGCCCTAGTAACCAGATTTGGTAAGGGAGAACTGCTGCCACCTTGTGGCCGTTTCACACAACAGCAGCTTTAATCCCATCGCTAATGGTCAGTGGATATTCCAAATCATTACAGGCCTGTAAATGACACCTGCCCTGAAAACAAATCCTGGGGTCATATATCGACCAAAAAATTCAAAACACGTCCATATTTCAAAACGACAGTTTCAAGAGGCATATTTCACGCACATTAGTGTTCTGCTTCTTTTGCTTTCTTTCTTTCTTTGTTAAAAAAACGGGAATGCAAAAAGGCAACCCTCAGAATGTGCGAAAACGTTCACAAACGAATCAATGGACAAAGGTTTAACTCCAATATATATAAACAGCTCATGGAGCTTAATATTAATAAAACAAACAACCCAATACAAAAATGGGCAGAAGATCTAAATAGACGTTTCTTCAAAGAAGACACAGAGATGGCCAAGACGCACATGAAAAGCTGCTCAACATCACTAATTATTAGAGAAATGCAAATCAAAACTACAATGAGGTAAGACCTCACACCTGTTAGAATCGGCATCATCACATAATCTACAAACAACAAATTCTGGGGAGGGTGTGGACAAAAGGAACCCTCTTCCGCTATTGGTGGGAATGTAAATTGATACAGACACTATGGAGAACAGTATGGAGGTTCCTTTAAAAAACTAAAAAGAGAATTACCATAGGATCCAGCAATCCCACTTCTGGGCACTTACCCAGGGAAAACCATAAATCACAGAGACACATTCACCACAATGTTCACTGCAGCACTATTTACAATAGCCAGGTAATGGAAGCAAACTAAATGGCCACAGACAGACGAATGGATAAAGATGTGGTACATATATAAAATGGAATATTCCTCAGCCATAAAAAGGAATGAAACTGGGTCATTTGTAGAGAAGTTGATGGATCTAGAGACTGTCATACAGAGTGAAGTAAGTCAGAAAGAGAAAAACAAATATTGTATATTAATGCCTATATGTGGAACCTAGAAAAATGGTACAGATGAACTGGTTTGCAGGGCAGAAATAGAGACACAGTGGTAGATAACAAACGTATGGACACAAAGTGGGGGAAGCCATGGGGTGGTGGTGGTGGGATGAGTTGGGAGATTGGGATTGACCTGTATACATGTCTATGCATAAAATAGATAACTAATAATAACCTACTGTATAAAAAAATAAATAAAATTAAATTTCAAAATTTTTAAAAATAAAATGTAAAAATAAAAGAGAAAAAAAGTTCTTCCATTCACACTGATGTATTTATAAGAATGAAATATTTCCATGCTTATATCCATAAATACATAAAAGAGGAATAAACTCTAACTTGAAACAAAAAAGAAAAAAAAATAGCTGAACCTAACAGTTATACAGAGGGAAACACAACCAAGGCACTTGCTCGAGTGGTAAACAATTCTGAAATTGGTCAGAGGTGGGTAATCATCCCCCATACAGCCAGCAGCCCCGCCCGCCCACGCAAGGAGCGTCCTTATTGCAAAGCTCTGGGACCGTGCCGAGTCCTCTGTGAGTAAACGTGAGCTGAGCCCCAGGCCAGCTGCTGCTGAACTGTTCCCACCCTTCCCAGGTGAAACACCTCAATATGTACAAGGGCTTGAAGCTTAGAGGAAGGGTCGTGGAGCCACACCAGCGACAGCACGCAGGCCAACTTGGTGCCTGCAGGTCAGCCAGGATGGTCCTGGCCACGGGCGCTCTTCTGGAAGCTTTCCATTGCACTGCCTGTGATACCCCTCCTCTCCCGGCCCCCACTCCTTTTTTTCCTTCCTCACCTCAGCCCGGAGAGATATTCCAGTGGAAGTTATGGGTGACACATCTCCTTCTTTACAGGTGGCAGCCTGGCAACTCCTGCCGAAAGTCCAGCAGAGCCCTACTCACACCAGGCCGCCCACAAAGCCGTGGACCCACACACCCTCCCACCAGCGCAGCCCCGAGACTGCTGACGGGGCAGAGAATATGGAGTCAGGCACAGCTGCAGGGGCTATTGCTGCCTGTAGTGCTGTTTATATTGACCTCAACCCAGGCACACCTGGGGAGGGCTTGCCGGCAGGGTCAGGCTGCCCAGGTCAGCTAATCCTCAGCCCTCAGGGAATCACATTGCAGAAAATGGACCTCGCTAAGACAGAATATTCGCCAAGGGAAACAAGGACACAATGCCATTTGCAGCACCGTAGATGAGTCTAGAGGTAATCACGTGACTTGGAGTAAGAAAGTGAAAGACACATATCATATCATATCACTTATAGGTGTTACCTATAAATTGATACCAGGGCAGATATTTTCACGAAGAAGGGCAGTCACAGATTCATTAAACAAACATATGGTTCACCAAAGGAAAGGTGTGAGGATTGAATTCATTACGATATTGGGGTTAACAGACATATACAAACACAGTAGACGTATATAATCACCAAAGACCTACGGAGTACCAAGAGAAGACTACTCAACATTCTGTCATAATGTACATGGGAAAAGGATCCCAGGAAGAACAGACATATGTATATGTGTAAAAGAACCACCTCTTGCACACCTACAACAAGCTAAACGTTGTACTCAAACTTGCTGTAATAAAAAATAAAAAATTAAAATAAAAACACGAACAAGAAGTAGTGAGACAAACTTGAGGGGCTTTCTCCTGGCACATTCCGTTCTACATTCCAATCTAGAACGCGACTTCCATTGAGGCTCTGCTGCCCTAGTAACCAGATTTGGTAAGGGAGAACTGCTGCCACCTTGTGGCCGTTTCACACAACAGCAGCTTTAATCCCAGCGCTAAAGGTCAGTGGATATTCCAAATCAATACAGGCCTGTAAATGACACCTGCCCTGAAACAAATCCTGGGGTCATATATCGACCAAAAAATTCAAAAGACGTCCATATTTCAAAACGACAGTTTCAAGAGGCATATTTCACGCATATTAGTGTTCTCCTTCTTTTGATTTCTTTCTTTCTTTGTTAAAAAAACGGGAATGGAAAAAGGAAACCCTCAGAATGGGCGAAAACGTTCACAAACGAATCAATGGACGAAGGTTTAATCTCCAATATATATAAACAGCTCATGCAGCTTAATATTAATAAAACAAACAACCCAATACAAAAATGGGCAGAAGATCTAAAGAGACGTTTCTTCAAAGAAGACACAGAGATGGCCAAGACGCACATGAAAAGCTGCTCAACATCACTAATTATTAGAGAAATGCAAATCAAAACTACAATGAGGTAAGACCTCACACCTGTTAGAATCGGCATCATCAGATAATCTACAAACAACAAATTCTGGGGAGGGTGTGGACAAAAGGAACCCTCTTCCGCTATTGGTGGGAATGTAAATTGATACAGTCACTATGGAGAACAGTATGGAGGTTCCTTTAAAAAACTAAAAAGAGAATTACCATAGGATCAAGCAATACCACTTCTGGGCACTTACCCAGGGAAAACCATAAATCACAGAGACACATTCACCACAATGTTCATTGCAGCACTATTTACAATAGCCAGGTAATGGAAGCAACCTAAATGTCCACAGACAGACGAATGGATAAAGATGTGGTGCATATATAAAATGGAATATTACTCAGCCATAAAAAGGAATGAAACTGGGTCATTTGTAGAGAAGTTGATGGACCTAGAGACTGTCATACAGAGTGAAGTAAGTCAGAAAGAGAAAAACAAATATTGTATATTAATGCCTATATGTGGAACCTAGAAAAATGGTACAGATGAACTGGTTTGCAGGGCAGAAAAAGAGACACAGAGGTAGAGAACAAATGTATGGACACAAAGTGGGGGAAACCATGGGGTGGTGGTTGTGGGATGAGTTGGGAGATTGGGATTGACCTGTATACATGTCTATGCATAAAATAGATAACTAATAATAACCTACTGTATAAAAAAATAAATATAATTAAATTTCAAAATTTTTAAAAATAAAATGTTAAAATAAAACAAAAAAAAATTTCTTCCATTCACACTGATGTATTTATAAGAATGAATTATTTCCATGCTTATATCTATAAATACATAAAAGAGGAATAAAATCTAACTTGAACCAAAAAACAAAAAAAAACTGAACCTAACAGTTATACAGAGGAAAACACTACCAAGGCACTTGCTCCAGTGGTAAACAATTCTGAAATTGGTCAGAGGTAGGGAATCATCTCCCATACAGCCAGCAGCACCGCCCGCCCACGCAAGGAGCGTCCTTATTGCAAAGCTGGGGGACCGTGCCGAGGCCTCTGTGAGTAAACGTGAGCTGAGCCCCAGGCCAGCTGCTGCTGAACTGTTCCCACCCTTCCCATGTGAAACACCTGAATATGTACTAGGGCTTGAAAGCCTAGAGGAAGGGCCGTGGAGCCACACCAGCAAGAGCACGGAGGCCAACTTGGTGCCTGCAGGTCAGCCAGGATGGTCCAGGCCTCGGGCGCTCTTCTGGAAGCTTTCCATTGCCCTGCCTGAGATACCCCTCCTGTCCCGGCCCCCACTCCTTTTTTTCCTTCCTCACCTCAGCCCGGAGAGATATTCCAGTGGAAGTTATGGATGACACATCCTCTTCTTTACAGGTGGCAGCCTGGCAACTCCTGCAGAAAGTCCAGCAGAGCTCCACTCACACCGGGCCGCCCACAAAGCCGTCGACCCTCACACCCTCTCACCAGCACAGCCCCAAGACTGCTGACGGGGCAGAGAATATGGACTCAGGCACAGCTGAAGGGGCTATTCCTGACTGGAGTGCTGTTTATATTGACCTCAACATAGGCACACCTGGGGAGGGCTTGCCGGCAGGGTCAGGCTGCCCATGTCAGCTAACCCTCAGCCCTCAGGGAATCACATTGCAGAAAATGGACCTCGCTAAGACAGAATATTCGCCAAGGAAAAAAAGGACACAATGCCATTTGCAGCACCGTAGATGAGTCTAGAGGTAATCACGTGACTTGGAGTAAGTCAGAAAGTGAAAGACACATATCATATCATATCACTTATAGGTGTTACCTATAAATTGATACCAGGGCAGATATTTCCACGGAGAAGGGTAATAACAGATTCATTAAGCAAAGTTATGGTTCACCAAAGGAAAGGTGTGAGCATTGAATTCATTACGATATTGGGGTTAACAGACATATACAAACACAGTAGACGTATATAATCAACAAAGACCTACGGAGTACAAAGAGAAGACTACTCAACATTCTGTCATAGCGTACATGGGAAAAGGATCCCAGGAAGAACAGACATATGTATATGTGTAAAAGAACCACCTCTTGCACACCTACAACAAGCTATACGTTGTACTCAAACTTGCTGTAATAAAAAATAAAAAATTAAATTAAAAACACGAACGAGAAGTAGTGAGACAAACTTGAGGGGCTTTCTCCTGGCACATTCCGTTCTACATTCCAATCTAGAACGCGACTTCCATTGAGGCTCTGCTGCCCTAGTAACCAGATTTGGAAAGGGAGAACTGCTGCCACCTTGTGGCCGTTTCACACAACAGCAGCTTTAATCCCAGCGCTAAAGGTCAGTGGATATTCCAATTCAATACAGGCCTGTAAATGACACCTGCCCTGAAAACAAATCCTGGGGTCATATATCGACCAAAAAATTCAAAAGACGTCCATATTTCAAAACGACAGTTTCAAGAGGCATATTTCACGCACATTAGTGTTCTGCTTCTTTAGCTTTCTTTCTTTCTTTGTTAAAAAAACGGGAATGGTAAAAGGTAACCCTCAGAATGGGCGAAAACGTTCACAAACGTATCAATGGTCAAAGGTTTAATCTCCAATATATATAAACAGCTCATGCAGCTTAATATTAATAAAACAAACAACCCAATACAAAAATGGGCAGAAGATCTAAATAGAAGTTTCTTCAAAGAAGACACAGAGATGGCCAAGACGCACATGAAAATCTGCTCATCATCACTAATTATTAGAGAAATGCAAATCAAAAGTACAATGAGGTAAGACCTCACACCTGTTAGAATCGACATCATCAGATAATCTACAAACAACAAATTCTGGGGAGGGTGTGCACAAAAGGAACCCTCTTCCGCTATTGTTGGGAATGTAAATTGATACAGTCACTATGGAGAACAGTATGGAGGTTCCATTAAAAAACTAAAAAGAGAATTACCATAGGATCCAGCAATCCCACTTCTGGGCATTTACCCAGAGAAAACCATAAATCACAGAGACACATTCACCACAATGTTCATTGCAGCACTATTTACAATAGCCAGGTAATGGAAGCAACCTAAATGGCCACAGACAGACGAATGGAGAAAGATGTGGTACATACATAAAATGGAATATTACTCAGCCATAAAAAGGAATGAAACTGGGTCATTTGTAGAGAAGTTGACGGATCTAGAGACTGTCATACAGAGTGAAGTAAGTCAGAAAGAGAAAAACAATTATTGTATATTATTGCCTATATGTGGAACCTAGAAAAAATGGTACAGATGAACTGGTTTGCAGGGCAGAAATAGAGACACAGAGGCAGAGAACAAACGTATGGACACAAAGTGGGGGAAGCCATGGGGTGGTGGTGGTGGGATGAGTTGGGAGATTGGGATTGACCTGTATACATGTTTATGCATAAAATAGATAACTAATAATAACCTACTGTATAAAAAAAATAAATAAAATTAAATTTCAAAATTTTAAAAAATAAAATGTAAAAATAAAACAGAAAAAAAGTTCTTCCATTCACCCTGATGTATTTATAAGAATGAATTATTTCCATGCTTATATCCATAAATACATAAAAGAGGAATAAAATCTAACTTGAACCAAAAAAGAAAAAAAAAATCTGAACCTAACATTTATACAGAGGGAAACACAACCAAGGCACTTGCTCCAGTGGTAAACAATTCTGAAATTGGTCAGAGGTGGGGAATCATCCCCCATACAGCCAGCAGCCCCACCAGCCCACGCAAGGAGCGTCCTTATTGCAAAGCTGTGGGACCGTGCCGAGGCCTCTGTGAGTAAACGTGAGCTGAGCCCCAGGCCAGCTGCTGCTGAACTGTTCCCACCCTTCCCACGTGAAACACCTGAATATGTACAAGGGCCTGAAAGCCTAGAGGAAGGGCCGTGGAGCCACACCAGCGACAGCACGAAGGCCAACTTGGTGCCTGCAGGTCAGCCAGGATGGTCCTGGCCACGGGCGCTCTTCTGGAAGCTTTTCATTGCCCTGCCTGAGATACCCCTCCTGTCCCGGCCCCCACTCCTTTTTTTCCTTCCTCACCTCAGCCCGGAGAGATATTCCAGTGGAAGTTATGGATGACACATCCTCTTCTTTACAGGTGGCAGCCTGGCAACTCCTGCAGAAAGTCCAGCAGAGCCCCACTCACACCGGGCCACCCACAAAGCCGTGGACCCTCACACCCTCCCACCAGCATAGCCCCGAGACTGCTGACGGGGCAGAGAATATGGAGTCAGGCACAGATGCAGGGGCTATTGCTGCCTGGAGTGCTGTTTATATTGACCTCAACCCAGGCACACCTGGGGGGGGCTTGCCGGCAGGGTCAGGCTGCCCAGGTCAGCTAATCCCCAGCCCTCAGGGAATCACATTGCAGAAAATGGACCTCGCTAAGACAGAATATTCGCCAAGGAAAAAAAGGACACAATGCCATTTGCAGCACCGTAGATGAGTCTAGAGGTAATCACGTGACTTGAAGTAAGTCAGAAAGTGAAAGACACATATCATATCATATCACTTATAGGTGTTACCTATAAATTGATACCAGGGCAGATATTTCCACGGAGAAGGGCAATCACAGATTCATTAAACAAACTTGTGGTTCACCAAAGGAAAGGTGTGAGCATTGAATTCATTACGATATTGGGGTTAACAGACATATACAAACACAGTAGAAGTATATAATCACGAAAGACCTACGGAGTACCAAGAGAAGACTACTCAACATTCTGTCATAACGTACATGGGAAAAGGATCCCAGGAAGAACAGACATATGTATATGGGTAAAATAACCACCTCTTGCACACCTACAACAAGCTAAACGTTGTACTCAAACTTGCTGTAATAAAAAATAAAAAATTAAATTAAAAACACGAACGAGAAGTAGTGAGACAAACTTGAGGGGCTTTCTCCTGGCACATTCCGTTCTACATTCCAATCTAGAACGCGACTTCCATTGAGGCTCTGCTGCCCTAGTAACCAGATTTGGAAAGGGAGAACTGCTGCCACCTTGTGGCCGTTTCACACAACAGCAGCTTAAATCCCAGCGCTAAAGGTCAGTGGATATTCCTAATCAATACAGGCCTGTAAATGACACCTGCCCTGAAAACAAATCCTGGGGTCATATATCGACCAAAAAATTCAAAAGACGTCCATATTTCAAAACGACAGTTTCAAGAGGCATATTTCATGCACATTAGTGTTCTGCTTCTTTAGCTTTCTTTCTTTGTTAAAAAAACGGGAATGGTAAAAGGTAACCCTCAGAATGGGCGAAAACGTTCACAAACGAATCAATGGACAAAGGTTTAATCTCCAATATATATAAACAGCTCATGCAGCTTAATATTAATAAAACAAACAACCCAATACAAAAATGGGCAGAAGATCTAAATAGACGTTTCTTCCAAGAAGACACAGAGATGGCCAAGACGCACATGAAAAGCTGCTCAACATCACTAATTATTAGAGAAATGCAAATCAAAAGTACAATGAGGTAAGACCTCACACCTGTTAGAATCGACATCCTCAGATAATCTACAAACAACAAATTCTGGGGAGGGTGTGCACAAAAGGAACCCTCTTCCGCTATTGTTGGGAATGTAAATTGATACAGTCACTATGGAGAACAGTATGGAGGTTCCATTAAAAAACTAAAAAGAGAATTACCATAGGATGCAGCAATCCCACTTCTGGGCATTTACCCAGAGAAAACCATAAATCACAGAGACACATTCACCACAATGTTCATTGCAGCACTATTTACAATAGCCAGGTAATGGAAGCAACCTAAATGGCCACAGACAGACGAATGGAGAAAGATGTGGTACATACATAAAATGGAATATTACTCAGCCATAAAAAGGAATGAAACTGGGTCATTTGTAGAGAAGTTGACGGATCTAGAGACTGTCATACAGAGTGAAGTAAGTCAGAAAGAGAAAAACAAATATTGTATATTATTGCCTATATGTGGAACCTAGAAAAAATGGTACAGATGAACTGGTTTGCAGGGCAGAAATAGAGACACAGAGGCAGAGAACAAACGTATGGACACAAAGTGGGGGAAGCCATGGGGTGGTGGTGGTGGGATGAGTTGGGAGATTGGGATTGACCTTTATACATGTTTACGCATAAAATAGATAACTAATAATAACCTACTCAATAAAAAAAATAAATAAAATTAAATTTCAAAAATTTTAAAAATAAAATGTAAAAATAAAACAGAAAAAATGTTCTTCCATTCACACTGATGTATTTATAAGAATGAATTATTTCCATGCTTATATCCATAAATACATAAAAGAGGAATAAAATCTAACTTGAACCAAAAAAGAAAAAAAAACTGAACCTAACAGTTATACAGAGATAAACACTACCAAGGCACTTGCTCCAGTGGTAAACAATTCTGAAATTGGTCAGAGGTTGGGAATCATCTCCCATAGAGCCAGCAGCCCCGCCCGCCCACGCAAGGAGCGTCCTTATTGCAAAGCTGGGGGACCGTGCCGAGGCCTCTGTGAGTAAACATGAGCTGAGCCCCAGGCCAGCTGCTGCTGAACTGTTCCCACCCTTCCCAGGTGAAATACCTGAATATGTACAAGGGCTTGAAAGCCTAGAGGAAGGGCCGTGGAGCCACACCAGCGACAGCACGCAGGCCACCTTGGTGCCTGCAGGTCAGCCAGGATGGTCCTGGCCACAGGCGCTCTTCTGGAAGCTTTCAATTGCCCTGCCTGAGATACCCCTCCTGTCCCGGCCCCCACTCCTTTTTTTCCTTCCTCACCTCAGCCCGGAGAGATATTCCAGTGGAAGTTATGGGTGACACATCCTCTTCTTTACAGGTGGCAGCCTGGCAACTCCTGCAGAAAGTCCAGCAGAGCCCCACTCACACGGGGCCACCCACAAAGCCGTGGACACCCACACCCTCCCAGCAGCACAGCCCCGAGACTGCTGACGGGGCAGAGAATATGGATTCAGGCACAGCGGCAGGGGCTATTGCTGCCTGGAGTGCTGTTTATATTGACCTCAACCCAGGCACACCTGGGGAGGGCTTGCCGGCAGGGTCAGGCTGCCCAGTTCAGCTAATCCTCAGCCCTCAGGGAATCACATTGCAGAAAATGGACCTCGCTAAGACAGAATATTCGCCAAGGAAAAGAAGCACACAATGCCATTTGCAGTACCGTAGATGAGTCTAGAGGTAATCACGTGACTTGGAGTAAGTCAGAAAGTGAAAGGCACATATCATATCATATCACTTATAGGTGTTACCTATAAATTGATACCAGGGCAGATATTTCCACGGAGAAGGGCAATCACAGATTCATTAAACAAACTTATGGTTCACCAAAGGAAAGGTGTGAGGATTGAATTCTTTACGATATTGGGGTTAACAGACATATACAAACACAGTAGACATATATAATCACCAAAGACCTACGGAGTACCAAGAGAAGACTACTCAACATTCTGTCATAACGTACATGGGAAAAGGATCCCAGGAAGAACAGACATATGTATATGTGTAAAAGAACCACCTCTTGCACACCTACAACAAGCTAAACGTTGTACTCAAACTTGCTGTAATAAAAAATAAAAAATTAAATTAAAAACCCGAACAAGAAGTAGTGAGACAAACTTGAGGGGCTTTCTCCTGGCACATTCCGTTCTAAATTCCAATCTAGAACGCGACTTCCATTGAGGCTCTGCTGCCCTAGTAACCAGATTTGGTAAGGGAGAACTGCTGCCACCTTGTGGCCGTTTCACACAACAGCAGCTTTAATCCCAGCGCTAATGGTCAGTGGATATTCCAAATCATTACAGGCCTGTAAATGACACCTGCCCTGAAAACAAATCCTGGGGTCATATATCGACCAAAAAATTCAAAAGACGTCCATATTTCAAAACGACAGTTTCAAGAGGCATATTTCACGCACATTAGTGTTCTGATTCTTTTGCTTTCTTTCTTTCTTTGTTAAAAAAACGGGAATGGAAAAAGGTAACCCTCAGAAGGGGCGAAAACGTTCACAAACGAATCAATGGACAAAGGTTTAATCTCCAATATATATAAACAGCTCATGCAGCTTAATATTAATACAACAAACAACCCAATACAAAAATGGGCAGAAGATCTAAAGAGACGTTTCTTCAAAGAAGACACAGAGATGGCCAAGACGCACATGAAAAGCTGCTCAACATCACTAATTATTAGAGAAATGCAAATCAAAACTACAATAAGGTAAGACCTCACACCTGTTAGAATCGGCATCATCAGATAATCTACAAACAACAAATTCTGGGGAGGGTGTGGACAAAAGGAACCCTCTTCCGCTATTGGTGGGAATGTAAATTGATACAGTCACTATGGAGAACAGTATGGAGGTTCCTTTAAAAAACTAAAAAGATAATTACCATAGGATCCAGCAATCCCACATCTGGGCATATACCCAGAGAAAACCATAAATCACAGAGACACATTCACCACAATGTTCATTGCAGCCCTATTTACAGTAGCCAGGTAATGGAAGCAACCTAAATGCCCACAGACAGACGAATGGATAAAGATGTGGTACATATATAAAATGGAATATTACTCAGCCATAAAAATGAATGAAACTGAGTCATTTGTAGAGAAGTTGATGGATCTAGAGACTGTCATACAGAGTGAAGTAAGTCAGAAAGAGAAAAACATATATTGTATATTAATGCCTATATGTGGAACCTAGAAAAATGCTATAGATGAACTGGTTTGCAGGGCAGAAATAGAGACACAGAGGTAGAGAACAAACTTATGGACACAAAGTGGGGGAAGCCATGGGCTGGTGGTGGTGGGATGAGTTGGGAGATTGGGATTGACCTGTATACATGTCTATGCATAAAATAGATAACTAATAATAAACTAGTGTATAAAAAATATATATAAAATTAAATTTCAAAATTTTTAAAAATAAAATGTAAAAGTAAAACAGAAAAAAAGTTCTTCCATTCACACTGATGTATTTATAAGAATGAATTATTTCCATGCTTATATCTATAAATACATAAAAGAGGAATAAAATCTAACTTGAACCAAAAAAGAAAAAAAAATACTGATCCTAACAGTTATACAGAGGAAAACACTACCAAGGCACTTGCTCCAGTGGTAAACAATTCTGAAATTGGTCAGAGGTGGGGAATCATCTCCCATAGAGCCAGCAGCCCCGCCCGCCCACGCAAGGAGCGTCCTTATTGCAAAGCTGGGGGACCGTGCCGAGGCCTCTGTGAGTAAACGTGAGCTGAGCCCCAGGCCAGCTGCTGCTGAAGTGTTCCCACCCTTCCCAGGTGAAACACCTGAATATGTACAAGGGCTTGAAAGCCTAGAGGAAGGGCCGTGGAGCCACACCAGCGACAGCACGCAGGCCACCTTGGTGCCTGCAGGTCAGCCAGGATGGTCCTGGCCACAGGCGCTCTTCTGGAAGCTTTCCATTGCCCTGCCTGAGATACCCCTCCTGTCCCGGCCCCCACTCCTTTTTTTCCTTCCTCACCTCAGCCCGGAGAGATATTCCAATGGAAGTTATGGGTGACACATCCTCTTCTTTACAGGTGGCAGCCTGGCAACTCCTGCAGAAAGTCCAGCAGAGCCCCACTCACACCGGGCAACCCACAAAGCCGTGGACCCTCACACCCTCCCAGCAGCACAGCCCCGAGACTCCTGACGGGGCACAGAATATGGAGTCAGGCACAGCGGCAGGGGCTATTGCTGCCTGGAGTGCTGTTTATATTGACCTCAACCCAGGCACACCTGGGGAGGGCTTGCCGGCAGGGTCAGGCTGCCCAGGTCAGCTAATCCTCAGCCCTCAGGGAATCACATTGCATAAAATGGACCTCGCTAAGACAGAATATTAGCCAAGGAAAAAAAGCACACAATGCCATTTGCAGCACCGTAGATGAGTCTAGAGGTAATCACGTGACTTGGAGTAAGTCAGAAAGTGAAAGGCACATATCATATCATATCACTTATAGGTGTTACCTATAAATTGATACCAGGGCAGATATTTCCACGGAGAAGGGCAATCACAGATTCATTAAACAAACTTATGGTTCACCAAAGGAAAGGTGTGAGGATTGAATTCTTTACGATATTGGGGTTAACAGACATATACAAACACAGTAGACATATATAATCACCAAAGACCTACGGAGTACCAAGAGAAGACTACTCAACATTCTGTCATAACGTACATGGGAAAAGGATCCCAGGAAGAACAGACATATGTATATGTGTAAAAGAACCACCTCTTGCACACCTACAACAAGCTAAACGTTGTACTCAAACTTGCTGTAATAAAAAATAAAAAATTAAATTAAAAACACGAACAAGATGTAGTGAGACAAACTTGAGGGGCTTTCTCCTGGCACATTCCGTTCTAAATTCCAATCTAGAACGCGACTTCCATTGAGGCTCTGCTGCCCTAGTAACCAGATTTGGTAAGGGAGAACTGCTGCCACCTTGTGGCCGTTTCACACAACAGCAGCTTTAATCCCAGCGCTAATGGTCAGTGGATATTCCAAATCATTACAGGCCTGTAAATGACACCTGCCCTGAAAACAAATCCTGGGGTCATATATCGACCAAAAAATTCAAAAGACGTCCATATTTCAAAACGACAGTTTCAAGAGGCATATTTCACGCACATTAGTGTTCTGATTCTTTTGCTTTCTTTCTTTCTTTGTTAAAAAAACGGGAATGGAAAAAGGTAACCCTCAGAAGGGGCGAAAACGTTCACAAACGAATCAATGGACAAAGGTTTAATCTCCAATATATATAAACAGCTCATGCAGCTTAATATTAATACAACAAACAACCCAATACAAAAATGGGCAGAAGATCTAAATAGACGTTTCTTCAAAGAAGACACAGAGATGGCCAAGACGCACATGAAAAGCTGCTCAACATCACTAATTATTAGAGAAATGCAAATCAAAACTACAATAAGGTAAGACCTCACACCTGTTAGAATCGGCATCATCAGATAATCTACAAACAACAAATTCTGGGGAGGGTGTGGACAAAAGGAACCCTCTTCCGCTATTGGTGGGAATGTAAATTGATACAGTCACTATGGAGAACAGTATGGAGGTCCCTTTAAAAAACTAAAAAGATAATTACCATAGGATCCAGCAATCCCACATCTGGGCATATACCCAGAGAAAACCATAAATCACAGAGACACATTCACCACAATGATCATTGCAGCCCTATTTACAGTAGCCAGGTAATGGAAGCAACCTAAATGCCCACAGACAGACGAATGGATAAAGATGTGGTACATATATAAAATGGAATATTACTCAGCCATAAAAATGAATGAAACTGAGTCATTTGTAGAGAAGTTGATGGATCTAGAGACTGTCATACAGAGTGAAGTAAGTCAGAAAGAGAAAAACATATATTGTATATTAATGCCTATATGTGGAACCTAGAAAAATGCTATAGATGAACTGGTTTGCAGGGCAGAAATAGAGACAGAGAGGTAGAGAACAAACTTATGGACACAAAGTGGGGGAAGCCATGGGCTGGTGGTGGTGGGATGAGTTGGGAGATTGGGATTGACCTGTATACATGTCTATGCATAAAATAGATAACTAATAATAACCTAGTGTATAAAAAAATATATAAAATTAAATTTCAAAATTTTTAAAAATAAAATGTAAAAGTAAAACAGAAAAAAAGTTCTTCCATTCACACTGATGTATTTATAAGAATGAATTATTTCCATGCTTATATCTATAAATACATAAAAGAGGAATAAAATCTAACTTGAACCAAAAAAGAAAAAAAAATACTGATCCTAACAGTTTTACAGAGGAAAACACTACCAAGGCACTTGCTCCAGTGGTAAACAATTCTGAAATTGGTCAGAGGTGGGGAATCATCTCCCATAGAGCCAGCAGCCCCGCCCGCCCACGCAAGGAGCGTCCTTATTGCAAAGCTGGGGGACCGTGCCGAGGCCTCTGTGAGTAAACGTGAGCTGAGCCCCAGGCCAGCTGCTGCTGAAGTGTTCCCACCCTTCCCAGGTGAAACACCTGAATATGTACAAGGGCTTGAAAGCCTAGAGGAAGGGCCGTGGAGCCACACCAGCGACAGCACGCAGGCCACCTTGGTGCCTGCAGGTCAGCCAGGATGGTCCTGGCCACGGGCGCTCTTCTGGAAGCTTTCCATTGCCCTGCCTGAGATACCCATCCTGTCCCGGCCCCCACTCCTATTTTTCCTTCCTCACCTCAGCCCGGAGAGATATTCCAATGGAAGTTATGGGTGACACATCCTCTTCTTTACAGGTGGCAGCCTGGCAACTCCTGCAGAAAGTCCAGCAGAGCCCCACTCACACCGGGCCACCCACAAAGCCGTGGACCCTCACACCCTCCCAGCAGCACAGCCCCGAGACTCCTGACGGGGCACAGAATATGGAGTCAGGCACAGCGGCAGGGGCTATTGCTGCCTGGAGTGCTGTTTATATTGACCTCAACCCAGGCACACCTGGGGAGGGCTTGCCGGCAGGGTCAGGCTGCCCAGATCAGCTAATCCTCAGCCCTCAGGGAATCACATTGCATAAAATGGACCTCGCTAAGACACAATATTAGCCAAGGAAAAAAAGCACACAATGCCATTTGCAGCACCGTAGATGAGTCTAGAGGTAATCACGTGACTTGGAGTAAGTCAGAAAGTGAAAGGCACATATCATATCATATCACTTATAGGTGTTACCTATAAATTGATACCAGGGCAGATATTTCCACGGAGAAGGGCAATCAAAGATTCATTAAACAAACTTATGGTTCACCAAAGGAAAGGTGTGAGGATTGAATTCATTATGATATTGAGGTTAACAGACATATACAAACACAGTAGACGTATATAATCACCAAAGACCTACGGAGTACCAAGAGAAGACTACTCAACATTCTGTCATAACGTACATGGGAAAAGGATCCCAGGAAGAACAGACATATGTATATGTGTAAAAGAACCACCTCTTGCACACCTACAACAAGCTAAACGTTGTACTCAAACTTGCTGTAATAAAAAATAAAAATTAAATTAAAAACACGAACAAGAAGTAGTGAGACAAACTTGAGGGGCTTTCTCCTGGCACATTCCGTTCTACATTCCAATCTAGAACGCGACTTCCATTGAGGCTCTGCTGCCCTAGTCACCAGATTTTGTAAGGGAGAACTGCTGCCACCTTGTGGCCGTTTCACACAACAGCAGCTTTAATCCCAGCGCTAATGGTCAGTGGATATTCCAAATCATTACAGGCCTGTAAATGACACCTGCCCTGAAAACAAATCCTGGTGTCATATATCGACCAAAAAATTCAAAAGACGTCCATATTTCAAAACGACAGTTTCAAGAGGCATATTTCACGCACATTAGTGTTCTGCTTCTTTTGCTTTCTTTCTTTCTTTGTTAAAAAAACGGGAATGGAAAAAGGCAACCCTCAGAATGGGCGAAAACGTTCACAAACGAATCAATGGACAAAGGTTTAATCTCCAATATATATAAACAGCTCATTCAGCTTAATATTAATAAAACAAACAACCCAATACAAAAATGGGCAGAAGATCTAAAGAGACGTTTCTTCAAAGAAGACACAGAGATGGCCAAGACGCACATGAAAAGCTGCTCAACATCACTAATTATTAGAGAAATGCAAATCAAAACTACAATGAGGTAAGACCTCACACCTGTTAGAATCGGCATCTTCAGATAATCAACAAACAACAAATTCTGGGGAGGGTGTGGACAAAAGGAACCCTCTTCCGCTATTGGTGGGAATGTAAATTGATACAGTCACTATGGAGAACAGTATGGATGTTCTTTTAATAAACTAAAAAGAGAAATACCATAGGATCCTGCAATCCCACTTCTGGGCATATACCCAGAGAAAACCATAAATCACAAAGACACATTCACACAATGTTCATTGCAGCACTATTTACAATAGCCAGGTAATGGAAGCAACCTAAATGACCACAGACAGACGAATGGATAAAGATGTGGTACATATATAAAATGGAATATTACTCAGCCATAAAAAGGAATGAAACTGGGTCATTTGTAGAGAAGTTGATAGATCTAGAGACTGTCATACAGAGTGAAGTAAGTCAGAAAGAGATAAACAAATATTGTATATTAATGCCTATATGTGGAACCTAGAAAAATGGTACAGATGAACTGGTTTGCAGGGCAGAAATAGAGACACAGAGGTAGAGAACAAACGTATGGACACAAAGTGGGGGAAGCCATTGGGTGGTTGTGGTGGGATGAGTTGGGAGATTGGGATTGACCTTTATACATGTTTACGCATAAAATAGATAACTAATAATAACCTACTCTATAAAAAAATAAATAAAATTAAATTTCAAAAATTTTAAAAATAAAATGTAAAAATAAAACAGAAAAAATATTCTTCCATTCACACTGATGTATTTATAAGAATGAATTATTTCCATGCTTATATCCATAAATACATAAAAGAGGAATAAAATCTAACTTGAACCAAAAAAGAAAAAAAAAAACTGAACCTAACAGTTATACAGAGATAAACACTACCAAGGCACTTGCTCCAGTGGTAAACAATTCTGAAATTGGTCAGAGGTGGGGAATCATCTCCCATAGAGCCAGCAGCCCCGCCCGCCCACGCAAGGAGCGTCCTTATTGCAAAGCTGGGGGACCGTGCCGATGCCTCTGTGAGTAAACATGAGCTGAGCCCCAGGCCAGCTGCTGCTGAACTGTTCCCACCCTTCCCAGGTGAAACACCTGAATATGTACAAGGGCTTGAAAGCCTAGAGGAAGGGCCGTGGAGCCACACCAGCGACAGCACGCAGGCCACCTTGGTGCCTGCAGGTCAGCCAGGATGGTCCTGGCCACAGGCGCTCTTCTGGAAGCTTTCCATTGCCCTGCCTGAGATACCCCTCCTGTCCCGGCCCCCACTCCTTTTTTTCCTTCCTCACCTCAGCCCGGAGAGATATTCCAGTGGAAGTTATGGGTGACACATCCTCTTCTTTACAGGTGGCAGCCTGGCAACTCCTGCAGAAAGTCCAGCAGAGCCCCACTCACACCGGGCCACCCACAAAGCCGTGGACACTCACACCCTCCCAGCAGCACAGCCCCGAGACTGCTGACGGGGCAGAGAATATGGATTCAAGCACAGCGGCAGGGGCTATTGCTGCCTGGAGTGCTGTTTATATTGACCTCAACCCAGGCACACCTGGGGAGGGCTTGCCGGCAGGGTCAGGCTGCCCAGGTCAGCTAATCCTCAGCCCTCAGGGAATCACATTGCAGAAAATGGACCTCGCTAAGACAGAATATTCGCCAAGGAAAAAAAGGACACAATGCCATTTGCAGCACCGTAGATGAGTCTAGAGGTAATCACGTGACATGGAGTAAGTCAGAAAGTGAAAGGCACATATCATATCATATCACTTATAGGTGTTACGTATAAATTGATACCAGGGCAGATATTTCCACGGAGAAGGGCAATCACAGATTCATTAAACAAACTTATGGTTCACCAAAGGAAAGGTGTGAGGATTGAATTCATTACGATATTGGGGTTAACAGACATATACAAACACAGTAGACATATATAATCACCAAAGACCTACGGAGTACCAAGAGAAGACTACTCAACATTCTGTCATAACGTACATGGGAAAAGGATCCCAGGAAGAACAGACATATGTATATGTGTAAAAGAACCACCTCTTGCACACCTACAACAAGCTAAACGTTGTACTCAAACTTGCTGTAATAAAAAATAAAAAATTAAATTAAAAACACGAACAAGAAGTAGTGAGACAAACTTGAGGGGCTTTCTCCTGGCACATTCCGTTCTAAATTCCAATCTAGAACGCGACTTCCATTGAGGCTCTGCTGCCCTAGTAACCAGATTTGGTAAGGGAGAACTGCTGCCACCTTGTGGCCGTTTCACACAACAGCAGCTTTAATCCCAGCGCTAATGGTCAGTGGATATTCCAAATCATTACAGGCCTGTAAATGACACCTGCCCTGAAAACAAATCCTGGGGTCATATATCGACCAAAAAATTCAAAAGACGTCCATATTTCAAAACGACAGTTTCAAGAGGCATATTTCACGCACATTAGTGTTCTGATTCTTTTGCTTTCTTTCTTTCTTTGTTAAAAAAACGGGAATGGAAAAAGGTAACCCTCAGAAGGGGCGAAAACGTTCACAAACGAATCAATGGACAAAGGTTTAATCTCCAATATATATAAACAGCTCATGCAGCTTAATATTAATACAACAAACAACCCAATACAAAAATGGGCAGAAGATCTAAAGAGACGTTTCTTCAAAGAAGACACAGAGATGGCCAAGACGCACATGAAAAGCTGCTCAACATCACTAATTATTAGAGAAATGCAAATCAAAACTACAATAAGGTAAGACCTCACACCTGTTAGAATCGGCATCATCAGATAATCTACAAACAACAAATTCTGGGGAGGGTGTGGACAAAAGGAACCCTCTTCCGCTATTGGTGGGAATGTAAATTGATACAGTCACTATGGAGAACAGTATGGAGGTTCCTTTAAAAAACTAAAAAGATAATTACCATAGGATCCAGCAATCCCACATCTGGGCATATACCCAGAGAAAACCATAAATCACAGAGACACATTCACCACAATGTTCATTGCAGCCCTATTTACAGTAGCCAGGTAATGGAAGCAACCTAAATGCCCACAGACAGACGAATGGATAAAGATGTGGTACATATATAAAATGGAATATTACTCAGCCATAAAAATGAATGAAACTGAGTCATTTGTAGAGAAGTTGATGGATCTAGAGACTGTCATACAGAGTGAAGTAAGTCAGAAAGAGAAAAACATATATTGTATATTAATGCCTATATGTGGAACCTAGAAAAATGCTATAGATGAACTGGTTTGCAGGGCAGAAATAGAGACACAGAGGTAGAGAACAAACTTATGGACACAAAGTGGGGGAAGCCATGGGCTGGTGGTGGTGGGATGAGTTGGGAGATTGGGATTGACCTGTATACATGTCTATGCATAAAATAGATAACTAATAATAAACTAGTGTATAAAAAAATATATAAAATTAAATTTCAAAATTTTTAAAAATAAAATGTAAAAGTAAAACAGAAAAAAAGTTCTTCCATTCACACTGATGTATTTATAAGAATGAATTATTTCCATGCTTATATCTATAAATACATAAAAGAGGAATAAAATCTAACTTGAACCAAAAAAGAAAAAAAAATACTGATCCTAACAGTTATACAGAGGAAAACACTACCAAGGCACTTGCTCCAGTGGTAAACAATTCTGAAATTGGTCAGAGGTGGGGAATCATCTCCCATACAGCCAGCAGCCCCGCCCGCCCACGCAAGGAGCGTCCTTATTGCAAAGCTGGGGGACCGTGCCGAGGCCTCTGTGAGTAAACGTGAGCTGAGCCCCAGGCCAGCTGCTGCTGAACTGTTCCCACCCTTCCCAGGTGAAACACCTGAATATGTACAAGGGCTTGAAAGCCTAGAGGAAGGGCCGTGGAGCCACACCAGCGACAGCACGCAGGCCACCTTGGTGCCTGCAGGTCAGCCAGGATGGTCCTGGCCACGGGCGCTCTTCTGGAAGCTTTCCATTGCCCTGCCTGAGATACCCCTCCTGTCCCGGCCCCCACTCCTTTTTTTCCTTCCTCACCTCAGCCCGGAGAGATATTCCAATGGAAGTTATGGGTGACACATCCTCTTCTTTACAGGTGGCAGCCTGGCAACTCCTGCAGAAAGTCCAGCAGAGCCCCACTCACACCGGGCCACCCACAAAGCCGTGGACCCTCACACCCTCCCAGCAGCACAGCCCCGAGACTCCTGACGGGGCACAGAATATGGAGTCAGGCACAGCGGCAGGGGCTATTGCTGCCTGGAGTGCTGTTTATATTGACCTCAACCCAGGCACACCTGGGGAGGGCTTGCCGGCAGGGTCAGGCTGCCCAGGTCAGCTAATCCTCAGCCCTCAGGGAATCACATTGCATAAAATGGACCTCGCTAAGACAGAATATTAGCCAAGGAAAAAAAGCACACAATGCCATTTGCAGCACCATAGATGAGTCTAGAGGTAATCACGTGACTTGGAGTAAGTCAGAAAGTGAAAGGCACATATCATATCATATCACTTATAGGTGTTACCTATAAATTGATACCAGGGCAGATATTTCCCCGGAGAAGGGCAATCAAAGATTCATTAAACAAACTTATAGTTCACCAAAGGAAAGGTGTGAGGATTGAATTCATTATGATATTGAGGTTAACAGACATATACAAACACAGTAGACGTATATAATCACCAAAGATATACGGAGTACCAAGAGAAGACAACTCAACATTCTGTCATAACGTACATGGGAAAAGGATCCCAGGAAGAACAGACATATGTATATGTGTAAAAGAACCACCTCTTGCACACCTACAACAAGCTAAACATTGTACTCAAACTTGCTGTAATAAAAAATAAAAAATTAAATTAAAAACACGAACAAGAAGTAGTGAGACAAACTTGAGGGCCTTTCTCCTGGCACATTCCATTCTACATTCCAATCTAGAACGCGACTTCCATTGAGGCTCTGCTGCCCTAGTCACCAGATTTGGTAAGGGAGAACTGCTTCCACCTTGTGGACTTTTCACACAACAGCAGCTTTAATCCCAGCGCTAATGGTCAGTGGATATTCCAAATCATTACAGTCCTGTAAATGACACCTGCCCTGAAAACAAATCCTGGGGTCATATATCGACCAAAAAATTCAAAAGACGTCCATATTTCAAAACGACAGTTTCAAGAGGCATATTTCACGCACATTAGTGTTCTGATTCTTTTGCTTTCTTTCTTTCTTTGTTAAAAAAACGGGAATGGAAAAAGGCAACCCTCAGAATGGGCGAAAACGTTCACAAACGAATCAATGGACAAAGGTTTAATCTCCAATATATATAAACAGCTCATGCAGCTTAATATTAATAAAACAAACAACCCAATACAAAAATGGGCAGAAGATCTAAATAGACGTTTCTTCAAAGAAGACACAGAGATGGCCAAGACGCACATGAAAAGCTGCTCAACATCACTAATTATTAGAGAAATGCAAATCAAAACTACAATGAGGTAAGACCTCACACTTGTTAGAATCGGCATCATCAGATAATCTACAAACAACAAATTCTGGGGAGGGTGTGGACAAAAGGAACCCTCTTCCGCTATTGGTGGGAATTTAATTGATACAGTCACTATGGAGAACAGTATGGAGGTTCCTTTAAAAAACTAAAAAGAGAATTACCATAGGATCCAGCAATCCCACTTCTGGGCATATACCCAGAGAAAACCATAAATCACAAAGACACATTCACACAATGTTCATTGCAGCACTATTTACAATAGCCAGGTAATGGAAGCAACCTAAATGGCCACAGACAGACGAATGGATAAAGATGTGGTACATATATAAAATGGAATATTACTCAGCCATAAAAAGGAATGAAACTGGGTCATTTGTAGAGAAGTTGATGGATCTAGAGACTGTCATACAGAGTGAAGTAAGTCAGAAAGAGAAAAACAAATATTGTATATTAATGCCTATATGTGGAACCTAGAAAAATGGGACAGATGAACTGGTTTGCAGGGCAGAAATAGAGACACAGAGGTAGAGAACAAACGTATGGACACAAAGTGGGAGAAGCCATGGGGTGGTGGTGGTGGGATGAGTTGGGAGATTGGGATTGACCTGTATACATGTTTATGCATATAATAGATAACTAATAATAACCTACTGTATAAAAAAATAAATAAAATTAAATGTCAAAATTTTTAAAAATAAAATGTAAAAATAAAACAGAAAAAAATTTCTTCCATTCACACTGATGTATTTATAAGAATGAATTATTTCCATGCTTATATCTATAAATACATAAAAGAGGAATAAAATCTAACTTGAACCAAAAAAGAAAAAAAACCCTGAACCTAACAGTTATACAGAGGAAAACACTACCAAGGCACTTCCTCCAGTGGTAAACAATTCTGAAATTGGTCAGAGGTGGGGAATCATCTCCCATACAGCCAGCAGCCCCGCCCGCCCACACAAGGAGCGTCCTTATTGCAAAGCTGGGGGACTATGCCGAGGCCTCTGTGAGTAAACGTAAGCTGAGCCCCAGGCCAGCTGCTGCTGAACTGTTCCCACCCTTCCCAGGTGAAACACCTGAATATGTACAAGGGCTTGAAAGCCTAGAGGAAGGGCCGTGGAGCCACACCAGCGACAGCACGCAGGCCAACTTGGTGCCTGCAGGTCAGCCAGGATGGTCCTGGCCACGGGCGCTCTTCTGGAGGCTTTCCATTGCCCTGCCTGAGATACCCCTCCTGTCCCGGCCCCCACTCCTTTTTTTTCCTTCCTCACCTCAGCCCGGAGAGATATTCCAGTGGAAGTTATGGGTGACACATCGTCTTCTTTACAGGTGGCAGCCTGGCAACTCCTGCAGAAATTCCAGCAGAGCCCCACTCACACGGGGCCACCCACAAAGCCGTGGACCCTCACACCCTCCCACCAGCACAGCCCCGAGACTGCTGACGGGGCAGAGAATATGGAGTCAGGCACAGCGGCAGGGGCTATTGCTGCCTGGAGTGCTGTTTATATTGACCTCAACCCAGGCACACCTGGGGAGGGCTTGCCGGCAGGGTCAGGCTGCCCAGGTCAGCTAATCCTCAGCCCTCAGGGAATCACATTGCAGAAAATGGACCTCGCTAAGACAGAATATTCGCAAAGGAAAAAAAGGACACAGTGCCATTTGCAGCACCGTAGATGAGTCTAGAGGTAATCACGTGACTTGGAGTAAGTTCGAAAGTGAAAGACACATATCATATCATATCACTTATAGGTGTTACCTACTTATTGATACCAGGGCAGATATTTCCACGGAGAAGGGCAATCACAGATTCATTAAACAAACTTATGGATCACCAAAGGAAAGGTGTGAGGATTGAATTCATTACAATATTGGGGTTAACAGACATATACAAACACAGTAGACGCATATAATCACCAAAGACCTACGGAGTACCAAGAGAAGACAACTCAACATTCTGTCATAACGTACATGGGAAAAGGATCCCAGGAAGAACAGACATATGTATATGTGTAAAAGAACCACCTCTTGCACACCTACAACAAGCTAAACGTTGTACTCAAACTTGCTGTAATAAAAAATAAAAAATTAAATTAAAAACACGAACAAGAAGTAGTGAGACAAACTTGAGGGCCTTTCTCCTGGCACATTCCGTTCTACATTCCAATCTAGAACGCGACTTCCATTGAGGCTATGCTACCCTAGTCACCAGATTTGGTAAGGGAGAACTGCTGCCACCTTGTGGCCGTTTCACACAACAGCAGCTTTAATCCCAGCGCTAATGGTCATTGGATATTCCAAATCATTACAGGCCTGTAAATGACACCTGCCCTGAAAACAAATCCTGGGGTCATATATCGACCAAAAAATTCAAAAGACGTCCATATTTCAAAACGACAGTTTCAAGAGGCATATTTCACGCACATTAGTGTTCTGCTTCTTTTGCTTTCTTTCTTTCTTTGTTAAAAAAACGGGAATGGAAAAAGGCAACCCTCAGAATGGGCGAAAACGTTCACAAACGAATCAATGGACAAAGGTTTAATCTCCAATATATATAAACAGCTCATGCAGCTTAATATTAATAAAACAAACAACCCAATACAAAAATGGGCAGAAGATCTAAAGAGACGTTTCTTCAAAGAAGACACAGAGATGGCCAAGACGCACATGAAAAGCTGCTCAACATCACTAATTATTAGAGAAATGCAAATCAAAACTACAATGAGGTAAGACCTCACACCTGTTAGAATCGGCATCTTCAGATAATCAACAAACAACAAATTCTGGGGAGGGTGTGGACAAAAGGAACCCTCTTCCGCTATTGGTGGGAATGTAAATTGATACAGTCACTATGGAGAACAGTATGGAGGTTCCTTTAAAAAACTAAAAAGAGAATTACCATAGGATCCAGCAATCCCACATCTGGGCATATACCCAGAGAAAACCATAAATCACAGAGACACATTCACCACAATGTTCATTGCAGCCCTATTTACAGTAGCCAGGTAATGGAAGCAACCTAAATGCCCACAGACAGACGAATGGATAAAGATGTGGTACATATATAAAATGGAATATTACTCAGCCATAAAAAGGAATGAAACTGAGTCATTTGTAGAGAAGTTGATGGATCTAGAGACTGTCATACAGAGTGAAGTAAGTCAGAAAGAGAAAAACATATATTGTATATTAATGCCTATATGTGGAACCTAGAAAAATGCTACAGATGAACTGGTTTGCAGGGCAGAAATAGAGACACAGAGGTAGAGAACAAACTTATGGACACAAAGTGGGGGAAGCCATGGGGTGGTGGTGGTGGGATGAGTTGGGAGATTGGGATTGACCTGTATACATGTATATGCATAAAATAGATAACTAATAATAACCTAGTGTATAAAAAAATATATAAAATTAAATTTCAAAATTTTTAAAAATAAAATGTAAAAGTAAAACAGAAAAAAAGTTCTTCCATTCACACTGATGTATTTATAAGAATGAATTATTTCCATGCTTATATCTATAAATACATAAAAGAGGAATAAAATCTAACTTGAACCAAAAAAGAAAAAAAAATACTGATCCTAACAGTTATACAGAGGAAAACACTACCAAGGCACTTGCTCCAGTGGTAAACAATTCTGAAATTGGTCAGAGGTGGGGAATCATCTCCCATAGAGCAAGCAGCCCCGCCCGCCCACGCAAGGAGCGTCCTTATTGCAAAGCTGGGGGACAGTGCCGAGGCCTCTGTGAGTAAACGTGAGCTGAGCCCCAGGCCAGCTGCTGCTGAAGTGTTCCCACCCTTCCCAGGTGAAACACCTGTATATGTACAAGGGCTTGAAAGCCTAGAGGAAGGGCCGTGGAGCCACACCAGCGACAGCACGCAGGCCACCTTGGTGCCTGCAGGTCAGCCAGGATGGTCCTGGCCACGGGCGCTCTTCTGGAAGCTTTCCATTGCCCTGCCTGAGATACCCCTCCTGTCCCGGCCCCCACTCCTTTTTTTCCTTCCTCACCTCAGCCCGGAGAGATATTCCAATGGAAGTTATGGGTGACACATCCTCTTCTTTACAGGTGGCAGCCTGGCAACTCCTGCAGAAAGTCCAGCAGAGCCCCACTCACACCGGGCCACCCACAAAGCCGTGGACCCTCACACCCTCCCAGCAGCACAGCCCCGAGACTCCTGACGGGGCACAGAATATGGAGTCAGGCACAGCGGCAGGGGCTATTGCTGCCTGGAGTGCTGTTTATATTGACCTCAAACCAGGCACACCTGGGGAGGGCTTGCCGGCAGGGTCAGGCTGCCCAGGTCAGCTAATCCTCAGCCCTCAGGGAATCACATTGCATAAAATGGACCTCGCTAAGACAGAATATTAGCCAAGGAAAAAAAGCACACAATGCCATTTGCAGCACCGTAGATGAGTCTAGAGGTAATCACGTGACTTGGAGTAAGTCAGAAAGTGAAAGGCACATATCATATCATATCACTTATAGGTGTTACCTATAAATTGATACCAGGGCAGATATTTCCACGGAGAAGGGCAATCAAAGATTCATTAAACAAACTTATGGTTCACCAAAGGAAAGGTGTGAGGATTGAATTCATTATGATATTGAGGTTAACAGACATATACAAACACAGTAGACGTATATAATCACCAAAGACCTACGGAGTACCAAGAGAAGACTACTCAACATTCTGTCATAACGTACATGGGAAAAGGATCCCAGGAAGAACAGACATATGTATATGTGTAAAAGAACCACCTCTTGCACACCTACAACAAGCTAAACATTGTACTCAAACTTGCTGTAATAAAAAATAAAAAATTAAATTAAAAACACGAACAAGAAGTAGTGAGACAAACTTGAGGGCCTTTCTCCTGGCACATTCCATTCTACATTCCAATCTAGAACGCGACTTCCATTGAGGCTCTGCTGCCCTAGTCACCAGATTTGGTAAGGGAGAACTGCTTCCACCTTGTGGCCTTTTCACACAACAGCAGCTTTAATCCCAGCGCTAATGGTCAGTGGATACTCCAAATCATTACAGGCCTGTAAATGACACCTGCCCTGAAAACAAATCCTGGGGTCATATATCGACCAAAAAATTCAAAAGACGTCCATATTTCAAAACGACAGTTTCAAGAGGCATATTTCACGCACATTAGTGTTCTGATTCTTTTGCTTTCTTTCTTTCTTTGTTAAAAAAACGGGAATGGAAAAAGGCAACCCTCAGAATGGGCGAAAACGTTCACAAACGAATCAATGGACAAAGGTTTAATCTCCAATATGTATAAACAGCTCATGCAGCTTAATATTAATAAAACAAACAACCCAATACAAAAATGGGCAGAAGATCTAAATAGACGTTTCTTCAAAGAAGACACAGAGATGGCCAAGACGCACATGAAAAGCTGCTCAACATCACTAATTATTAGAGAAATGCAAATCAAAACTACAATGAGGTAAGACCTCACACCTGTTAGAATCGGCATCATCAGATAATCTACAAACAACAAATTCTGGGGAGGCTGTGGACAAAAGGAACCCTCTTCCGCTATTGGTGGGAATGTAAATTGAAACAGTCACTATGGAGAACAGTATGGAGCTTCCTTTAAAAAACTAAAAAGAGAATTACCATAGGATCCAGCAATCCCACTTCTGGGCATATACCAAGAGAAAACCATAAATCACAAAGACACATTCACCACAATATTCATTGCAGCACTATTTACAATAGCCAGGTAAAGGAAGCAACCTAAATGGCCACAGACAGATGAATGGATAAAGATGTTGTACATATATAAAATGGAATATTACTCAGCCATAAAAAGGAATGAAACTGGGTCATTTGTAGAGAAGTTGATGGATCTAGAGACTCTCATACAGAGTGAAGTCAGTCAGAAAGAGAAAAGCAAATATTGTATATTAATGCCTATATGTGGAACCTAGAAAAATGCTACAGATGAACTGGTTTGCAGGGCAGAAATACAGACACAGAGGTAGAGAACAAACGTATGGACACAAAGTGGGGGAAGCCATGGGGTGGTGGTGGTGGGATGAGTTGGGAGATTGGGATTGACCTGTATACATGTCTATGCATAAAATAGATAACTAATAATAACCTAGTGTATAAAAAAATAAATAAAATTAAATTTCAAAATTTTCAAAAATAAAATGTAAAAATAAAACAGAAAAAAAGTTCTTCCATTCACACTAATGTATTTATAAGAATGAATTATTTCCATGCTTATATCCATAAATACATAAAAGAGGAATAATATCTAACTTGAACCAAAAAAGAAAAAAAAAACTGAACCTAACAGTTATACAGAGGAAAACACTACCAAGGCACTTGCTCCAGTGGTAAACAATTCTGAAATTGGTCAGAGGTGGGGAATCATCTCCCATACAGCCAGCAGCCCCGCCCGCCCACGCAAGGAGCGTCCTTATTGCAAAGCTGGGGGACCGTGCCGAGGCCTCTGTGAGTAAACGTGAGCTGAGCCCCAGGCCAGCTGCTGCTGAACTGTTCCCACCCTTCCCAGGTGAAACACCTGAATATGTACAAGGGCTTGAAAGCCTAGAGGAAGGGCCGTGGAGCCACACCAGCGACAGCACGCAGGCCAACTTGGTGCCTGCAGGTCAGCCAGGATGGTCCTGGCCACGGGCGCTCTTCTGGAAGCTTTCCATTGCCCTGCCTGAGATACCCCTCCTGTCCCGGACCCCACTCCTTTTTTTCCATCCTCACCTCAGCCCGGAGAGATATTCCAGTGGAAGTTATGGGTGACACATCCTCTTCTTTACAGGTGGCAGCCTGGCAACTCCTGCAGAAAATTCAGCAGAGCCCCACTCACACCGGGCCACCCACAAAGCCGTGGACCCTCACACCCTCCCAACAGCACAGCCCCGAGACTGCTGACGGGGCAGAGAATATGGAGTCAGGCACAGCTGCAGGGGCTATTGCTGCCTGGAGTGCTGTTTATATTGACCTCAACCCAGGCACACCTGGGGAGGGCTTGCCGGCAGGGTCAGGCTGCCCAGGTCAGCTAATCCTCAGCCCTCAGGGAATCACATTGCAGAAAATGGACCTCGCTAAGACAGAATATTCGCCAAGGGAAAAAAGGACACAATGCCATTTGCAGCACCGTAGATGAGTCTAGAGTTAATCACATGAATTGGAGTAAGAAAGTGAAAGACACATATCATATCATATCACTTATAGGTGTTACGTATAAATTGATACCAGGGCAGATATTTCCACGGAGAAGGGCAATCACAGATTCATTAAACAAACTTATGGTTCACCAAAGGAAAGGTGTGAGGATTGAATTCATTACGATATTGGTGTTAACAGACATATACAAACACAGTAGACGTATATAATCACCAAAGACCTACGGAGTACCAAGAGAAGACTACTCAACATTCTGTGATAACGTACATGGGAAAAGGATCCCAGGAAGAACAGACATATGTATATGTGTAAAAGAACCACCTCTTGCACACCTACAACAAGCTAAACGTTGTACTCAAACTTGCTGTAATATAAAATAAAAATTTAAATTTAAAACACGAACAAGAAGTAGTGAGACAAACTTCAGGGGCTTTCTCCTGGCACATTCCGTTCTACATTCCAATCTAGAACGTGACTTCCATTGAGGCTCTGCTGCCCTAGTAAGCAGATTTGGTAAGGGAGAACTGCTGCCACCTTGTGGCCGTTTCACACAACAGCAGCTTTAATCCCAGTGCTAATGGTAAGTGGATATTCCAAATCATTACAGGCCTGTAAATGACACCTGCCCTGAAAACAAATCCTGGGGTCATATATCGACCAAAAAATTCAAAAGACGTCCATATTTCAAAACGACAGTTTCAAGAGGCATATTTCACGCACATTAGTGTTCTGCATCTTTTGCTTTCTTTCTTTCTTTGTTAGAAAAACGGGAATGGAAAAAGGCAACCCTCAGAATGGGCGAAAACTTTCACAAATGAATCAATGGACAAAGGTTTAATCTACAATATATATAAACAGCTCATGCAGCTTAATATTAATAAAACAAACAACCCAATACAAAAATGGGCAGATCTAAATAGACGTTTCTTCAAAGAAGACACAGAGATGGCCAAGACGCACATGAAAAGCTGCTCAACATCACTAATTATTAGAGAAATGCAAATCAAAACTACAATGAGGTAAGACCTCACACCGTTAGAATCGGCATCATCAGATAATCTACAAACAACAAATTCTGTGGAGAGTGTGGACAAAAGGAACCCTCTTCCGCTATTGGTGGGAATGGAAATTGATACAGTCACTATGGAGAACAGTATGGAGGTTCCTTTAAAAAACTAAAAAGAGAATTACCATAGGATCCAGCAATCCCACTTCTGGGCATATACCCAGAGAAAACCATAATTCACAGAGACACATTCACCACAATGTTCATTGCAGCACTATTTACAATAGCCAGGTAATGGAAGCAACCTAAATGCCCACAGACAGATGAATGGATAAAGATGTGGTACATATATAAAATGGAATATTACTCAGCCATAAAAAGGAATGAAACTGGGTCATTTGTAGAGAAGTTGACGGATCTAGAGACTGTCATACAGAGTGAAGTAAGTCAGAAAGAGAAAAACAAATATTGTATATTAATGCCTATATGTGGAACCTAGAAAAATGGTACAGATGAACTGGTTTGCAGGGCAGAAATAGAGACACAGAGGTAGAGAACAAACGTATGGACACAAAGTGGGGGAAGCCATGGGGTGTTGGTGGTGGGATGAGTTGGGAGATTGGGATTGACCTGTATACATGTCTATGCATAAAATAGATAACTAATAAAACCTACTGTATAAAAAAATAAATAAAATTAAATTTCAAAATTTTTAAAAATAAAATGTAAAAATAAAACAGAAAAAAACTCCTTCCATTCACACTGATGTATTTATAAGAATGAATTATTTCCATGCTTATATCCATAAATACATAAAAGAGGAATAAAATCTAACTTGAAACAAATAAGAAAAAAAAAAGGTGAACCTAACAGTTATACAGAGGGAAACACAACCAAGGCACTTGCTCCAGTGGTAAACAATTCTGAAATTGGTCAGAGGTGGGGAATCATCCCCCATACAGCCAGCAGCCCCACCCGCCCACGCAAGGAGCGTCCTTATTGCAAAGCTGTGGGACCGTGCTGAGGCCTCTGTGAGTAAACGTGAGCTGAGCCCCAGGCCAGCTGCTGCTGAACTGTTCCCACCCTTCCCAGGTGAAACACCTGAATATGTACAAGGGCTTGAAAGCCTAGAGGAAGGGCCGTGGAGACACACCAGCGAGAGCACGCAGGGCAACTTGGTGCCTGTAGGTCAGCCAGGATGGTCCTGGGCACTGGCGCTCTTCTGGAAGCTTTCCATTGCCCTGCCTGATATACCCCTCCTGTTCCGGCCCCCACTCATTTTTTTCCTTCCTCACCTCAGCCCGGAGAGATATTCCAGTGGAAGTTATGGGTGACACATCCTCTTCTTTACAGGTGGCAGCCTGGCAACTCCTGCAGAAAGTCCAGCAGAGCCCCACTCACACCGGGCCGCCCACAAAGCCGTGGACCCTCACACCCTCCCACCAGCACAGCCCCGAGACTGCTGACGGGGCAGAGAATATGGAGTCTGGCACAGCTGCAGGGGCTATTGCTGCCTGGAGTGCTGTTTATATTGACCTCAACCCAGGCACACCTGGGGAGGGCTTGCAAGCAGGGTCAGGCTGCCCAGGTCAGCTAATCCTCAGCCCTCAGGGAATCACATTGCAAAAAATGGACTTCGCTAAGACAGAATATTCGCCAAGGAAAAAAAGGACACAATGCCATTTGCAGCACCGTAGATGAGTCTAGAGGTAATCACGTGACTTGGAGTAAGTCAGAAAGTGAAAGACACATATCATATCATATCACTTATAGGTGTTACCTATAAATTGATACCAGGGCAGATATTTCCACGGAGAAGGGCAATCACAGATTCATTAAACAAACTTATGGTTCACCAAAGGATAGGTGTGAGCATTGAATTCATACCGATATTGGGGTTAACAGACATATACAAACACAGTAGACGTATATAATCACCATAGACCTACGGAGTACAAAGAGAAGACTACTCAACATTCTGTCATAACGTACATGGGAAAAGGATCCCAGGAAGAACAGACATATGTATATGTGTAAAAGAACCACCTCTTGCACACCTACAACAAGCTAAACGTTTTACTCAAATTTGCTGTAATAAAAAATAAAAAACTATATTAAAAACACGAAAAAGAAGAAGTGAGACAAACTTGAGGGGCTTTCTCCTGGCACATTCCGTTCTACATTCCAATCTAGAACGCGACTTCCATTGAGGCTCTGCTGCCCTAGTAACCAGATTTGGTAAGGGAGAACTGCTGCCACCTTGTGGCCGTTTCACACAACAGCAGCTTTAATCCCAGCGGTAATGGTCAGTGGATACTCCAAATCATTACAGGCCTGTAAATGACACCTGCCCTGAAAACAAATCCTGGGGTCATATATCGACCAAAAAATTCAAAAGACGTCCATATTTCAAAACGACAGTTTCAAGAGGCATATTTCACGCACATTAGTGTTCTGCTTCTTTTGCTTTCTTTCTTTCTTTGTTAAAAAAACGGGAATGGAAAAAGGCAACCCTCAGAATGGGCGAAAACGTTCACAAACGAATCAATGGACAAAGGTTTAATCTCCAATATATATAAACAGCTCATGCAGCTTAATATTAATAAAACAAACAACCCAATACAAAAATGGGCAGAAGATCTAAAGAGACGTTTCTTCAAAGAAGACACAGAGATGGCCAAGACGCACATGAAAAGCTGCTCAACATCACTAATTATTAGAGAAATGCAAATCAAAACTACAATGAGGTAAGACCTCACACCTGTCAGAATCGGCATCATCAGATAATCTACAAACAACAAATTCTGGGGAGGGTGTGGACAAAAGGAACCCTCTTCCGCTATTGGTGGGAATGTAAATTGAAACAGTCACTATGGAGAACAGTATGGAGGTTCCTTTAATTAACTAAAAGGAGAATTACCATAGGATCCAGCAATCCCACTTCTGGGCATTTACCCAGAGAAAACGATAAATCACAGAGACACATTCACCACAATGTTCATTGCAGCACTATTTACAATAGCCAGGTAATGGAAGCAACCTAAATGACCACAGACAGACGAATGGATAAATATGTGGTACATATATAAAATGGAATATTACTCAGCCATAAAAAGGAATGAAACTGGGTCATTTGTAGAGAAGTTGATGGATCTAAAGACTGTCATACAGAGTGAAGTAAGTCAGAAAAACAAATATTGTATATTAATGCCTATATGTGGAACCTAGAAAAATGCTACAGATGAACGGGTTTGCAGGGCAGAAATAGAGACACAGAGGCAGAGAACAAACGTATGGACACAAAGTGGGGGAAGCCATGGGGTGGTGGTGGTGGTATAGTTGTGAGATTGGGATTGACCTGTATACATGTCTATGCATAAAATAGATAACTAATAATAAACTACTGTATAAAAAAATAAATAAAATTAAATTTCAAAATTTTTAAAAATAAAATGTGAAAATAAAACAGAAAAAAATTTCTTCCATTCACCCTGATGTATTTATAAGAATGAAATATTTCCATGCTTATATCCATAAATACATAAAAGAGGAATAAAATCTAACTTGAACCAAAAAAGAAAAAAAAAAGCTGAACCTAACAGTTATACAGAGGGAAACACAACCAAGGCACTTGCTCCAGTGGTAAACAATTCTGAAATTGGTCAGAGGTGGGGAATCATCCCCCATACAGCCAGCAGCCCCACCCACCCACGCAAGGAGCGTCCTTATTGCAAAGCTGTGGGACCGTGCCGAGGCCTCTGTGAGTAAACGTGAGCTGAGCCCCAGGCCAGCTGCTGCTGAACTGTTCCCACCCTTCCCAGGTGAAACACCTGAATATGTACAAGGGCTTGAAAGCCTACAGGAAGGGCCGTGGAGCCACACCAGCGACAGCACGCAGGCCAACTTGGTGCCTGCAGGTCAGCCAGGATGGTCCTGGCCACGGGCGCTCTTCTGGAAGCTTTCCATTGCCCTGCCTGTGATACCCCTCCTGTCCCGGCACCCACTCCATTTTTTCCTTCCTCACCTCACCCCGGAGAGAAATTCCAGTGGAAGTTATGGGTGACACATCCTCTTCTTTACAGGTGGCAGCCTGGCAACTCCTGCAGAAAGTCCAGGAGAGCCCCACTCACACCGGTCCGCCCACAAAGCCGTGGACCCTCACACCCTCCCACCAGCACAGCCCTGAGACTCCTGACGGGGCAGAGAATCTGGAGTCAGGCACAGCTGCAGGGGCTATTGCTGCCTGGAGTGCTGTTTATATTGACCTCAACCCAGGCACACCTGGGGAGGGCTTGCCGGCAGGGTCAGGCTGCCCAGGTCAGCTAATCCTCAGCCCTCAGGTAATCACATTGCAGAAAATGGACCTCGCTAAGATAGAATATTCGCCAAGGAAAAAAAGGACACAATGCCATTTGCAGCACCGTAGATGAGTCTAGAGGTTATCACGTGACATGGAGTAAGTCAGAAAGTGAAAGACCCATATCATATCATACAACTTATAGGTGTTATCTATAAATTGATACCAGGGCAGATATTTCCACGGAGAAGGGCAATCACAGATCCATTAAACAAACTTATGGTTCACCAAAGGAAAGGTGTGAGGATTGAATTCATTACGATATTGGGGTTAACAGACATATACAAACACAGTAGACGTATATAATCACCAAAGACCTATGGAGTACCAAGAGAAGACTACTCAACATTCTGTCCTAACGTACATGGGAAAAGGATCCCAGGAAGAACAGAAATATGTATATGTGTAAAAGAACCACCTCTTGCACACCTACAACAAGCTAAACGTTGTACTCAAACTTGCTGTAATAAAAAATAAAAAATTAAATTAAAAACACGAACAAGAAGTAGTGAGACAAACTTGAGGGCCTTTCTCCTGGCACATTCCGTTCTACATTCCAATCTAGAACGCGACTTCCATTGAGGCTCTGCTGCCCTAGTAACCAGATTTGGTAAGGGAGAACTGCTGCCACCTTGTGGCCATTTCACACATCAGCAGCTTTAATCCCAGCGCTAATGGTCAGTGGATACTCCAAATCATTACAGGCCTGTAAATGACACCTGCCCTGAAAAAAAATCCTGGGGTCTTATATCGACCAAAAAATTCAAAAGACGTCCATATTTCAAAACGACATTTTCAAGAGGCATATTTCACGCACATTAGTGTTCTGCTTCTTTTGCTTTCTTTCTTTCTTTGTTAAAAAAACGGGAATGGAAAAAGGCAACCCTCAGAATGAGTGAAAACGTTCACAAACGAATCAATGGACAAAGGTTTAATCTCCAATATATATAAACAGCTCATGCAGCTTAATATTAATAAAACAAACAACCCAATACAAAAATGGGCAGAAGATCTAAATAGACGTTTCTTCCAAGAAGACACAGAGATGGCCAAGACGCACATGAAAAGCTGCTCAACATCACTAATTATTAGAGAAATGCAAATCAAAACTACAATGAGGTAAGACCTCACACCTGTTAGAATCGGCATCATCAGATAATCTACAAACAACAAATTCTGGGGAGGCTGTGGACAAAATGAACCCTCTTCCGCTATTGGTGGGAATGTAAATTGAAACAGTCACTATGGAGAACAGTATGGAGCTTCCTTTAAAAAACTAAAAAGAGAATTACCATAGGATCCAGCAATCCCACTTCTGGGCATATACCCAGAGAAAACCATATATCACAGAGACACATTCACCACAATGTTCATTGCAGCACTATTTACAATAGCCAGGTAATGGAAGCAACCTAAATGCCCACAGACAGATGAATGGATAAAGATGGGGTACATATATCAAATGGAATATTACTCGGCCATAAAAAGGAATGAAACTGGGTCATTTGTAGAGACATCGATGGATCTAGAGACTGTCATACAGAATGAAGTAAGTCAGAAAGAGGAAAAAAATATTGTATATAAATGCATATATGTGGAACGTAAAAAATGGTACAGATGAACTGGTTTGCAGGGAAGAAATAGAGACACAGAGGCAGAGAACAAACGTATGGACACCAAGTGTGGGAAGCCATGGGGTGGTGGTGGTGGTATGAGTTGGGAGATTGGGATTGGCCTGCATACATGTATATGCATAAAATACATAACAAAAAATAACTTGCTGTATAAAAATGTAAATAATATTAAATTTCAAAATTTTAAAAAATAAAAGTTAAAAATGAGAAAAAATATATCCCCTTCAAACAGATGTATTTATAGGAATGAATTATTTCCATGCTTATATCTATAAATACATAAAAGAGGAATAAAATCTAACTTGAACCATAAAAGAAAAAAAAAAAACCTGAACCCACGAGTTATACAGAGGAAAACACTATCAGGGCTCTTGCTCCAGCGGTAAACAATTGTGAAATTGGTCAGAGGTGTGGAATCATCTCCCATACAAACAGCAACACAGCCCCCACGCAAGGAGCATCCTCACTGCAAGGATGGGGGACCGTGCCGAGGCATCTCTGAATAAAGGTGAGCCGAGCCCCAGGCCAGCTGCAGCTGAACTGTTCCCACCCTTCCCAGGTAAAACACCTGAATAGGTACAAGGGCTTGAAAGCATAGAGGAAGGGCCGTGGAGCCACACCAGCGACAGCACGCAGCCCAACTTGGTGCCTGCAGGCCAGCCAGGGTTGTCTTGGCACCGTGCGCCCTTCCGGAAGCTTTCCATTGTCCTGCCTGAGACACCCCTCCTGTCCCGGGCCCCAGTGCTTTTTTCCTTCCTCACCTCTGTCCGGAGAGAAATTCCAGCGGAAGGTATGGGTGACACATCCTCTTCTTTACAGGTGGCAGCCTGGCAACTCCTGCAGAAAGGCCAGCAGAACCCCACTAACACCGGGCCACCAACAAAGCTGTGGCCACTCACTCCCACCCACCAGCACAGCCCCGAGACTGCTGACGGGGCAGAGAATATGGAGTCAGGCACAGGTTCAGGGGCTATTGCTGCCTGGAGCGCTGTTTATATTGACCTCAACCAGGCACACCTGGGGAGGGCCTGACGGAAGGGTAAGGCTGCCCAGGTCATCTAATCCATAACCATCAGGGAATCACATTGTTGAAAATGGACCTCGCTAAGGCAGAATAGAAGCCAAGGAAAATAAGGACACAATGCCATTTGCAGCACCGTAGATGAGTCTAGAGGTAATCACGTGACTTGTAGTAAGTGAGAAAGTGAAAGACACATATCATTTCATATCACTTATAGCTGTTACCTAAAATAGAAACCAGGGCAGTCATTTCCACTGAGAAGTGCAATCATAGATTCATTAAACAAACTTATGGTTCACCAATGGAAAGGTGTGAGGATTGGTTTCATTACGATATCGGGGTTAACAGACATATACAAACAGAGGTGACATATATAATCACCAAAGACCTACGGAATACCAAGAGAAGACTACTCAACATTCTGTCATAACGTACATGGGAAAAGGATCCCAGGAAGAACAGACATCTGTATATGTGTAAAAGAACCACATCTTCCACACCTACAACAAGCCAAACATTGTAATCAAATTGCTATAATAAAAAATAGAAAATTAAATTAAAAATACGAACAAGAAGTAGGGAGTCAAACTTGAGGGGCTTTCTCCTGGCACATTCCATTCTAAATTCCAATCTAGAACATGACTTCCATTGAGGCTCTGTTGCCCTAGTAACCAGTTGTGTTAAGGGAGAACTGCTGCCACCTAGTGGCCGTTTCACACAACAGCAGTTTTAATCCCAGTGCTAATGGTCAGTTGATATTCAAAATCATTGCAGGCCTGTAAATGACACGTGCCCTGAAAACCAATGCTGGGGTCACATATCGAACAAAAAATTTTAAGGACGCCCATATTTCAAAACGACCGTTTCAAAAGGCATATTTTATGCACATTAGTGTTCTGCTTCTTTGACTTTCTTTCTTTTTTGGTTAAAAACACGGGAATGGAAAAAGGCATCCCTCAGAAGGGGCGAAAATAGTTGCAAACGAATCAATGGACAAAGGTTTAATCTCCAATTTATATAAACAGCTCATGCAGCTTATTAAAAAAACTCACAACCCAATACAAAAATGGGCAGAAGATCTAAAGAGACGTTTCTTCAAAGAAGACACAGAGATGGCCAAGACGCACATGAAAAGCTGCTCAAGAGCACTAATTATTAGAGAAATGCAAATCAAAACTACAATGAGGTATCACCTCACACCTGTTAGAATCGGCATCATCAGAAAATCTACAAACAACAAATTCTGGGGGGGTGTGGACAAAAGGAGCCCTCTTCCACTATTGGTGGGAATGTAAATTGATACAGTCACTATGGAGAACAGTATGGAGTTTCCTTTAAAAAACTAGAAATAGAATTTCCATCTGACCCAGCAATCCCACTTTTGGACATATACCCAGAGACAACCATAAATCAAAAAGGCACATTCACCACAAGGTTCATTGCAGCACTATTTATAATAGCCAGGTAATGGAAGCAACCTAAATGCCCACAGACAGATGAATGGATAAAGATGGGGTACATATATAAAATGGAATATTACTCGGCCATAAAAAGGAATGAAACTGGGTCATTTGTAGAGACATTGATGGATTTAGAGACTGTCATACAGAATGAAGTAAGTCAGAAAGAGGAAAACAAGTATTGTATATAAATGCATATATGTGGAACCTAAAAAATGGTACAGATGAACTGGTTTGCAGGGAAGAAATAGAGACAGAGAGGTAGAGAACAAACGTATGGACACCAAGTGTTGGAAGCCATGGGGTGGTGGTGGTGGGATGAGTTGGGAGTTTGAGATTGACCTGTATACATGCATATGCATAAAATACATAACTAATAATAACCCGCTGTATAAAAAAGTAAATAAAATAAAATTTCAAAATTTTAAAATATAAAATTTAAAAATAAAACAGAAAAAAGTTCATATCATATCACTTATAGGTGTTACCTATAAATTGATACCAGGGCAGATATTTCCACGGAGAAGGGCAATCACAGATTCATTAAACAAACTTATGGTTCACCAAACGAAAGGTGTTAGGATTGAATTCATTACGATATTGGGGTAAACACACATATACAAACACAGTAGACGTATATAATCACCAAAGACCTACGGAGTACCAAGAGAAGACTACTCAACATTCTGTCATAACGTACATGGGAAAAGGATCCCAGGAAGAACAGACATATGTATATGTGTAAAAGAACCACCTCTTGCACACCTACAACAAGCTAAACGTTGTACTCAAACTTGCTGTAATAAAAAATAAAAAAAATAAATTAAAAACAAGAACAAGAAGTAGTGAGACAAACTTGAGGGGCTTTCTCCTGGCACATTCCGTTCTACATTCCAATCTAGAACGCGACTTCCATTGAGGCTCTGCTGCCCTAGTAACCAGATTTGGTAAGGGAGAACTGCTGCCACCTTGTGGCCATTTCACACATCAGCAGCTTTAATCCCAGCGCTAATGGTCAGTGGATACTCCAAATCATTACAGGCCTGTAAATGACACCTGCCCTGAAAAAAAATCCTGGGGTCTTATATCGACCAAAAAATTCAAAAGACGTCCATATTTCAAAACGACATTTTCAAGAGGCATATTTCACGCACATTAGTGTTCTGCTTCTTTTGCTTTCTTTCTTTCTTTGTTAAAAAAACGGGAATGGAAAAAGGCAACCCTCAGAATGAGTGAAAACGTTCACAAACGAATCAATGGACAAAGGTTTAATCTCCAATATATATAAACAGCTCATGCAGCTTAATATTAATAAAACAAACAACCCAATACAAAAATGGGCAGAAGATCTAAATAGACGTTTCTTCCAAGAAGACACAGAGATGGCCAAGACGCACATGAAAAGCTGCTCAACATCACTAATTATTAGAGAAATGCAAATCAAAACTACAATGAGGTAAGACCTCACACCTGTTAGAATCGGCATCATCAGATAATCTACAAACAACAAATTCTGGGGAGGCTGTGGACAAAATGAACCCTCTTCCGCTATTGGTGGGAATGTAAATTGAAACAGTCACTATGGAGAACAGTATGGAGCTTCCTTTAAAAAACTAAAAAGAGAATTACCATAGGATCCAGCAATCCCACTTCTGGGCATATACCCAGAGAAAACCATATATCACAGAGACACATTCACCACAATGTTCATTGCAGCACTATTTACAATAGCCAGGTAATGGAAGCAACCTAAATGCCCACAGACAGATGAATGGATAAAGATGGGGTACATATATCAAATGGAATATTACTCGGCCATAAAAAGGAATGAAACTGGGTCATTTGTAGAGACATCGATGGATCTAGAGACTGTCATACAGAATGAAGTAAGTCAGAAAGAGGAAAAAAATATTGTATATAAATGCATATATGTGGAACGTAAAAAATGGTACAGATGAACTGGTTTGCAGGGAAGAAATAGAGACACAGAGGCAGAGAACAAACGTATGGACACCAAGTGTGGGAAGCCATGGGGTGGTGGTGGTGGTATGAGTTGGGAGATTGGGATTGGCCTGCATACATGTATATGCATAAAATACATAACAAAAAATAACTTGCTGTATAAAAATGTAAATAATATTAAATTTCAAAATTTTAAAAAATAAAAGTTAAAAATGAGAAAAAATATATCCCCTTCAAACAGATGTATTTATAGGAATGAATTATTTCCATGCTTATATCTATAAATACATAAAAGAGGAATAAAATCTAACTTGAACCATAAAAGAAAAAAAAAAAACCTGAACCCACGAGTTATACAGAGGAAAACACTATCAGGGCTCTTGCTCCAGCGGTAAACAATTGTGAAATTGGTCAGAGGTGTGGAATCATCTCCCATACAAACAGCAACACAGCCCCCACGCAAGGAGCATCCTCACTGCAAGGATGGGGGACCGTGCCGAGGCATCTCTGAATAAAGGTGAGCCGAGCCCCAGGCCAGCTGCAGCTGAACTGTTCCCACCCTTCCCAGGTAAAACACCTGAATAGGTACAAGGGCTTGAAAGCATAGAGGAAGGGCCGTGGAGCCACACCAGCGACAGCACGCAGCCCAACTTGGTGCCTGCAGGCCAGCCAGGGTTGTCTTGGCACCGTGCGCCCTTCCGGAAGCTTTCCATTGTCCTGCCTGAGACACCCCTCCTGTCCCGGGCCCCAGTGCTTTTTTCCTTCCTCACCTCTGTCCGGAGAGAAATTCCAGCGGAAGGTATGGGTGACACATCCTCTTCTTTACAGGTGGCAGCCTGGCAACTCCTGCAGAAAGGCCAGCAGAACCCCACTAACACCGGGCCACCAACAAAGCTGTGGCCACTCACTCCCACCCACCAGCACAGCCCCGAGACTGCTGACGGGGCAGAGAATATGGAGTCAGGCACAGGTTCAGGGGCTATTGCTGCCTGGAGCGCTGTTTATATTGACCTCAACCAGGCACACCTGGGGAGGGCCTGACGGAAGGGTAAGGCTGCCCAGGTCATCTAATCCATAACCATCAGGGAATCACATTGTTGAAAATGGACCTCGCTAAGGCAGAATAGAAGCCAAGGAAAATAAGGACACAATGCCATTTGCAGCACCGTAGATGAGTCTAGAGGTAATCACGTGACTTGTAGTAAGTGAGAAAGTGAAAGACACATATCATTTCATATCACTTATAGCTGTTACCTAAAATAGAAACCAGGGCAGTCATTTCCACTGAGAAGTGCAATCATAGATTCATTAAACAAACTTATGGTTCACCAATGGAAAGGTGTGAGGATTGGTTTCATTACGATATCGGGGTTAACAGACATATACAAACAGAGGTGACATATATAATCACCAAAGACCTACGGAATACCAAGAGAAGACTACTCAACATTCTGTCATAACGTACATGGGAAAAGGATCCCAGGAAGAACAGACATCTGTATATGTGTAAAAGAACCACATCTTCCACACCTACAACAAGCCAAACATTGTAATCAAATTGCTATAATAAAAAATAGAAAATTAAATTAAAAATACGAACAAGAAGTAGGGAGTCAAACTTGAGGGGCTTTCTCCTGGCACATTCCATTCTAAATTCCAATCTAGAACATGACTTCCATTGAGGCTCTGTTGCCCTAGTAACCAGTTGTGTTAAGGGAGAACTGCTGCCACCTAGTGGCCGTTTCACACAACAGCAGTTTTAATCCCAGTGCTAATGGTCAGTTGATATTCAAAATCATTGCAGGCCTGTAAATGACACGTGCCCTGAAAACCAATGCTGGGGTCACATATCGAACAAAAAATTTTAAGGACGCCCATATTTCAAAACGACCGTTTCAAAAGGCATATTTTATGCACATTAGTGTTCTGCTTCTTTGACTTTCTTTCTTTTTTGGTTAAAAACACGGGAATGGAAAAAGGCATCCCTCAGAAGGGGCGAAAATAGTTGCAAACGAATCAATGGACAAAGGTTTAATCTCCAATTTATATAAACAGCTCATGCAGCTTATTAAAAAAACTCACAACCCAATACAAAAATGGGCAGAAGATCTAAAGAGACGTTTCTTCAAAGAAGACACAGAGATGGCCAAGACGCACATGAAAAGCTGCTCAAGAGCACTAATTATTAGAGAAATGCAAATCAAAACTACAATGAGGTATCACCTCACACCTGTTAGAATCGGCATCATCAGAAAATCTACAAACAACAAATTCTGGGGGGGTGTGGACAAAAGGAGCCCTCTTCCACTATTGGTGGGAATGTAAATTGATACAGTCACTATGGAGAACAGTATGGAGTTTCCTTTAAAAAACTAGAAATAGAATTTCCATCTGACCCAGCAATCCCACTTTTGGACATATACCCAGAGACAACCATAAATCAAAAAGGCACATTCACCACAAGGTTCATTGCAGCACTATTTATAATAGCCAGGTAATGGAAGCAACCTAAATGCCCACAGACAGATGAATGGATAAAGATGGGGTACATATATAAAATGGAATATTACTCGGCCATAAAAAGGAATGAAACTGGGTCATTTGTAGAGACATTGATGGATTTAGAGACTGTCATACAGAATGAAGTAAGTCAGAAAGAGGAAAACAAGTATTGTATATAAATGCATATATGTGGAACCTAAAAAATGGTACAGATGAACTGGTTTGCAGGGAAGAAATAGAGACAGAGAGGTAGAGAACAAACGTATGGACACCAAGTGTTGGAAGCCATGGGGTGGTGGTGGTGGGATGAGTTGGGAGTTTGAGATTGACCTGTATACATGCATATGCATAAAATACATAACTAATAATAACCCGCTGTATAAAAAAGTAAATAAAATAAAATTTCAAAATTTTAAAATATAAAATTTAAAAATAAAACAGAAAAAAGTTCATATCATATCACTTATAGGTGTTACCTATAAATTGATACCAGGGCAGATATTTCCACGGAGAAGGGCAATCACAGATTCATTAAACAAACTTATGGTTCACCAAACGAAAGGTGTTAGGATTGAATTCATTACGATATTGGGGTAAACACACATATACAAACACAGTAGACGTATATAATCACCAAAGACCTACGGAGTACCAAGAGAAGACTACTCAACATTCTGTCATAACGTACATGGGAAAAGGATCCCAGGAAGAACAGACATATGTATATGTGTAAAAGAACCACCTCTTGCACACCTACAACAAGCTAAACGTTGTACTCAAACTTGCTGTAATAAAAAATAAAAAAAATAAATTAAAAACAAGAACAAGAAGTAGTGAGACAAACTTGAGGGGCTTTCTCCTGGCACATTCCGTTCTACATTCCAATCTAGAACGCGACTTCCATTGAGGCTCTGCTGCCCTAGTAACCAGATTTGGTAAGGGAGAACTGCTGCCACCTTGTGGCCGTTTCACACAACAGCAGCTTTAATCCCAGCGCTAATGGTCAGTGGATATTCCAAATCATTACAGGCCAGTAAATGACACCAGCCCTGAAAACAAATCCTGGGTTCATATATCGACCAAAAAATTCAAAAGACGTCCATATTTCAAAACGACAGTTTCAAGAGGCATATTTCACGCACATTAGTGTTCTGCTTCTTTTGCTTTCTTTCTTTCTTTGTTAAAAAAACGGGAATGGAAAAAGGCAACCCTCAGAATGGGCGAAAACGTTCACAAACGAATCAATGGACAAAGGTTTAATCTCCAATATATATAAACAGCTCATGCAGCTTAATATTAATAAAACAAACAACCCAATACCAAAATGGGCAGAAGATCTATAGAGACGTTTCTTCAAAGAAGACACAGAGATGGCCAAGACGCACATGAAAAGCTGCTCAACATCACCAATTATTAGAGAAATGCAAATCAAAACTACAATGAGGTAAGACCTCACACTTGTTAGAATCGGCATCATCAGATAATCTACAAACAACAAATTCTGGGGAGGGTGTGGACAAAAGGAACCCTCTTCCGCTATTGGTGGGAATGTAAATTGATACAGTCACTATGGAGAACAGTATGGAGGTTCCTTTAAAAAACTAAAAAGAGAATTACCATAGGATCCAGCAATCCCACTTCTGGGCATATACCCAGAGAAAACCATAAATCACAAAGACAAATTCACACAATGTTCATTGCAGCACTATTTACAATAGGCAGGTAATTGAAGCAACCTAAATGGCCACAGACAGACGAATGGATAAAGATGTGGTACATATATAAATTGGAATATTACTCAGCCATAAAAAGGAATGAAACTGGGTCATTTGTAGAGAAGTTGATGGATCTAGAGACTGTCACACAGAGTGAAGTAAGTCAGAAAGAGAAAAACAAATATTGTATATTAATGCCAGTATGTGGAACCTAGAAAAATGGTACAGATGAACTGGTTTGCAGGGCAGAAATAGAGACACAGAGGTAGAGAACAAACGTATGGACACAAAGTGGGGGAAGCCATGGGGTGGTGGTGGTGGGATGAGTTGGGAGATTGGGATTGACCTGTATACATGTTTATGCATAAAATAGATAACTAATAATAACCTACTGTATAAAAAAAATAAATAAAATTAAATTTCAAAATTTTTAAAAATAAAATGTAAAAATAAAACAGAAAAAAAGGTCTTCCATTCACACTGATGTATTTATAAGAATGAATTATTTCCATGCTTATATCCATAAATACATTAAAGAGGAATAAAATCTAACTTGAACCAAAAAAGAAAAAAAACCCCGAACCTAACAGTTATACAGAGGAAAACACTACCAAGGCACTTGCTCCAGTGGTAAACAATTCTGAAATTGGTCAGAGGTGGGGAATCATCTCCCCTACAACCAGCAGCCCCGCCCGCCCACGCAAGGAGCGTCCTTATTGCAAAGCTGGGGGACCGTGCCGAGGCCTCTGTGAGTAAACGTGAGCTGAGCCCCAGGCCAGCTGCTGCTGAACTGTTCCCACCCTTCCCAGGTGAAACACCTGAATATGTACAAGGGATTGAAAGCCTAGAGGAAGGGCCGTGGAGCCACACCAGCGACAGCACGCAGGCCACCTTGATGCCTGCATGTCAGCCAGGATGATCCTGGCCACGGGCGCTCTTCTGGAAGCTTTCCATTGCCCTGCCTGAGATACCCCACCTGTCCCGGCCCCCACTCCTTTTTTTCCTTCCTCACCTCAGCCCGGAGAGATATTCCAGTGGAAGTTATGGGTGACATATCCTCTTCTTTAAAGGTGGCAGCCTGGCATCTACTGCAGAAAGTCCAGCAGAACCCCACTAACACCGGGCCACCAACAAAGCCGTGGTCCCTCACACCCTCCCACCAGCACAGCCCCGAGACGGAGTCAGGCACAGCTGCAGGGGCTATTGCTGCCTGGAGTGCTGTTTATATTGACCTCAACCCAGGCACACCTGGGGAGCGCTTGCCGGCAGTGTCAGGCTGCCCAGGTCAGCTAATCCTCAGCCCTCAGGGAATCACATTGCAGAAAATGGACCTCGCTAAGACAGAATATTCGCAAAGGAAAAAAAGGACACAGTGCCATTTGCAGCACCGTAGATGAGTCTAGAGTTAATCACGTGACTTGGAGTAAGTCAGAAAGTTAAAGACACATATCATATCATATCACTTATAGGTGTTACCTATAAATTGATACCAGGGCAGATATTTCCACGGAGAAGGGCAATCACAGATTCATTAAACAAACTTATGGTTCACCAAAGGAAAGGTGTGAGGATTGAATTCATTACGATATTGGGGTTAACAGACATATACAAACACAGTAGACGTATATAATCACAAAAGACCTACGGAGTACCAAGAGAAGACTACTCAACATTCTGTCATACCGTACATGGGAAAAGGATCCCAGGAAGAACAGACATATGTATATGTGTAAAAGAACCACCTCTTGCACACCTACAACAAGCTAAACGTTGTACTCAAATTTGCTGTAATAAAAAATAAAAAATTAAATTAAACACACGAACAAGAAGTAGTGAGACAAACTTGAGGGGCTTTCTCCTGGCACATTCCGTTCTACATTCCAATCTAGAACGCGACTTCCATTGAGGCTCTGCTGCCCTAGTAACCAGATTTGGTAAGGGAGAACTGCTGCCACCTTGTGGCCGTTTCACACAACAGCAGCTTTAATCCCAGCGCTAATGGTCAGTGGATATTCCAAATCATTACAGGCCTGTAAATGACACCTGCCCTGAAAACAAATCCTGGGGTCATATATCGACCAAAAAATTCAAAAGACGTCCATATTTCAAAACGACAGTTTCAAGAGGCATATTTCACGCACATTAGTGTTCTGCTTCTTTTGCTTTCTTTCTTTCTTTGTTAAAAAAACGGGAATGGAAAAGTCAACCGTCAGAATGGGCGAAAACGTTCACAAACGAATCAATGGACAAAGGTTTAATCTCCAATATATATAAACAGCTCATGCAGCTTAATATTAATAAAACAAACAACCCAATACAAAAATGGGCAGAAGATCTAAATAGACGTTTTTTCAAAGAAGACACAGAGATGGCCAAGACGCACATGAAAAGCTGCTCAACATCACTAATTATTAGAGAAATGCAAATCAAAACTACAATGAGGTAAGATCTCACACCTGTTAGAATCGGCATCATCAGATAATCTACAAACCACAAATTCTGGGGAGGGTGTGGACAAAAGGAACCCTCTTCCGCTATTGGTGGGAATGTAAATTGATACAGTCACTATGGAGAACACTATGGAGGTTCCTTTAAAAAACTAAAAAGAGAATTACCATAGGATCCAGCAATCCCACTTCTGGGCATATACCCAGAGAAAACCATAAATCACAAAGACACATTCACACAATGTTCATTGCAGCACCATTTACAATAGCCAGGTAATGGAAGCAACCTAAATGGCCACAGACAGATGAATGGATAAAGATGTGGTACGTATATAAAATGGAATATTACTCAGCCATAAAAAGGAATGAAACTGGGTCATTTGTAGAGAAGTTGATGGATCTAGAGACTGTCATACAGAGTGAAGTAAGTCAGAAAGAGAAAAACAAATTTTGTTTATTAATGCCTATATGTGGAACCTAGAAAAATGGTACCGATGAACTGGTTTGCAGGGCAGAAATAGAGACACAGAGGTAGAGAACAGACGTATGGACACAAAGTGGGGGAAGCCATGGGGTGGTGGTGGTGGGATGATTTGGGAGATTGGGATTGACCTGTATACATGTTTATGCATAAAATAGATAACTAATAATAACCTACTGTATAAAAAAATAAATAAAATTAAATTTCAAAATTTTTAAAAATAAAATGTAAAAATAAAACAGAAAAAAAAGTTCTTCCATTCACACTGATGTATTTATAAGAATGAATTATTTCCATGCTTATATCTATAAATACATAAAAGAGGAATAATATCTAACTTGAACCAAAAAAGAAAAAAAACCCTGAACCTAACAGTTATACAGAGGAAAACACTACCAAGGCACTTGCTCCAGTGGAATACAATTCTGAAATTGGTCAGAGGTGGGGAATCATCTCTCATACAGCCAGCAGCCCCGCCTGCCCACACAAGGAGCGTCCTTATTGCAAAGCTGGGGGACCGTGCCGAGGCCTCTGTGAGTAAACGTGAGCTGAGCCCCAGGCCAGCTGCTGCTTAACTGTTCCCACCCTTCCCAGGTGAAACACCTGAACATGTACAAGGGCTTGAAAGCCTAGAGGAAGGGCCGTGGAGCCACACCAGCGACAGCACGCAGGCCACCTTGGTGCCTGCAGGTCAGCCAGGATGGTCCTGGCCACGGGCGCTCTTCTGGAAGCTTTCCATTGCCCTGCCTGAGATACCCCTCCTGTCCCGGCCCCCACTCCTTTTTTTCCTTCCTCACCTCAGCCCGGAGAGATATTCCAGTGGAAGTTATGGGTGACACACCCTCTTCTTTAAAGGTGGCAGCCTGGCAACTCCTGCAGAAAGTCCAGCAGAGCCCCACAAACACCGGGCCACCCACAAAGCCGTGGAACCTCACACCCTACCACCAGCACAGCCCCGAGACGGCTGACGGGGCAGAGAATATGGAGTCAGGCACAGCTGCAGGGGCTATTGCTGCCTGGAGTGCTGTTTATATTGACCTCAACCCAGGCACACCTGGGGAGGGCTTGCCGGCAGGGTCAGGCTGCCCATGTCAGCTAATCCTCAGCCCTCAGGGAATCACACTGCAGAAAATGGACCTCGCTAAGACAGAATATTCGCCAAGGAAAAAAAGGACACAATGCCATTTGCAGCACCGTAGATGAGTCTAGAGGTAATCACGTGACTTGGAGTAAGTCAGAAAGTGAAAGACACATATCATATCATATCTCTTATAGGTGTTACCTATAAATTGATACCAGGGCAGATATTTCCACGGAGAAGGGCAATCACAGATTCATTAAGCAAACTTATGGTTCACCAAAGGAAAGGTGTGAGCATTGAATTCATTACGATATTGGGTTTAACAGACATATACAAACACAGTAGACGTATATAATCACCAAAGACCTACGGAGTACCAAGAGAAGACTACTCAACATTCTGTCATAATGTACATGGGAAAAGGATCCCAGGAAGAACAGACATATGTATATGTGTAAAAGAACCACCTCTTGCACACCGACAACAAGCTAAACGTTGTACTCAAACTTGCTGTAATAAAAAATAAAAAATTAAATTAAAAACACGAACAAGAAGTAGTGAGACAAACTTGAGGGGCTTTCTCCTGGCACATTCCTTTCTACATTCCAATCTAGAACGCGACTTCCATTGAGGCTCTGCTGCCCTATTAACCAGATTTGGTAAGGGAGAACTGCTGCCACCTTGTGGCCGTTTCACACAACAGCAGCTTTAATCCCAGCGCTAATGGTCAGTGGATATTCCAAATCATTACAGGCCTGTAAATGACACCTGCCCTGAAAACAAATCCTGGGGTCATATATCGACCAAAAAATTCAAAAGACGTCCATATTTCAAAACGACAGTTTCAAGAGGCATATTTCACGCACATTAGTGTTCTGCTTCTTTTGCTTTCTTTCTTTCTTTGTTAAAAAAAACGGGAATGGAAAAAGGCAACCCTCAGAATGGGCGAAAACCTTCAAAAACGAATCAATGGACAAAGGTTTAATCTCCAATATATATAAACAGCTCATGCAGCTTAATATTAATAAAACAAACAACCCAATACAAAAATGGGCAGAAGATCTAAATAGACGTTTCTTCCAAGAAGACACAGAGATGGCCAAGACGCACATGAAAAGCTGCTCAACATCACTAATTATTAGAGAAATGCAAATCAAAACTACAATGAGGTAAGACCTCACACCTGTTAGAATCGGCATCATCAGATAATCTACAAACAACAAATTCTGGGGAGGGTGTGGACAAAAGGAACCCTCTTCCGCTATTGGTGGGAATGTAAATTGATACAGTCACTATGGAGAACAGTATGGAGGTTCCTTTAAAAAAACTAAAAAGAGAATTACCATAGGATCCAGCAATCCCACTTCTGGGCATTTACCCAGGGAAAACCATAAATCACAGAGACACATTCACCACAATGTTCATTGCAGCACTATTTACAATAGGCAGGTAATGGAAGCAACCTAAATGCCCACAGACAGACGAATGGATAAAGATGTGGTACATATATAAAATGGAATATTACTCAGCCATAAAAAGGAATGAAACTGGGTCATTTGTAGAGAAGTTGATGGATCTAGAGACTGTCATACAGAGTGAAGTAAGTCAGAAAGAGAAAAACAAATATTGTATATTAATGCCTATATGTGGAACCTAGAAAAATGGTACAGATGAACTGGTTTGCAGGGCAGAAATAGAGACACAGAGGTAGAGAACAAACGTATGGACACAAAGTGGGGGAAGCCATGGGGTGGTGGTGGTGGGATGAGTTGGGAGATTGGGATTGACCTGTATACATGTCTATGCATAAAATAGATAACTAATAATAACCTACTGTATAAAAAAATAACTAAAATTAAATTTCAAAATTTTTAAAAATAAAATGTAAAAATAAAACAGAAAAAGGTTCTTCCATTCACACTGATGTATTTATAAGAATGAATTATTTCCATGCTTATATCTATAAATACATAAAAGAGGAATAAAATCTAACTTGAACCAAAAAAGAAAAAAAAAACTGAACCTAACAGTTATACAGAGGAAAACACTACCAAGGCACTTGCTCCAGTGGTAAACAATTCTGAAATTGGTCAGAGGTGGGGAATCATCTCCCATACAGCCAGCAGCCCCGCCCGCCCACGCAATGAGCGTCCTTATTGCAAAGCTGGGAGACCGTGCCGAGGCCTCTGTGAGTAAATGTAAGATGAGCCCCAGGCCAGATGCTGCTGAACTGTTCCCACCCTTCCCAGGTGAAACACCTGAATATGTACAAGGGCTTGAAAGCCTAGGGGAAGGGCCGTGGAGCCACACCAGCGACAGCACGCAGGCCAACTTGGTGCCTGCAGGTCAGCCAGGATGGTACTGGCCATGGGCGCTCTTCTGGAAGCTTTCCATTGCCCTGCCTGAGATACCCCTCGTGTCCCGGCCCCCACTCCTTTTTTTCCTTACTCACCTCAGCCCGCAGAGATATCCAGTGGAAGTTTTGGGAGACACATCCTCTTCTTTATATGTGGCAGCCTGGCAACTCCTGCCGAAAGTCCAGCAGAGCCCCACTCACACCGGGCCACCCACAAAGCCGTGGACTCTCACACCCTCCCACCAGCACAGCCCCGAGACTGCTGACGGGGCAGAGAATATGGAGTCAGGCACAGCTGCAGGGGCTATTGCTGCCTGGAGTGCTGTTATATTGACCTCAACACAGGCACACCTGGGGAGGGCTTGCCGGCTGGGTCAGGCTGCCCAGGTCAGCTAATCCTCAGCCCTCAGGGAATCACATTGCAGAAAATGGACCTCGCTAAGACAGAATATTCGCCAAGGAAAAAAAGGACACAATGCCATTTGCAGCACCGTAGATGAGTCTCGAGGTAATCACGTGACTTGTAGTAAGTCAGAATGTGAAAGACACATATCATATCATATCACTTATAGGTGTTACCTATAAATTGATACCAGGGCAGATATTTCCACGGAGAAGGGCAATCACAGATTCATTAAACAAACTTACGGTTCACCAAAGGAAAAGTGTGAGGATTGAATTCAGTACGATATTGGGGTTAACAGACATATACAAACACAGTAGACGTATATAATCACCAAAGACCTACGGAGTACCAAGAGAAGACTACTCAACATTCTGTCATAACGTACATGGGAAAAGGACCCCAGGAAGATCAGACATATGTATATGTGTAAAAGAACCACCTCTTGCACACCTACAACATGCTAAACGATGTACTCAAACTTGCTGTAATAAAAAATAAAAAATTAAATTAAAAACACGAACAAGAATTAGTGAGACAAACTTGAGGGGCTTTCTCCTGGCACATTCCGTTCTACATTCCAATCTAGAACACGACTTCCATTGAGGCTCTGCTGCCCTAGTAACCAGATTTGGTAAGGGAGAACTGCTGCCACCTTGTGGCCGTTTAACACAACTGCAGCTTTTATCCCAGCGCTAATGGTCAGTGGATATTCAAAATCATTACAGGCCTGTAAATGACACATGCCCTGAAAACAAATCCTGGGGTCATATATCGACCAAAAAATTCAAAAGACGTCCATATTTCAAAACGACAGTTTCAAGAGGCATATTTCACGCACATTAGTGTTCTGCTTCTTTTGCTTTCTTTCTTTCTTTGTTAAAAAAACGGGAATGGAAAAAGGCAACCCTCAGAATGGGCGAAAACGTTCACAAACGAATCAATGGACAAAGGTTTAATCTCCAATATATATAAACAGCTCATGCAGCTTAATATTAATAAAACAAACAACCCAATACAAAAATGGGCAGAAGATCTAAATAGACGTTTCTTCAAAGAAGACACAGAGATGGCCAAGACGCACATGAAAAGCTGCTCAACATCACTAATTATTAGAGAAATGCAAATCAAAACTACAATGAGGTAAGACCTCACACCTGTTAGAATCGGCATCATCAGATAATCTACAAACAACAAATTCTGGGGAGGGTGTGGACAAAAGGAACCCTCTTCCGCTATTGGTGGGAATGTAAATTGATACAGTCACTATGGAGAACAGTATGGAGGTTCCTTTAAAAAAACTAAAAAGAGAATTACCATAGGATCCAGCAATCCCACTTCTGGGCATATACCCAGAGAAAACCATAAATCACAAAGACACATTCACCAGAATGTTCATTGCAGCACTATTTACAATAGCCAGGTAATGGAAGCAACCTAAATGCCCACAGACAGATGAATGGATAAAGATGGGGTACATATATAAAATGGAATATTACTCGGCCATAAAAAGGAATGAAACTGGGTCATTTGTAGAGAAGTTGATGGATCTAGAGACTGTCATACAGAGTGAAGTAAGTCAGAAAGAGAAAAACAAATATTGTATATTAATGCCTATATGTGGAACCTAGAAAAATGGTACAGATGAACTGGTTTGCAGGGCAGAAATAGAGACACAGAGGTAGAACAAGCGTATGGACACAAAGTGAGGGAAGCCATGGGGTGGTGGTGGTGGGATGAGTTGGGAGATTGGGATTGACCTGTATACATGTCTATGCATAAAAGAGATAACTAATAATAACCTACTGTATAAAAAAATAAATAAAATTAAATTTCAAAATTTTTAAAAATAAAATGTAAAAATAAAACAGAAAAAAAGTTCTTCCATTCACACTGATGTATTTATAAGAATGAATTATTTCCATGCTTATATCTATAAATACATAAAAGAGGAATAAAATCTAACTTGAACCAAAAAAGAAAAAAAAAACTGAACCTAACAGTTATACAGAGGAAAACACTACCAAGTCACTTGCTCCAGTGGTAAACAATTCTGAAATTGGTCAGAGGTGGGGAATCATCTCCCATACAGCCAGCAGCCCCGCCCGCCCACGCAAGGAGCGTCCTTATTGCAAAGCTGGGGGACCGTGCCGAGGCTTCTGTGAGTAAACGTGAACTGAGCCCCAGGCCAGCTGCTGCTGAACTGTTCCCACCCTTCCCAGGTGAAACACCTGAATATGTACAAGGGCTTGAAAGCCTAGAGGAACGGCCGTGGTGCCACACCAGCGACACCACGCAGGCCAACTTGGTGCCTGCAGGTCTGCCAGGATGGTCCTGGCCACGGGCGCTCTTCTGGAAGCTTTCCATTGCGCTGCCTGAGATACCCCTCCTGTCCCGGCCCCCACTCCTTTTTTTCCTTCCTCACCTCAGCCCGGAGAGTTATTCCAGTGGAAGTTATGGGTGACACAACCTCTTCTTTACAGGTGGCAGCCTGGCAACTCCTGCAGAAAGTCCAGCAGAGCCCCACTCACACCGGGCCACCCACAAAGCCGTGGACCCTCCCACCCTCCCACGAGCACAGCCCCAAGACTGCTGACGGGGCAGAGAATATGGAGTCGGGCACAGCTGCAGGGGCTATTGCTGCCTGGAGTGCTGTTTATATTGACCTCAACACAGGCACACCTGGGGAGGGCTTGCCGGCAGTGTCAGGCTGCCCAGGTCAGCTAATCCTCAGCCCTCAGGGAATCACATTGCAGAAAATGGACCTCGCTAAGACAGAATATTCGCCAACGAATAAAAGGACACAATGCCATTTGCAGCACCGTAGATGAGTCTAGAGGTAATCACGTAACTTGGAGTAAGTCAGAAAGTGAAAGACACATATCATATCATATCACTTATAGGTGTTACCTATAAATTGATACCAGGGCAGATATTTCCACAGAGAAGGGCAATCACAGATTCATTAAACAAAATTATGGTTCACCAAAGGAAAGGTGTGAGGATTGCATTCATTACGATATTGGCGTTAACAGACATATTCAAACACAGTAGACATATATAATCACCAAAAACCTATGGAGTACCAAGAGAAGACTACTCAACATTCTGTCATAACGTACATGGGAAAAGGATCCCAGGAAGAACAGACATATATATATATGTAAAAGAACCACCTCTTGCACACCTACAACAAGCTAAACGTTGTACTCAAATTTGCTGTAATAAAAAATAAAAAATTAAATTAAAAACACGAACAAGAAGTAGTGAGACAAACTTGAGGGGCTTTCTCCTGGCACATTCCGTTCTAAATTCTAATCTAGAACGCGACTTCCATTGAGGCTCTGCTGCCCTAGTAACCAGATTTGGTAAGGGAGAACTGCTGCCACCTTGTGGCCGTTTCACACAACAGCAGCTTTAATCCCAGCGCTAATGGTCAGTGGATATTCCAAATCAATACAGGCCTGTAAATGACACCTGCCCTGAAAACAAATCCTGGGGTCATATATCGACCAAAAATTTCAAAAGACGTCCATATTTCAAAACGACAGTTTCAAGAGGCATATTTCACGCACATTAGTGTTCTGCTTCTTTTGCTTTCTTTCTTTCTTTTTTAAAAGAACGGGAATGGAGAAAGGCAACCCTCAGAATGGGCGAAAACGTTCACAAACGAATCAATGGACAAAGGTTTAATCTCCTATATATACAGCTCATGCAGCTTAATATTAATACAACAAACAACCCAATACAAAAATGGGCAGAAGATCTAAATAGACGTTTCTTCAAAGAAGACACAGAGATGGCCAAGACGCACATGAAAAGCTGCTCAACATCACTAATTATTAGAGAAATGCAAATCAAAACTACAATGAGGTAAGACCTCACACCTGTTAGAATCGGCATCATCAGATAATCTACAAACAACAAATTCTGGGGAGGGTGTGGACAAAAGGAACCCTCTTCCGCTATTGGTGGGAATGTAAATTGATACAGTCACTATGGAGAACAGTATGGAGGTTCCTTTAAAAAAACTAAAAAGAGAATTACCATAGGATCCAGCAATCCCACTTCTGGGCATTTACCCAGAGAAAACCATAAATCACAGAGACACATTCACCACAATGTTCATTGCAGCACTATTTACAATAGCCAGGTAATGGAAGCAACCTAAATGCCCACAAACAGACGAATGGATAAAGATGTGGTACATATATAAAATGGAATATTACTCAGCCATAAAAAGGAATGAAACTGGGTCATTTGTTGAGAAGTTGATGGATCTAGAGACTGTCATACAGAGTGAGGTAAGTCAGAAAGAGAAAAACAAATATTGTATATTAATGCCTATATGTGGAACCTAGAAAAATGGTACAGATGAACTGCTTTGCAGGGCAGAAATAGAGACACAGAGGTAGAGAACAAACGTATGGACACAAAGTGGGGGAAGCCATGGGGTGGTGGTGGTGGGATGAGTTGGGAGATTGGGATTGACCTGTATACATGTCTATGCATAAAATAGATAACTAATAATAACCTACTGTATAAAAAAATAACTAAAATTAAATTTCAAAATTTTTAAAAATAAAATGTAAAAATAAAACAGAAAAAAAGTTCTTCCATTCACACTGATGTATTTATAAGAATGAATTATTTCCATGCTTATATCTATAAATACATAAAAGAGGAATAAAATCTAACTTGAACCAAAAAAGAAAAAAAAAACTGAACCTTAAAGTTATACAGAGGAAAACACTACTAAGGCACTTGCTCCAGTGGTAAACAATTCTGAAATTTGTCAGATGTGGGGAATCATCTCCCATACAGCCAGCAGCCCCGCCCGCCCACGAAAGGAGCGTCCTTATTGCAAAGCTGGGAGACAGTGCCGAGGCCTCTGTGAGTAAACGTAAGCTGAGCCCCAGGCCCGATGCTGCTGAACTGTTCCCACCCTTCCAAGGTGAAACACCTGAATATGTACAAGGGCTTGAAAGCCTAGAGGAAGGGCCGTGGAGCCACACCAGCGACAGCACGCAGGCCAACTTGGTGCCTGCAGGTCAGCCAGGATGGTACTGGCCATGGGCGCTCTTCTGGAAGCTTTCCATTGCCCTGCCTGAGATACACCTCCTGTCCCGGCCCCCACTCCTTTTTTTCCTTACTCACCTAGCCCGCAGAGATATCCAGTGGAAGTTATGGGTGACACATCCTCTTCTTTACCTGTGGCAGCCTGGCAACTCCTGCCGAAAGTCCAGCAGAGCCCCACTCACACCGGGCCACCCACAAAGCCGTGGACCCTCACACCCTCCCACCAGCACAGCCCCGAGACTGCTGACGGGGCAGAGAATATGGAGTCAGGCACAGCTGCAGGGGCTATTGCTGCCTGGAGTGCTGTTATATTGACCTCAACCCAGGCACACCTGGGGAGGGCTTGCCGGCTGGGTCAGGCTGCCCAGGTCAGCTAATCCTCAGCCCTCAGGGAATCACATTGCAGAAAATGGACATCGCTAAGACAGAATATTCGCCAAGGAACAAAAGGACACAATGCCATTTGCAGCACCGTAGATGAGTCTCGAGGTAATCACGTGACTTGTAGTAAGTCAGAATGTGAAAGACACATATCATATCATATCACTTATAGGTGTTACCTATAAATTGATACCAGGGCAGATATTTCCACGGAGAAGGGCAATCACAGATTCATTAAACAAACTTACGGTTCACCAAAGGAAAAGTGTGAGGATTGAATTCAGTACGATATTGGGGTTAACATACATATACAAACACAGTAGACGTATATAATCACCAAAGACCTACGGAGTACCAAGAGAAGACTACTCAACATTCTGTCATAACGTACATGGGAAAAGGACCCCAGGAAGATCAGACATATGTATATGTGTAAAAGAACCACCTCTTGCACACCTACAACATGCTAAACGATGTACTCAAACTTGCTGTAAGAAAAAATAAAAAATTAAATTAAAAACACGAACAAGAAGTAGTGAGACAAACTTGAGGGGCTTTCTCCTGGCACATTCCGTTCTACATTCCAATCTAGAACACGACTTCCATTGAGGCTCTGCTGCCCTAGTAACCAGATTTGGTAAGGGAGAACTGCTGCCACCTTGTGGCCGTTTAACACAACTGCAGCTTTTATCCCAGCGCTAATGGTCAGTGGATATTCAAAATCATTACAGGCCTGTAAATGACACATGCCCTGAAAACAAATCCTGGGGTCATATATCGACCAAAAAATTCAAAAGACGTCCATATTTCAAAACGACAGTTTCAAGAGGCATATTTCACGCACATTAGTGTTCTGCTTCTTTTGCTTTCTTTCTTTCTTTGTTAAAAAAACGGGAATGGAAAAAGGCAACCCTCAGAATGGGCGAAAACGTTCACAAACGAATCAATGGACAAAGGTTTAATCTCCAATATATATAAACAGCTCATGCAGCTTAATATTAATAAAACAAACAACCCAATACAAAAATGGGCAGAAGATCTAAATAGACGTTTCTTCAAAGAAGACACAGAGATGGCCAAGACGCACATGAAAAGCTGCTCAACATCACTAATTATTAGAGAAATGCAAATCAAAACTACAATGAGGTAAGACCTCACACCTGTTAGAATCGGCATCATCAGATAATCTACAAACAACAAATTCTGGGGAGGGTGTGGACAAAAGGAACCCTCTTCCGCTATTGGTGGGAATGTAAATTGATACAGTCACTATGGAGAACAGTATGGATGTTCCTTTAAAAAAACTAAAAAGAGAATTACCATAGGATCCAGCAATCCCACTTCTGGGCATATACCCAGAGAAAACCAAAAATCACAAAGACACATTCACCACAATGTTCATTGCAGCACTATTTACAATAGCCAGGTAATGGAAGCAACCTAAATGCCCACAGACAGACGAATGGATAAAGAGGTTGTACATATATAAAATGGAATATTACTCAGCCATAAAAAGGAATGAAACTGGGTCATTTGTAGAGAAGTTGATGGATCTAGAGACTGTCATACAGAGTGAAGTAAGTCAGAAAGAGAAAAACAAATATTGTATATTAATGCCTATATGTGGAACCTAGAAAAATGGTACAGATGAACTGGTTTGCAGGGCAGAAATAGAGACACAGAGGTAGAGAACAAACGTATGGACACAAAGTGGGGGAAGCCATGGGGTGGTGGTGGTGGGATGAGTTGGGAGATTGGGATTGACCTGTATACATGTCTATGCATAAAATAGATAACTAATAATAACCTACTGTATAAAAAAATAACTAAAATTAAATTTCAAAATTTTTAAAAATAAAATGTAAAAATAAAACAGAAAAAAAGTTCTTCCATTCACACTGATGTATTTATAAGAATGAATTATTTCCATGCTTATATCTATAAATACATAAAAGAGGAATAAAATCTAACTTGAACCAAAAAAGAAAAAAAAAACTGAACCTTAAAGTTATACAGAGGAAAACACTACTAAGGCACTTGCTCCAGTGGTAAACAATTCTGAAATTTGTCAGATGTGGGGAATCATCTCCCATACAGCCAGCAGCCCCGCCCGCCCACGAAAGGAGCGTCCTTATTGCAAAGCTGGGAGACAGTGCCGAGGCCTCTGTGAGTAAACGTAAGCTGAGCCCCAGGCCCGATGCTGCTGAACTGTTCCCACCCTTCCAAGGTGAAACACCTGAATATGTACAAGGGCTTGAAAGCCTAGAGGAAGGGCCGTGGAGCCACACCAGCGACAGCACGCAGGCCAACTTGGTGCCTGCAGGTCAGCCAGGATGGTACTGGCCATGGGCGCTCTTCTGGAAGCTTTCCATTGCCCTGCCTGAGATACACCTCCTGTCCCGGCCCCCACTCCTTTTTTTCCTTACTCACCTAGCCCGCAGAGATATCCAGTGGAAGTTATGGGTGACACATCCTCTTCTTTACCTGTGGCAGCCTGGCAACTCCTGCCGAAAGTCCAGCAGAGCCCCACTCACACCGGGCCACCCACAAAGCCGTGGACCCTCACACCCTCCCACCAGCACAGCCCCGAGACTGCTGACGGGGCAGAGAATATGGAGTCAGGCACAGCTGCAGGGGCTATTGCTGCCTGGAGTGCTGTTATATTGACCTCAACCCAGGCACACCTGGGGAGGGCTTGCCGGCTGGGTCAGGCTGCCCAGGTCAGCTAATCCTCAGCCCTCAGGGAATCACATTGCAGAAAATGGACATCGCTAAGACAGAATATTCGCCAAGGAACAAAAGGACACAATGCCATTTGCAGCACCGTAGATGAGTCTCGAGGTAATCACGTGACTTGTAGTAAGTCAGAATGTGAAAGACACATATCATATCATATCACTTATAGGTGTTACCTATAAATTGATACCAGGGCAGATATTTCCACGGAGAAGGGCAATCACAGATTCATTAAACAAACTTACGGTTCACCAAAGGAAAAGTGTGAGGATTGAATTCAGTACGATATTGGGGTTAACATACATATACAAACACAGTAGACGTATATAATCACCAAAGACCTACGGAGTACCAAGAGAAGACTACTCAACATTCTGTCATAACGTACATGGGAAAAGGACCCCAGGAAGATCAGACATATGTATATGTGTAAAAGAACCACCTCTTGCACACCTACAACATGCTAAACGATGTACTCAAACTTGCTGTAAGAAAAAATAAAAAATTAAATTAAAAACACGAACAAGAAGTAGTGAGACAAACTTGAGGGGCTTTCTCCTGGCACATTCCGTTCTACATTCCAATCTAGAACACGACTTCCATTGAGGCTCTGCTGCCCTAGTAACCAGATTTGGTAAGGGAGAACTGCTGCCACCTTGTGGCCGTTTAACACAACTGCAGCTTTTATCCCAGCGCTAATGGTCAGTGGATATTCAAAATCATTACAGGCCTGTAAATGACACATGCCCTGAAAACAAATCCTGGGGTCATATATCGACCAAAAAATTCAAAAGACGTCCATATTTCAAAACGACAGTTTCAAGAGGCATATTTCACGCACATTAGTGTTCTGCTTCTTTTGCTTTCTTTCTTTCTTTGTTAAAAAAACGGGAATGGAAAAAGGCAACCCTCAGAATGGGCGAAAACGTTCACAAACGAATCAATGGACAAAGGTTTAATCTCCAATATATATAAACAGCTCATGCAGCTTAATATTAATAAAACAAACAACCCAATACAAAAATGGGCAGAAGATCTAAATAGACGTTTCTTCAAAGAAGACACAGAGATGGCCAAGACGCACATGAAAAGCTGCTCAACATCACTAATTATTAGAGAAATGCAAATCAAAACTACAATGAGGTAAGACCTCACACCTGTTAGAATCGGCATCATCAGATAATCTACAAACAACAAATTCTGGGGAGGGTGTGGACAAAAGGAACCCTCTTCCGCTATTGGTGGGAATGTAAATTGATACAGTCACTATGGAGAACAGTATGGAGGTTCCTTTAAAAAAACTAAAAAGAGAATTACCATAGGATCCAGCAATCCCACTTCTGGGCATATACCCAGAGAAAACCATAAATCACAAAGACACATTCACCAGAATGTTCATTGCAGCACTATTTACAATAGCCAGGTAATGGAAGCAACCTAAATGCCCACAGACAGATGAATGGATAAAGATGGGGTACATATATAAAATGGAATATTACTCGGCCATAAAAAGGAATGAAACTGGGTCATTTGTAGAGAAGTTGATGGATCTAGAGACTGTCATACAGAGTGAAGTAAGTCAGAAAGAGAAAAACAAATATTGTATATTAATGCCTATATGTGGAACCTAGAAAAATGGTACAGATGAACTGGTTTGCAGGGCAGAAATAGAGACACAGAGGTAGAACAAGCGTATGGACACAAAGTGAGGGAAGCCATGGGGTGGTGGTGGTGGGATGAGTTGGGAGATTGGGATTGACCTGTATACATGTCTATGCATAAAAGAGATAACTAATAATAACCTACTGTATAAAAAAATAAATAAAATTAAATTTCAAAATTTTTAAAAATAAAATGTAAAAATAAAACAGAAAAAAAGTTCTTCCATTCACACTGATGTATTTATAAGAATGAATTATTTCCATGCTTATATCTATAAATACATAAAAGAGGAATAAAATCTAACTTGAACCAAAAAAGAAAAAAAAAACTGAACCTAACAGTTATACAGAGGAAAACACTACCAAGTCACTTGCTCCAGTGGTAAACAATTCTGAAATTGGTCAGAGGTGGGGAATCATCTCCCATACAGCCAGCAGCCCCGCCCGCCCACGCAAGGAGCGTCCTTATTGCAAAGCTGGGGGACCGTGCCGAGGCTTCTGTGAGTAAACGTGAACTGAGCCCCAGGCCAGCTGCTGCTGAACTGTTCCCACCCTTCCCAGGTGAAACACCTGAATATGTACAAGGGCTTGAAAGCCTAGAGGAACGGCCGTGGTGCCACACCAGCGACACCACGCAGGCCAACTTGGTGCCTGCAGGTCTGCCAGGATGGTCCTGGCCACGGGCGCTCTTCTGGAAGCTTTCCATTGCGCTGCCTGAGATACCCCTCCTGTCCCGGCCCCCACTCCTTTTTTTCCTTCCTCACCTCAGCCCGGAGAGTTATTCCAGTGGAAGTTATGGGTGACACAACCTCTTCTTTACAGGTGGCAGCCTGGCAACTCCTGCAGAAAGTCCAGCAGAGCCCCACTCACACCGGGCCACCCACAAAGCCGTGGACCCTCCCACCCTCCCACGAGCACAGCCCCAAGACTGCTGACGGGGCAGAGAATATGGAGTCGGGCACAGCTGCAGGGGCTATTGCTGCCTGGAGTGCTGTTTATATTGACCTCAACACAGGCACACCTGGGGAGGGCTTGCCGGCAGTGTCAGGCTGCCCAGGTCAGCTAATCCTCAGCCCTCAGGGAATCACATTGCAGAAAATGGACCTCGCTAAGACAGAATATTCGCCAACGAATAAAAGGACACAATGCCATTTGCAGCACCGTAGATGAGTCTAGAGGTAATCACGTAACTTGGAGTAAGTCAGAAAGTGAAAGACACATATCATATCATATCACTTATAGGTGTTACCTATAAATTGATACCAGGGCAGATATTTCCACAGAGAAGGGCAATCACAGATTCATTAAACAAAATTATGGTTCACCAAAGGAAAGGTGTGAGGATTGCATTCATTACGATATTGGCGTTAACAGACATATTCAAACACAGTAGACATATATAATCACCAAAAACCTATGGAGTACCAAGAGAAGACTACTCAACATTCTGTCATAACGTACATGGGAAAAGGATCCCAGGAAGAACAGACATATATATATGTGTAAAAGAACCACCTCTTGCACACCTACAACAAGCTAAACGTTGTACTCAAATTTGCTGTAATAAAAAATAAAAAATTAAATTAAAAACACGAACAAGAAGTAGTGAGACAAACTTGAGGGGCTTTCTCCTGGCACATTCCGTTCTAAATTCTAATCTAGAACGCGACTTCCATTGAGGCTCTGCTGCCCTAGTAACCAGATTTGGTAAGGGAGAACTGCTGCCACCTTGTGGCCGTTTCACACAACAGCAGCTTTAATCCCAGCGCTAATGGTCAGTGGATATTCCAAATCAATACAGGCCTGTAAATGACACCTGCCCTGAAAACAAATCCTGGGGTCATATATCGACCAAAAATTTCAAAAGACGTCCATATTTCAAAACGACAGTTTCAAGAGGCATATTTCACGCACATTAGTGTTCTGCTTCTTTTGCTTTCTTTCTTTCTTTTTTAAAAGAACGGGAATGGAGAAAGGCAACCCTCAGAATGGGCGAAAACGTTCACAAACGAATCAATGGACAAAGGTTTAATCTCCTATATATACAGCTCATGCAGCTTAATATTAATACAACAAACAACCCAATACAAAAATGGGCAGAAGATCTAAATAGACGTTTCTTCAAAGAAGACACAGAGATGGCCAAGACGCACATGAAAAGCTGCTCAACATCACTAATTATTAGAGAAATGCAAATCAAAACTACAATGAGGTAAGACCTCACACCTGTTAGAATCGGCATCATCAGATAATCTACAAACAACAAATTCTGGGGAGGGTGTGGACAAAAGGAACCCTCTTCCGCTATTGGTGGGAATGTAAATTGATACAGTCACTATGGAGAACAGTATGGAGGTTCCTTTAAAAAAACTAAAAAGAGAATTACCATAGGATCCAGCAATCCCACTTCTGGGCATTTACCCAGAGAAAACCATAAATCACAGAGACACATTCACCACAATGTTCATTGCAGCACTATTTACAATAGCCAGGTAATGGAAGCAACCTAAATGCCCACAAACAGACGAATGGATAAAGATGTGGTACATATATAAAATGGAATATTACTCAGCCATAAAAAGGAATGAAACTGGGTCATTTGTTGAGAAGTTGATGGATCTAGAGACTGTCATACAGAGTGAGGTAAGTCAGAAAGAGAAAAACAAATATTGTATATTAATGCCTATATGTGGAACCTAGAAAAATGGTACAGATGAACTGCTTTGCAGGGCAGAAATAGAGACACAGAGGTAGAGAACAAACGTATGGACACAAAGTGGGGGAAGCCATGGGGTGGTGGTGGTGGGATGAGTTGGGAGATTGGGATTGACCTGTATACATGTCTATGCATAAAATAGATAACTAATAATAACCTACTGTATAAAAAAATAACTAAAATTAAATTTCAAAATTTTTAAAAATAAAATGTAAAAATAAAACAGAAAAAAAGTTCTTCCATTCACACTGATGTATTTATAAGAATGAATTATTTCCATGCTTATATCTATAAATACATAAAAGAGGAATAAAATCTAACTTGAACCAAAAAAGAAAAAAAAAACTGAACCTTAAAGTTATACAGAGGAAAACACTACTAAGGCACTTGCTCCAGTGGTAAACAATTCTGAAATTTGTCAGATGTGGGGAATCATCTCCCATACAGCCAGCAGCCCCGCCCGCCCACGAAAGGAGCGTCCTTATTGCAAAGCTGGGAGACAGTGCCGAGGCCTCTGTGAGTAAACGTAAGCTGAGCCCCAGGCCCGATGCTGCTGAACTGTTCCCACCCTTCCAAGGTGAAACACCTGAATATGTACAAGGGCTTGAAAGCCTAGAGGAAGGGCCGTGGAGCCACACCAGCGACAGCACGCAGGCCAACTTGGTGCCTGCAGGTCAGCCAGGATGGTACTGGCCATGGGCGCTCTTCTGGAAGCTTTCCATTGCCCTGCCTGAGATACACCTCCTGTCCCGGACCCCACTCCTTTTTTTCCTTACTCACCTAGCCCGCAGAGATATCCAGTGGAAGTTATGGGTGACACATCCTCTTCTTTACCTGTGGCAGCCTGGCAACTCCTGCCGAAAGTCCAGCAGAGCCCCACTCACACCGGGCCACCCACAAAGCCGTGGACCCTCACACCCTCCCACCAGCACAGCCCCGAGACTGCTGACGGGGCAGAGAATATGGAGTCAGGCACAGCTGCAGGGGCTATTGCTGCCTGGAGTGCTGTTATATTGACCTCAACCCAGGCACACCTGGGGAGGGCTTGCCGGCTGGGTCAGGCTGCCCAGGTCAGCTAATCCTCAGCCCTCAGGGAATCACATTGCAGAAAATGGACATCGCTAAGACAGAATATTCGCCAAGGAACAAAAGGACACAATGCCATTTGCAGCACCGTAGATGAGTCTCGAGGTAATCACGTGACTTGTAGTAAGTCAGAATGTGAAAGACACATATCATATCATATCACTTATAGGTGTTACCTATAAATTGATACCAGGGCAGATATTTCCACAGAGAAGGGCAATCACAGATTCATTAAACAAACTTACGGTTCACCAAAGGAAAAGTGTGAGGATTGAATTCAGTACGATATTGGGGTTAACATACATATACAAACACAGTAGACGTATATAATCACCAAAGACCTACGGAGTACCAAGAGAAGACTACTCAACATTCTGTCATAACGTACATGGGAAAAGGACCCCAGGAAGATCAGACATATGTATATGTGTAAAAGAACCACCTCTTGCACACCTACAACATGCTAAACGATGTACTCAAACTTGCTGTAAGAAAAAATAAAAAATTAAATTAAAAACACGAACAAGAAGTAGTGAGACAAACTTGAGGGGCTTTCTCCTGGCACATTCCGTTCTACATTCCAATCTAGAACACGACTTCCATTGAGGCTCTGCTGCCCTAGTAACCAGATTTGGTAAGGGAGAACTGCTGCCACCTTGTGGCCGTTTAACACAACTGCAGCTTTTATCCCAGCGCTAATGGTCAGTGGATATTCAAAATCATTACAGGCCTGTAAATGACACATGCCCTGAAAACAAATCCTGGGGTCATATATCGACCAAAAAATTCAAAAGACGTCCATATTTCAAAACGACAGTTTCAAGAGGCATATTTCACGCACATTAGTGTTCTGCTTCTTTTGCTTTCTTTCTTTCTTTGTTAAAAAAACGGGAATGGAAAAAGGCAACCCTCAGAATGGGCGAAAACGTTCACAAACGAATCAATGGACAAAGGTTTAATCTCCAATATATATAAACAGCTCATGCAGCTTAATATTAATAAAACAAACAACCCAATACAAAAATGGGCAGAAGATCTAAATAGACGTTTCTTCAAAGAAGACACAGAGATGGCCAAGACGCACATGAAAAGCTGCTCAACATCACTAATTATTAGAGAAATGCAAATCAAAACTACAATGAGGTAAGACCTCACACCTGTTAGAATCGGCATCATCAGATAATCTACAAACAACAAATTCTGGGGAGGGTGTGGACAAAAGGAACCCTCTTCCGCTATTGGTGGGAATGTAAATTGATACAGTCACTATGGAGAACAGTATGGATGTTCCTTTAAAAAAACTAAAAAGAGAATTACCATAGGATCCAGCAATCCCACTTCTGGGCATATACCCAGAGAAAACCAAAAATCACAAAGACACATTCACCACAATGTTCATTGCAGCACTATTTACAATAGCCAGGTAATGGAAGCAACCTAAATGCCCACAGACAGACGAATGGATAAAGAGGTTGTACATATATAAAATGGAATATTACTCAGCCATAAAAAGGAATGAAACTGGGTCATTTGTAGAGAAGTTGATGGATCTAGAGACTGTCATACAGAGTGAAGTAAGTCAGAAAGAGAAAAACAAATATTGTATATTAATGCCTATATGTGGAACCTAGAAAAATGGTACAGATGAACTGGTTTGCAGGGCAGAAATAGAGACACAGAGGTAGAGAACAAACGTATGGACACAAAGTGGGGGAAGCCATGGGGTGGTGGTGGTGGGATGAGTTGGGAGATTGGGATTGACCTGTATACATGTCTATGCATAAAATAGATAACTAATAATAACCTACTGTATAAAAAAATAACTAAAATTAAATTTCAAAATTTTTAAAAATAAAATGTAAAAATAAAACAGAAAAAAAGTTCTTCCATTCACACTGATGTATTTATAAGAATGAATTATTTCCATGCTTATATCTATAAATACATAAAAGAGGAATAAAATCTAACTTGAACCAAAAAAGAAAAAAAAAACTGAACCTTAAAGTTATACAGAGGAAAACACTACTAAGGCACTTGCTCCAGTGGTAAACAATTCTGAAATTTGTCAGATGTGGGGAATCATCTCCCATACAGCCAGCAGCCCCGCCCGCCCACGAAAGGAGCGTCCTTATTGCAAAGCTGGGAGACAGTGCCGAGGCCTCTGTGAGTAAACGTAAGCTGAGCCCCAGGCCCGATGCTGCTGAACTGTTCCCACCCTTCCAAGGTGAAACACCTGAATATGTACAAGGGCTTGAAAGCCTAGAGGAAGGGCCGTGGAGCCACACCAGCGACAGCACGCAGGCCAACTTGGTGCCTGCAGGTCAGCCAGGATGGTACTGGCCATGGGCGCTCTTCTGGAAGCTTTCCATTGCCCTGCCTGAGATACACCTCCTGTCCCGGCCCCCACTCCTTTTTTTCCTTACTCACCTAGCCCGCAGAGATATCCAGTGGAAGTTATGGGTGACACATCCTCTTCTTTACCTGTGGCAGCCTGGCAACTCCTGCCGAAAGTCCAGCAGAGCCCCACTCACACCGGGCCACCCACAAAGCCGTGGACCCTCACACCCTCCCACCAGCACAGCCCCGAGACTGCTGACGGGGCAGAGAATATGGAGTCAGGCACAGCTGCAGGGGCTATTGCTGCCTGGAGTGCTGTTATATTGACCTCAACCCAGGCACACCTGGGGAGGGCTTGCCGGCTGGGTCAGGCTGCCCAGGTCAGCTAATCCTCAGCCCTCAGGGAATCACATTGCAGAAAATGGACATCGCTAAGACAGAATATTCGCCAAGGAACAAAAGGACACAATGCCATTTGCAGCACCGTAGATGAGTCTCGAGGTAATCACGTGACTTGTAGTAAGTCAGAATGTGAAAGACACATATCATATCATATCACTTATAGGTGTTACCTATAAATTGATACCAGGGCAGATATTTCCACGGAGAAGGGCAATCACAGATTCATTAAACAAACTTACGGTTCACCAAAGGAAAAGTGTGAGGATTGAATTCAGTACGATATTGGGGTTAACATACATATACAAACACAGTAGACGTATATAATCACCAAAGACCTACGGAGTACCAAGAGAAGACTACTCAACATTCTGTCATAACGTACATGGGAAAAGGACCCCAGGAAGATCAGACATATGTATATGTGTAAAAGAACCACCTCTTGCACACCTACAACATGCTAAACGATGTACTCAAACTTGCTGTAAGAAAAAATAAAAAATTAAATTAAAAACACGAACAAGAAGTAGTGAGACAAACTTGAGGGGCTTTCTCCTGGCACATTCCGTTCTACATTCCAATCTAGAACACGACTTCCATTGAGGCTCTGCTGCCCTAGTAACCAGATTTGGTAAGGGAGAACTGCTGCCACCTTGTGGCCGTTTAACACAACTGCAGCTTTTATCCCAGCGCTAATGGTCAGTGGATATTCAAAATCATTACAGGCCTGTAAATGACACATGCCCTGAAAACAAATCCTGGGGTCATATATCGACCAAAAAATTCAAAAGACGTCCATATTTCAAAACGACAGTTTCAAGAGGCATATTTCACGCACATTAGTGTTCTGCTTCTTTTGCTTTCTTTCTTTCTTTGTTAAAAAAACGGGAATGGAAAAAGGCAACCCTCAGAATGGGCGAAAACGTTCACAAATGAATCAATGGACAAAGGTTTAATCTCCAATATATATAAACAGCTCATGCAGCTTAATATTAATAAAACAAACAACCCAATACAAAAATGGGCAGAAGATCTAAATAGACGTTTCTTCAAAGAAGACACAGAGATGGCCAAGACGCACATGAAAAGCTGCTCAACATCACTAATTATTAGAGAAATGCAAATCAAAACTACAATGAGGTAAGACCTCACACCTGTTAGAATCAGCATCATCAGATAATCTACAAACAACAAATTCTGGGGAGGGTGTGGACAAAAGGAACCCTCTTCCGCTATTGGTGGGAATGTAAATTGATACAGTCACTATGGAGAACAGTATGGATGTTCCTTTAAAAAAACTAAAAAGAGAATTACCATAGGATCCAGCAATCCCACTTCTGGGCATATACCCAGAGAAAACCAAAAATCACAAAGACACATTCACCACAATGTTCAATGCAGCACTATTTACAATAGCCAGGTAATGGAAGCAACCTAAATGCCCACAGACAGACGAATGGATAAACAGGTTGTACATATATAAAATGGAATATTACTCAGCCATAAAAAGGAATGAAACTGGGTCATTTGTAGAGAAGTTGATGGATCTAGAGACTGTCATACAGAGTGAAGTAAGTCAGAAAGAGAAAAACAAATATTGTATATTAATGCCTATATGTGGAACCTAGAAAAATGGTACAGATGAACTGGTTTGCAGGGCAGAAATAGAGACACAGAGGTAGAGAACAAGCGTATGGACACAAAGTGGGGGAAGCCATGGGGTGGTGGTGGTGGGATGAGTTGGGAGATTGGGATTGACCTGTATACATGTCTATGCATAAAATAGATAACTAATAATAACCTACTGTATAAAAAAATAACTAAAATTAAATTTCAAAATTTTAAAAATAAAATGTAAAAATAAAACAGAAAAAAAGTTCTTCCATTCACACTGATGTATTTATAAGAATGAATTATTTCCATGCTTATATCTATAAATACATAAAAGAGGAATAAAATCTAACTTGAACCAAAAAAGAAAAAAAAAACTGAACCTAACAGTTATACAGAGGAAAACACTACCAAGACACTTGCTCCAGTGGTAAACAATTCTGAAATTGGTCAGAGGTGGGGAATCATCTCCCATACAGCCAGCAGCCCCGCCCGCCCACGCAAGGAGCGTCCTTATTGCAAAGCTGGGAGACCGTGCCGAGGCCAATGTGAGTAAATGTAAGATGAGCCCCAGGCCAGATGCTGCTGAACTGTTCCCACCCTTCCCAGGTGAAACACCTGAATATGTACAAGGGCTTGAAAGCCTAGAGGAAGGGCCGTGGAGCCACACCAGCGACAGCACGCAGGCCAACTTGGTGCCTGCAGGTCAGCCAGGATGGTACTGGCCATGGGCGCTCTTCTGGAAGCTTTCCATTGCCCTGCCTGAGATACCCCTCCTGTCCCGGCCCCCACTCCTTTTTTTCCTTACTCACCTCAGCCCGCAGAGATATCCAGTGGAAGTTTTGGGAGACACATCCTCTTCTTTATATGTGGCAGGCTGGCAACTCCTGCCGAAAGTCCAGCAGAGCCCCACTCACACCGGGCCACCCACAAAGCCGTGGACCCTCACACCCTCCCACCAGCACAGCCCCGAGACTGCTGACGGGGCAGAGAATATGGAGTCAGGCACAGCTGCAGGGGCTATTGCTGCCTGGAGTGCTGTTATATTGACCTCAACACAGGCACACCTGGGGAGGGCTTGCCGGCTGGGTCAGGCTGCCCAGGTCAGCTAATCCTCAGCCCTCAGGGAATCACATTGCAGAAAATGGACCTCGCTAAGACAGAATATTCGCCAAGGAAAAAAAGGACACAATGCCATTTGCAGCACCGTAGATGAGTCTCGAGGTAATCACGTGACTTGTAGTAAGTCAGAATGTGAAAGACACATATCATATCATATCACTTATAGGTGTTACCTATAAATTGATACCAGGGCAGATATTTCCACGGAGAAGGGCAATCACAGATTCATTAAACAAACTTACGGTTCACCAAAGGAAAAGTGTGAGGATTGAATTCAGTACGATATTGGGGTTAACAGACATATACAAACACAGTAGACGTATATAATCACCAAAGACCTACGGAGTACCAAGAGAAGACTACTCAACATTCTGTCATAACGTACATGGGAAAAGGACCCCAGGAAGATCAGACATATGTATATGTGTAAAAGAACCACCTCTTGCACACCTACAACATGCTAAACGATGTACTCAAACTTGCTGTAATAAAAAATAAAAAATTAAATTAAAAACACGAACAAGAAGTAGTGAGACAAACTTGAGGGGCTTTCTCCTGGCACATTCCGTTCTACATTCCAATCTAGAACACGACTTCCATTGAGGCTCTGCTGCCCTAGTACCCAGATTTGGTAAGGGAGAACTGCTGCCACCTTGTGGCCGTTTAACACAACTGCAGCTTTTATCCCAGCGCTAATGGTCAGTGGATATTCAAAATCATTACAGGCCTGTAAATGACACATGCCCTGAAAACAAATCCTGGGGTCATATATCGACCAAAAAATTCAAAAGACGTCCATATTTCAAAACGACAGTTTCAAGAGGCATATTTCACGCACATTAGTGTTCTGCTTCTTTTGCTTTCTTTCTTTCTTTGTTAAAAAAACGGGAATGGAAAAAGGCAACCCTCAGAATGGGCGAAAACGTTCACAAACGAATCAATGGACAAAGGTTTAATCTCCAATATATATAAACAGCTCATGCAGCTTAATATTAATAAAACAAACAACCCAATACAAAAATGGGCAGAAGATCTAAATAGACGTTTCTTCAAAGAAGACACAGAGATGGCCAAGACGCACATGAAAAGCTGCTCAACATCACTAATTATTAGAGAAATGCAAATCAAAACTACAATGAGGTAAGACCTCACTCCTGTTAGAATCGGCATCATCAGATAATCAACAAACAACAAATTCTGGGGAGGGTGTGGACAAAAGGAACCCTCTTCCGCTATTGGTGGGAATGTAAATTGATACAGTCACTATGGAGAACAGTATGGAGGTTCCTTTAAAAAAACTAAAAAGAGAATTACCATAGGATCCAGCAATCCCACTTCTGGGCATATACCCAGAGAAAACCATAAATCACAAAGACACATTCACCACAATGTTCATTGCAGCACTATTTACAATAGCCAGGTAATGGAAGCAACCTAAATGCAAACAGACAGACGAATGGATAAAGATGTGGTACATATATAAAATGGAATATTACTCAGCCATAAAAAGGAATGAAACTGGGTCATTTGTAGAGAAGTTGATGGATCTAGAGACTGTCATACAGAGTGAAGTAAGTCAGAAAGAGAAAAACAAATATTGTATATTAATGCCTATATGTGGAACCTAGAAAAATGGTACAGATGAACTGGTTTGCAGGGCAGAAATAGAGACACAGAGGTAGAGAACAAGCGTATGGACACAAAGTGAGGGAAGCCATGGGGTGGTGGTGGTGGGATGAGTTGGGAGATTGGGATTGACCTGTATACATGTCTATGCATAAAATAGATAACTAATAATAACCTACTGTATAAAAAAATAAATAAAATTAAATTTCAAAATTTTTAAAAATAAAATGTAAAAATAAAACAGAAAAAAAGTTCTTCCATTCACACTGATTTATTTATAAGAATGAATTATTTCCATGCTTATATCTATAAATACATAAAAGAGGAATAAAATCTAACTTGAACCAAAAAAGAAAAAAAAAAACTGAACCTAACAGTTATACAGAGGAAAACACTACCAAGGCACTTGCTCCAGTGGTAAACAATTCTGAAATTGGTCAGAGGTGGGGAATCATCTCCCATACAGCCAGCAGCCCCGCCCGCCCACGCAAGGAGCGTCCTTATTGCAAAGCTGGGGGACCGTGCCGAGGCTTCTGTGAGTAAACGTGAACTGAGCCCCAGGCCAGCTGCTGCTGAACTGTTCCCACCCTTCCCAGGTGAAACACCTGAATATGTACAAGGGCTTGAAAGCCTAGAGGAAGGGCCGTGGTGCCACACCAGCGACAGCACGCAGGCCAACTTGGTGCCTGCAGGTCTGCCAGGATGGTCCTGGCCACGGGCGCTCTTCTGGAAGCTTTCCATTGCGCTGCCTGAGATACCCCTCCTGTCCCGGCCCCCACTCCTTTTTTTCCTTCCTCACCTCAGCCCGGAGAGTTATTCCAGTGGAAGTTATGGGTGACACATCCTCTTCTTTACAGGTGGCAGCCTGGCAACTCCTGCAGAAAGTCCAGCAGAGCCCCACTCACACCGGGCCACCCACAAAGCCGTGGACCCTCCCACCCTCCCACGAGCACAGCCCCAAGACTGCTGACGGGGCAGAGAATATGGTGTCAGGCACAGCTGCAGGGGCTATTGCTGCCTGGAGTGCTGTTTATATTGACCTCAACACAGGCACACCTGGGGAGGGCTTGCCGGCAGTGTCAGGCTGCCCAGGTCAGCTAATCCTCAGCCCTCAGGGAATCACATTGCAGAAAATGGACCTCGCTAAGACAGAATATTCGCCAACGAATAAAAGGACACAATGCCATTTGCAGCACCGTAGATGAGTCTAGAGGTAATCACGTGACTTGGAGTAAGTCAGAAAGTGAAAGACACATATCATATCATATCACTTATAGGTGTTACCTATAAATTGATACCAGGGCAGATATTTCCACAGAGAAGGGCAATCACAGATTCATTAAACAAAATTATGGTTCACCAAAGGAAAGGTGTGAGGATTGCATTCATTACGATATTGGCGTTAACAGACATATTCAAACACAGTAGACATATATAATCACCAAAAACCTATGGAGTACCAAGAGAAGACTACTCAACATTCTGTCATAACGTACATGGGAAAAGGATCCCAGGAAGAACAGACATATATATATGTGTAAAAGAACCACCTCTTGCACACCTACAACAAGCTAAACGTTGTACTCAAATTTGCTGTAATAAAAAATAAAAAATTAAATTAAAAACACGAACAAGAAGTAGGGAGACAAACTTGAGGGGCTTTCTCCTGGCACATTCCGTTCTAAATTCTAATCTAGAACGCGACTTCCATTGAGGCTCTGCTGCCCTAGTAACCAGATTTGGTAAGGGAGAACTGCTGCCACCTTGTGGCCGTTTCACACAACAGCAGCTTTAATCCCAGCGCTAATGGTCAGTGGATATTCCAAATCAATACAGGCCTGTAAATGACACCTGCCCTGAAAGCAAATCCTGGGGTCATATATCGACCAAAAAATTCAAAAGACGTCCATATTTCAAAACGACAGTTTCAAGAGGCATATTTCACGCACATTAGCGTTCTGCTTCTTTTGCTTTCTTTCTTTCTTTTTTAAAAGAACGGGAATGGAGAAAGGCAACCCTCAGAATGGGCGAAAACGTTCACAAACGAATCAATGGACAAAGGTTTAATCTCCTATATATACAGCTCATGCAGCTTAATATTAATACAACAAACAACCCAATACAAAAATGGGCAGAAGATCTAAATAGACGTTTCTTCAAAGAAGACACAGAGATGGCCAAGACGCACATGAAAAGCTGCTCAACATCACTAATTATTAGAGAAATGCAAATCAAAACTACAATGAGGTAAGACCTCACACCTGTTAGAATCGGCATCATCAGATAATCTACAAACAACAAATTCTGGGGAGGGTGTGGACAAAAGGAACCCTCTTCCGCTATTGGTGGGAATGTAAGTTGATACAGTCACTATGGAGAACAGTATGGAGGTTCCTTTAAAAAACTAAAAAGAGAATTACCATAGGATCCAGCAATCCCACTTCGGGGAAAAAACCCAGAGAAAACCATAAATCACAGAGGCACATTCACCACAATGTTCATTGCAGCACTATTTACAATAGCCAGGTAATGGAAGCAACCTAAATGGCCACAGACATACGAATTCATAAAGATGTGGTACATAAATAAAATGGAATATTACTCAGCCATAAAAAGGAATGAAACTGGGTCATTTGTAGAGAAGTTGATGGATCTAGAGACTGTCATACAGAGTGAAGTAAGTCAGAAAGAGAAAAACAAATATTGTATATTAATGCCCATATGTGGAACCTAGAAAAATGGTACAGATGAACTGGTTTGCAGGGCAGAAATAGAGACACAGAGGTAGAGAACAAACGTATGGACACAAAGTGGGGGAAGCCATGGGGTGGTGGTGGTGGGATGAGTTGGGAGATTGGGATTGACCTGTATACATGTCTATGCATAAAATAGATAACTAATAATAACCTACTGTATAAAAAAATAAATAAAATTAAATTTAAAAATTTTTAAAAATAAAATGTAAAAATAAAAAAGAAAAAAAGTTCTTCCATTCACACTGATGTATTTATAAGAATGAATTATTTCCATGCTTATATCCATAAATACATAAAAGAGGAATAAAATCTAACTTGAACCAAAAAAGAAAAAAAAACTGAACCTAACAGTTATACAGATGAAATCACTACCAAGGCACTTGCTCCAGTGGTAAACAATTGTGAAATTGGTCAGAAGTGGGGAATCATCTCCCATACAGCCAGCAGCCCCGCCCATCCACGCAAGGAGCGTCCTTATTGCAAAGCTGGGGGACCGTGGCGAGGCCTCTGTGAGTAAACGTGAGCTGAGCCCCAGGCCAGCTGCTGCTGAAATGTTCCCACCCTTCCCAGGTGAAACACCTGAATATGTACAAGGGCTTGAAAGCCTAGAGGAAGGGCCGTGGAGCCACACCAGCGACAGCACGCAGGCCAACTTTGTGCCTGCAGGTCAGCCAGGATGGTCCTGGCCACGGGCGCTCTTCTGGAAGCTTTCCATTGCCCTGTCTGAGATACCCCTCCTGTCCCGGCCCCCACTCCTTTTTTTCCTTCCTCACCTCAGCCCGGAGAGATATTCCAGTGGAAGTTATGGGTGACACATCCTCTTCTTTACAGGTGGCAGCCTGGCAACTGCTGTAGAAAGTCCAGCAGAGCCCCACTAACACCGGGCCACCCACAAAGCCGTGGACCCTCACACCCTCCCACCAGCACAGCCCCGAGACTGCTGACGGGGCAGAGAATATGGAGTCAGGCACAGCAGCAGGGGCTATTGCTGCCTGTAATGCTGTATATATTGACCTCAACCCAAGCACACCTGGGGAGTGCTTGCGGGGAGGGTCAGGCTGCCCAGGTCAGCTAATCCTCAGCCCTCAGGGAATCACATTGCAGAAAATGGACCTCGCTAAGGCAGAATATTCGCCAAGGAAAAGAAGCACACAATGCCATTTGCAGCACCGTAGATGAGTCTAGAGGTAATCACGTGACTTGGAGAAAGTCAGAAAGTGAAAGACACATATCATATCATATCACTTATAGGTGTTACCTATAAATTGATACCAGGGCAGATATTTCCACGGAGAAGGGCAATCACAGATTCATTAAACAAACTTATGGTTCACCAAAGGAAAGGTGTGAGGATTGAATTCATTACGATATTGGGGTTAACAGACATATACAAACACAGTAGACGTATATAATCACCAAAGACCTACGGAGTACCAAGAGAAGACTACTCAACATTCTGTCATAACGTACATGGGAAAAGGATCCCAGGAAGAACAGACATATGTATATGTGTAAAAGAACCACCTCTTGCACACCTACAACAAGCTAAACGTTGTACTCAAACTTGCTGTAATAAAAAATAAAAAATTAAATTAAAAACACGAACAAGAAGTAGTGAGACAATCTTGAGGGGCTTTGTCCTGGCACATTCCGTTCTACATTGCAATCTAGAACGCGACTTCCATTGAGGCTCTGCTGCACTAGTAACCAGATTTGGTAAGGGAGAACTGCTGCCACCTTTTGGCCGTTTCACACAACAGCAGCTTTAATCCCAGCGCTAATGGTCAGTGGATATTCCAAATCATTACAGGCCTGTAAATGACACCTGCCCTGAAAACAAATCCTGGGGTCATATATCGACCAAAAAATTCAAAAGACGTCCATACTTCAAACCGACAGTTTCAAGAGGCATATTTCACGCACATTAGTGTTCTGCTTCTTTTGCTTGCTTTCTTTCTTTGTTAAAAGAACGGGAATGGAAAAAGGCAACCCTCAGAATGGGCGAAAACATTCACCAACGAATCAATGGACAAAGGTTTAATCTCCAATATACATAAACAGCTCATGCAGCTTAAAATTAATAAAACAAACAACCCAATACATAAATGGGCAGAAGATCTAAATAGACGTTTCTTCAAAGAAGACACAGAGATGGCCAAGACGCACATGAAAAGCTGCTCAACATCACTAATTATTAGAGAAATGCAAATCAAAACTACAATGAGGTAAGACCTCACACCTGTTAGAATCGGCATCATCAGATAATCTACAAACAACAAATTCTGGGGAGGGTGTGGCCAAAAGGAACCCTCTTCCGCTATTGGTGGGAATGTAAATTGATACAGTCACTATGGAGAACAGTATGGAGGTTCCTTTAAAAAACTAAAAAGAGAATTACCATAGGATCCAGGAATCCCACTTCTGGGCATATACCCAGAGAAAACCATAAATCACAAAGACACATTCACCACAATGTTCATTGCAGCACTATTTACAATAGCCAGGTAATGGAAGCAACCTAAATGGCCACAGACAGACGAATGAATAAAGATGTGGTACATATATAAAATGGAATATTACTCAGCCATAAAAAGGAATGAAACTGGGTCATTTGTAGAGAAGTTGATGGATCTAGAGACTGTCATACAGAGTGAAGTAAGTCAGAAAGAGAAGAACAAATATTGTATATTAATGCCTATATGTGGAACCTAGGAAAATGGTACAGATGAACTGGTTTGCAGGGCAGAAATAGAGTCACAGATGTAGAGAACAAACGTATGGACACAAAGTGGGGGAAGCCATGGGGTGGTGGTCGTGGGATGAGTTGGGAGATTCGGATTGACCTATATACATGTATATGCATAAAACAGATAACTAATAATAAACTACTGTATAAAAATAAATAAATAAAATTAAATTTCAAAATTTTTAAAAATAAAATGTAAAAATAAAACAGAAAAAACGTTCATCCATTCACACTGATGTATTTATAAAAAGAATTATTTCCATGCTTATATCCATAAATACATAAAACAGGAATAAAATCTAACTTGAACCAAAAAAGAAAAAAAAATTAGGCTAACAGTTATGCAGAGGAAAACACTACCAAGGCACTTGCTCCAGTAGTAAACAATTCAGAAATTGGTCAGAGGTGGGGAATCATCTCCCATACAGCCAGGAGCCCCGCCCGCCCACGCAAGGAGCGTCCTTATTGCAAAGCTGGGGGACCGTGCCGAGGCTTCTGTGAGTAAACGTGAACTGAGCCCCAGGCCAGCTGCTGCTGAACTGTTCCCACCCTTCCCAGGTGAAACACCTGAATATGTACAAGGGCTTGAAAGCCTACAGGAAGGGCCGTGGAGCCACACCAGCGACAGCACGCAAGCCAACTTGGTGCCTGCAGGTCTGCCAGGATGGTCCTGGCCACGGGCGCTCTTCTGGAAGCTTTCCATTGCGCTGCCTGAGATACCCCTCCTGTCCCGGCCCCCACTCCTTTTTTTCCTTCCTCACCTAAGCCCGGAGAGTTATTCCAGTGGAAGATATGGGTGACACATCGTCTTCTTTACAGGTGGCAGCCTGGCAACTCCTGCAGAAAGTCCAGCAGAGCCCCACTCACACCGGGCCACCCACAAAGCCGTGGACCCTCACACCCTCCCACGAGCACAGCCCAAAGACTGCTGACGGGGCAGAGAATATGGAGTCAGGCACAGCTGCAGGGGCTATTGCTGCCTGGAGTGCTGTTTATATTGACCTCAACACAGGCACACCTGTGGAGGGCTTGCCGGCAGGGTCAGGCTGCCCAGGTCAGCTAATCCTCAGCCCTCAGGGAATCACATTGCAGAAAATGGACCTCGCTAAGACAGAATATTCACCAAGGAAAAAAAGGACACAATGCCATTTGCAGCACAGTAGATGAGTCTAGAGGTAATCACGTGACTTGGAGTAAGTTAGAAAGTGAAAGGCACATATCATATCATATCACTTATAGGTGTTACCTATAAATTGATACCAGGGCAGATATTTCCACGGAGAAGGGCAATCAGATTCATTAAACAAACTTATGGTTCACCAAAGGAAAGGTGTGAGTATTGCATTCATTACGATAATGGCGTTAACAGACATATACAAACAAAGTAGACATATATAATCACCAAAAACCTATGGAGTACCAAGAGAACACTACACAACATTCTGTCATAACGTACATGGGAAAAGGATCCCAGGAAGAACAGACATATATATATGTGTAAAAGAACCACCTCTTGCACACCTACAACAAGCTAAACGTTGTACTCAAACTTGCTGTAATAAAAAATAAAAAATTAAATTAAAAACACGAACAAGAAGTAGTGAGACAAACTTGAGGGGCTTTCTCCTGGCACATTCCGCTCTACATTCCAATCTAGAACGCGACTTCCATTGAGGCTCTGCTGCCCTAGTAACCAGATTTGGTAAGGGAGAACTGCTGCCACCTTGTGGCCGTTTCACACAACAGCAGCTTTAATCCCAGCGCTAATGGTCAGTGGATATTCCAAATCATTACAGGCCTGTAAATGACACCTGCCCTGAAAACAAATCCTGGGGTCATGTATCGACCAAAAAATTCAAAAGACGTCCATATTTCAAAACGACAGTTTCAAGAGGCATATTTCACGCACATTAGTGTTCTGCTTGTTTTGCTTTCTTTCTTTCTTTGTTAAAAGAACGGGAATGGAAAACGGCAACCCTCAGAATGGGCGAAAACGTTCACAAACGAATCAATGGAGAAAGGATTAATCTCCAACATATATAAACAGCTCATGCAGCTTAATATTAATACAACAAACAACCCAATACAAAAATGGGCAGAAGATCTAAATAGACGTTTCTTCAAAGAAGACACAGAGATGGCCAAGACGCACATGAAAAGCTGCTCAACATCACTAATTATTAGAGAAATGCAAATCAAAACTACAATGAGGTAAGACCTCACACCTGTTAGAATCGGCATCATCAGATAATCTACAAACAACAAATTCTGGGGAGGGTGTGGACAAAAGGAACCCTCTTCCGCTATTGGTGGGAATGTTAGTTGATACAGTCACTATGGAGAACAGTATGGAGGTTCCTTTAAAAAACTAAAAAGAGAATTACCATAGGATCCAGCAATCCCACTTCGGGGAAAAAACCCAGAGAAAACCATAAATCACAGAGGCACATTCACCACAATGTTCATTGCAGCACTATTTACAATAGCCAGGTAATGGAAACAACCTAAATGGCCACAGACATACGAATGGATAAAGATGTGGTACATAAATAAAATGGAATATTACTCAGCCATAAAAAGGAATGAAACTGGGTCATTTGTAGAGAAGTTGATGGATCTAGAGACTGTCATACAGAGTGAAGTAAGTCAGAAAGAGAAAAACAAATATTGTATATTAATGCCCATATGTGGAACCTAGAAAAATGGTACAGATGAACTGGTTTGCAGGGCAGAAATAGAGACACAGAGGTAGAGAACAAACGTATGGACACAAAGTGGGGGAAGCCATGGGGTGGTGGTGGTGGGATGAGTTGGGAGATTGGGATTGACCTGTATACATGTCTATGCATAAAATAGATAACTAATTATAACCTACTGTATAAAAAAATAAATAAAATTAAATTTAAAAATTTTAAAAAATAAAATGTAAAAATAAAAAAGAAAAAAAGTTCTTCCATTCACACTGATGTATTTATAAGAATGAATTATTTCCATGCTTATATCCATAAATACATAAAAGAGGAATAAAATCTAACTTGAACCAAAAAAGAAAAAAAAAACTGAACCTAACAGTTATACAGATGAAATCACTACCAAGGCACTTGCTCCAGTGGTAAACAATTCTGAAATTGGTCAGAGGTGGGGAATCATCTCCCATACAGCCAGCAGCCCCGCCCATCCACGCAAGGAGCGTCCTTATTGCAAAGCTGGGGGACCGTGGCGAGGCCTCTGTGAGTAAACGTGAGCTGAGCCCCAGGCCAGCTGCTGCTGAAATGTTCCCACCCTTCCCAGGTGAAACACCTGAATATGTACAAGGGCTTGAAAGCCTAGAGGAAGGGCCGTGGAGCCACACCAGCGACAGCACGCAGGCCAACTTTGTGCCTGCAGGTCAGCCAGGATGGTCCTGGCCACGGGCGCTCTTCTGGAAGCTTTCCATTGCCCTGTCTGAGATACCCCTCCTGTCCCGGCCCCCACTCCTTTTTTTCCTTCCTCACCTCAGCCCGGAGAGATATTCCAGTGGAAGTTATGGGTGACACATCCTCTTCTTTACAGGTGGCAGCCTGGCAACTGCTGTAGAAAGTCCAGCAGAGCCCCACTAACACCGGGCCACCCACAAAGCCGTGGACCCTCACACCCTCCCACCAGCACAGCCCCGAGACTGCTGACGGGGCAGAGAATATGGAGTCAGGCACAGCAGCAGGGGCTATTGCTGCCTGGAATGCTGTTTATATTGACCTCAACCCAGGCACACCTGGGGAGGGCTTGCCGGCAGGGTCAGGCTGCCCAGGTCAGCTAATCCTCAGCCCTCAGGGAATCACATTGCAGAAAATGGACCTCGCTAAGACAGAATATTCGCCAAGGAAAAAAAGGACACAATGCCATTTGCAGCACCGTAGATGAGTCTAGAGGTAATCACGTGACTTGGAGTAAGTCAGAAAGTGAAAGACACATATCATATCATATCACTTATAGGTGTTACCTATAAATTGATACCAGGGCAGATATTTCCACGGAGAAGGGCAATCACAGATTCATTAAACAAACTTATGGTTCACCAAAGGAAAGGTGTGAGTATTGCATTCATTACGATAATGGCGTTAACAGACATATACAAACAAAGTAGACATATATAATCACCAAAAACCTATGGAGTACCAAGAGAACACTACACAACATTCTGTCATAACGTACATGGGAAAAGGATCCCAGGAAGAACAGACATATATATATGTGTAAAAGAACCACCTCTTGCACACCTACAACAAGCTAAACGTTGTACTCAAACTTGCTGTAATAAAAAATAAAAAATTAAATTAAAAACACGAACAAGAAGTAGTGAGACAAACTTGAGGGGCTTTCTCCTGGCACATTCCGCTCTACATTCCAATCTAGAACGCGACTTCCATTGAGGCTCTGCTGCCCTAGTAACCAGATTTGGTAAGGGAGAACTGCTGCCACCTTGTGGCCGTTTCACACAACAGCAGCTTTAATCCCAGCGCTAATGGTCAGTGGATATTCCAAATCATTACAGGCCTGTAAATGACACCTGCCCTGAAAACAAATCCTGGGGTCATGTATCGACCAAAAAATTCAAAAGACGTCCATATTTCAAAACGACAGTTTCAAGAGGCATATTTCACGCACATTAGTGTTCTGCTTGTTTTGCTTTCTTTCTTTCTTTGTTAAAAGAACGGGAATGGAAAACGGCAACCCTCAGAATGGGCGAAAACGTTCACAAACGAATCAATGGAGAAAGGTTTAATCTCCAACATATATAAACAGCTCAGTCAGCTTAAAATTAATAAAACAAACAACCCAATACAAAAATGGGCAGAAGATCTAAATAGACGTTTCTTCAAAGAAGACACAGAGATGGCCAAGACGCACATGAAAAGCTGCTCAACATCACTAATTATTAGAGAAATGCAAATCAAAACTACAATGAGGTAAGACCTCACACCTGTTAGAATCGGCATCATCAGATAATCTACAAACAACAAATTCTGGGGAGGGTGTGGACAAAAGGAACCCACTTCCGCTATTGGTGGGAATGTAAATTGATACAGTCACTATGGAGAAGACTATGGAGGTTCCTTTAAAAAACTAAAAAGAGAATTACCATAGGATCCAGCAATCCCACTTCTGGGCATATACCCAGAGAAAACCAAAAATCACAAAGACACATTCACCACAATGTTCATTGCAGCACTATTTACAATAGCCAGGTAATGGAAGCAACCTAAATGGCCACAGACAGATGAATGGATAAAGATGTGGTACATATATAAAATGGAATATTACTCAGCCATAAAAAGGAATGAAACTGGGTCATTTGTAGAGAAGTTGATGGATCTAGAGACTGTCATACAGAGTGAAGTAAGTCAGAAAGGGAAAAACAAATATTGTATATTAATGCCTATATGTGGAACCTAGAAAAATGGTACAGATGAACTGGTTTGCAGGGCAGAAATAGAGACACATAGGTGGATAAAAAACGTATGGACACAAAGTGGGGGAAGGCATGGGGTGGTGGTGGTGGGATGAGTTGGGAGATTGGGATTGACCTGTATACATGTATATGCATAAAATAGATAACTAATAATAACCTACTGTATAAAAAAATAAATAAAATTAAATTTCAAAATTTTTAAAAATAAAATGTAAAAATAAAACAGAAAAAAAGTTCTTCCATTCACACTGATGTATTTATAAGAATGAATTATTTCCATGCTTATATCTATAAATACATAAAAGAGGAATAAAACCTAACTTGAACCAAAAAATAAAAAAAAGAACTGAACGTAACAGTTATACAGAGGAAAACACTACCAAGGCACTTGCTCCAGTGGTAAACAATTCTGAAATTGGTCAGAGGTGGGGAATCATCTCCCATACAGCCAGCAGCCCCGCCCGCCCACGCAAGGAGCGTCCTTATTGCAAAGCTGGGGGACCGTGCCGAGGCCTCTGTGCGTAAACGTGAGCTGAGCCCCAGGCCAGCTGCTGCTGAACTGTTCCCACCCTTCCCACGTGAAACACCTGAATATGTACAAGGGCTTGAAAGCCTAGAGGAAGGGCCGTGGAGCCACACCAGTGACAGCACGCAGGCCAACTTGGTGCCTGCAGGACAGCCAGGATGGTCCTGGCCACGGGCGCTCTTCTGCAAGCTTTCCATTGCCATGCCTGAGATACCCCTCCTGTCCCGGACTCCACTCCTTTTTTTCCATCCTCACCTCAGCCCGGAGAGATATTCCAGTGGAAGTTATGGGTGACACATCCTCTTCTTTACAGGTGGCAGCCTGGCAACTCCTCAGAAAGTCCAGCAGAGCCCCACTCACACCGGGCCACCCACAAAGCCATGGACCCTCACACCCTCCCACCAGCACAGCCCCGAGACTGCTGACGGGGCAGAGAATATGGAGTCAGGCATAGCTGCAGGGGCTATTGCTGCCTGGAGTGCTGTTTATATTGACCTCAACCGAGGCACACCTGGGGAGGGCTTGCCGGCAGGGTCAGGCTGCCCAGGTCAGCTAATCCTCAGCCCTCAGGGAATCACATTGCAGAAAACGGACCTCGGTAAGACTGAATATTCGCCAAGGGAATAAAGGACACAATGCCATTTGCAGCACCGTAGATGAGTCTAGAGGTAATCACGTGACTTGGAGTAAGTCAGAAAGTGAAAGACACATATCATATCATATCACTTATAGGTGTTACCTATAAATTGATACCAGGGCAGATATTTCCACGGAGAAGGGCAATCACAGATTCATTAAACAAACTTATGGTTCACCAAAGGAAAGGCGTGAGCATTGAATTCATTACGATATTGGGGTTAACAGACATATACAAACACAGTAGACATATGTAATCACCAAAGACCTACGGAGTACGAAGAGAAGACTACTCAACATTCTGTCATAACGTACATGGGAAAAGGATCCCAGGAAGAACAGACATATGTATATGTGTAAAAGAACCACCTCTTGCACACCTACAACAAGCTAAACGTTGTACTCAAACTTGCTGTAATAAAAAATAAAAAATTAAATTAAAAACACGAACAAGAAGTAGTGAGACAAACTTGAGGGGCTTTCTCCTGGCACATTCCGTTCAACATTCCAATCTAGAACGCAACTTCCATTGAGGCTCTGCTGCCTTAGTAACCAGATTTGGTAAGGGAGAACTGCTGCCACCTTGTGGCCGTTTCACACAACAGCAGCTTTAATCCCAGCGCTAATGGTCAGTGGATATTCCAAATCATTACAGGCCTGTAAATGACACCTGCCCTGAAAACAAATCCTGGGGTCATATATCGACCAAAAAATTCAAAAGACGTCCATATTTCAAAACGACAGTTTCAAGAGGCATATTTCACGCACATTAGTGTTCTGCTTCTTTTGCTTGCTTTTTCTTTGTTAAAAAAACGGGAATGGAAAAAGGCAACCCTCAGAATGGGCGAAAACATTCACAAACGAATCAATGGACAAAGGTTTAATCTCCAATATATATAAACAGCTCATGCAGCTTAATATTAATAAAACAAACAACCCAATACAAAAATGGGCAGAAGATCTAAATAGACGTTTCTTCAAAGAAGACACAGAGATGGCCAAGACGCACATGAAATCTGCTCAACATCACTTATTATTAGAGAAATGCAAATCAAAACTACAATGAGGTAAGACCTCACACCTGTTAGAATCGGCATCATCAGATAATCTACAAACAACAAATTCTGGGGAGGGTGTGGACAAAAGGAACCCTCTTCCGCTATTGGTGGGAATGTAAATTGATACAGTCACTATGGAGAACAGTATGGAGGTTCCTTTAAAAAACTAAAAAGAGAATTACCATAGGATCCAGCAATCCCACATCTGGGCATTTACCCATAGAAAACCATAAATCACAGAGACACATTCACCACAATGTTCATTGCAGCACTATTTACAATAGCCAGGTAATGGAAGCAACCTAAATGGCCACAGACAGACGAATGGATAAAGATGTGGTACATATATAAAATGGAATATTCCTCAGCCATAAAAAGGAATGAAACTGGGTCATTTGTAGAGAAGTTGATGGATCTAGAGACTGTCATACAGAGTGAAGTAAGTCAGAAAGAGAAAAACAAATATTGTATATTAATGCCTATATGTGGAACCTAGAAAAATGGTACAGATGAACTGGTTTGCAGGGCAGAAATAGAGACACAGAGGTAGAGAACAAACGTATGGACACAAAGTGGGGGAAGCCATGGGGTGGTGGTGGTGGGATGTGTTGGGAGATTGGGATTGACCTGTATACATGTCTATGCATAAAATAGATAACTAATAATAACCTACTGTATAAAAATATAAATAAAATTAAATTTCAAAATTTTTAAAAATAAAATGTTAAAATAAAACAAAAAAAATGTTCTTCCATTCACACTGATGTATTTATTTTAATGAATTATTTCCATGCTTATATCTATAAATACATAAAAGAGGAATAAAATCTAACTTGAACCAAAAAAGAAAAAAAAACTGAACCTAACAGTTATACAGAGGAAAACACTACCAAGGCACTTGCTCCAGTGGTAAACAATTCTGAAATTGGTCAGAGGTGGGGAATCATCTCCCATACAGCCAGCAGCCCCGCCCGCCCACGCAAGAAGCGTCCTTATTGCAAAGCTGTGGGACCGTGCCGAGGCCTCTGTGAGTAAACGTGAGCTGAGCCCCAGGACAGCTGCTGCTGAACTGTTCCCACCCTTCCCAGGCGAAACACCTGAATATGTACAAGGGCTTGAAAGCGTAGAGGAAGGGCCGTGGAGCCACTCCAGCAACAGCACGGAGGCCAACTTGGTGCCTGCAGGTCAGCCAGGATGGTCCTGGCCACGGGCGCTCTTCTGGAAGCTTTCCATTGCCCTGCCTGAGACACCCATCCTGTCCCGGCCACCACTCCATTTTTCCTTACTCGCCTCAGCCCGGAGAGATATTCGAGTGGAAATTATGGGTGACACATCCTCTTCTTTACAGGTGGCAGCCTGGCAACTCCTGCAGAAAGTCCAGCAGAGCCCCACTCACACCGGGCCGCCCACAAAGCCGTGGACCCTCACACCCTCCCACCAGCACAGCCCCGAGACTGCTGACGGGGCAGAGAATATGGAGTCAGGCACAGCTGCAGGGGCTATTGCTGCCTTGAGTGCTGTTATATTGACCTCAACCCAGGCACACCTTGGGAGGGCTTGTCGGCAGGGTCAGGCTGCCTAGGTCCGCTAATCCTCAGCCCTCAGGGAATCACATTGCAGAAAATGGACCTCGCTAAGACAGAATATTCGCCAAGGGAAAAAAGGACACAATGCCATTTGCAGCACCGTAGATGAGTCTAGAGGTAATCACGTGACTTGGTGTAAGTCAGAAAGTGAAAGACACATATCATATCATATCACTTATAGGTGTTACGTATAAATTGATACAAGGGCAGATATTTCCACGGAGAAGGGCAATCACAGATTCATTAAACAAACTTATGGTTCACCAAAGGAAAGGTGTGAGGATTGAATTCATTACGATATTGGTGTTAACAGACATATACAAACACAGAAGACGTATATAATCACCAAAGACCTACGGAGTACCAAGAGAAGACTACTCAACATTCTGTCATAACGTTCATGGGAAAAGGATCCCAGGAAGAACAGACATATGTATATGTGTAAAAGAACCACCTCTTGCACACCTACAACAAGCTAAACGTTGTACTCAAACTTGCTGTAATAAAAAATAAAAAATTAAATTAAAAACACGAACAAGAAGTAGTGAGACAAACTTGAGGGGCTTTCTCCTGGCACATTCCGTTCTACATTCCAATCTAGAACGCGACTTCCATTGAGGCTCTGCTGCCCTAGTAACCAGATTTGGTAAGGGAGAACTGCTGCCACCATGTGGCCGTTTCACACAACAGCAGCTTTAATCCCAGCGCTAATGGTCAGTGGATATTCCAAATCATTACAGGCCTGTAAATGACACCTGCCCTGAAAACAAATCCTGGGGTCATATATCGACCAAAAAATTCAAAAGACGTCCATATTTCAAAACGACAGTTTCAAGAGGCATATTTCAGGCACATTAGTGTTCTGCTTCTTTTGCTTTCTTTATTTCTTTGTTAAGAAAACGGCAATGGAAAAAGGCAACCCTCAGAATGGGCGAAAACGTTCACAAACGAATCAGTGGACAAAGGTTTAATCTCCAATATATATAAACAGCTCATGCAGCTTAATATTAAAAAAACAAACAACCCAACACAAAAATGGGCAGAATATCTAAAGAGACGTTTCTTCAAAGAAGACACAGAGATGGCCAAGACGCAAATGAAAAGCTGCTCAAGAGCACTAATTATTAGAGAAATGCAAATCAAAACTACAATGAGGTATCACCTCACACCTGTTAGAATCGGCATCATCAGAAAATCTACAGACAACAAATTCTGGGGAGGGTGTGGACAATAGGAACCCTCTTCCGCTATTGGTGGGAATGTAAATTGATACAGTCACTATGGAGAACAGTATGGAGTTTCCTTAAAAAACCTACAAATAGAAACCTTGACTTTCCCTAACCCTAACCATAGCCTGGAACGGAAACCTACCACCAACCGTGCACCTTATCTACGCGGTACACTAATCCTAATCCTTACGCTGGCACTAACCAGTGAGTCAACATGTACCCTGACACTAACACGTTTCCGTACCCTCAGCTCTGCTCCAAACCTTGCCGTTGCCTATCCTTAACCTTAGCCCGGAACAGAAACCTTCCATCAGCCCTACACCTTACCCTAAGCCGTACCCTAATCCTAATCCATACGTCAACACGTACCCTGACCCTAACACGTTTCCGTACCCTCACCTCTTCCATAAACCTTGCCGTTCCCTTACCTTAAACCTAGCCCGGAATGGAAAACTACCAGCAACCCTACACCTTACCTTACGCCATACCCTAATCCTAATTCGTATGCTGACACTAACCTGTGCATCAACACGTACCCTGACCCTAACACGTTTCATACCCTCACCTGTGCCCTAAACTTTGCCAGTCCCTAAACATAACCCTAGACTGGAACGGAAACCTACCACCAACCCTACACCTTACTCTATGCGGTACCCTAATCCTCATGCATACGCTCACACTAACCCGTGAGTCAACACGTACCCTGAACCTAACACATTTCCGTACCATCACCTGTGCCCTATACCTTGCAATTCGCTATCCCTAACCCTACACCGGAATGTAAACCTACCGCCATACGTACACCTTACTCTACGCCGTACCCTAATCCTAATGCGTACGATGACACTATTCCATGCATCAACATGCACCATGAACCTAACACGTTTCTGTACCCTCACCTGTGCCCTAAGCCTTGCCGTTCACTAACCCTAACCCTAGCCCTGAACTGAAACCCACCAGCAGCCCTACACCATACCCTATGCCATACCCTACTCCTGGCCTGTATGCTGGCACTGACCCGTGCGTCAGCGCGTAGCCTGCCTCTCCCAAGTTTCCGTACCCTCACATGTGCCCTTAGCCTTGCCGTTCCCTAACCCTAACCCTAGCCCAGAACGGAAACCCACCACCAGCCCTACACCTTACCCTATGCTGTACCCTACTCCTGGCCCATACGCTGGCACTGACCCATGCGTCAGCAGGTAGCCTGACCCTCCCACTTTTCCGTACCCTCACCTGTGCCGTAAAACTTGACGTTCCCTAACCCTAATCAAACCCCGGAATGGACACCCACCACCAGTCTTACACCTTACCCTACGCCGTACCCTACTCCTGGTCCACACCCTGGCACTGACCCGTGCTTCAGCATGTAGCCTGACCCTCCCACGTTTCCGTACCCTCACCTGTGCCCTAAGCCTTGCCGTTCCCTAACCCTAACCCTACACTTTACCCTACGCCATACCCTATTCCTGGGCCGTACGCTGGCACTGACACTTGCGTCAGCACGTACCCTGACCCTCCCACGTTTCTGTACCCTCACCTGTGCCCTAAGCCTTGCCATTCCCTAACCCTAACCCTAGCCGGGAACGGAAACCCACCACCAGCCCTACACCTCACCCTACGCCGTACCCTACTCCTGGGCCGTACACTGGAACTGACCCTTGTGTAAGCACGTAGCCTGCCACTCCCATATTTCCATACCCTCACCTGTGCCCTAAGCCTTGCCGATCCCTAACCCTAACCCTAGCCCGGAACAGAAACCCACCACCAGCCCTACACCTTACCCTACGCCGTACCCTAATTCTGGCGCGTACGCTGGCACTGACCCGTGTGTCAGCACGTAGCGTGCCTCTCCCTAGTTTCCGTACCGTTACCTGTGCCCGAAGCCTTGCCGTTCCCTAACCCTAACCGGGAACAGAAACCCACCAACAGCCCTACACCTTACCCTACTCCGTACCCTAATCCTGGCCCGTACACTGGCACTGAACCGTGCGTCAGCACATAGCCTGACCCTCCCACGTTTCTGTACCCTCAGCTGTGCCCTAAGCCTTGCCGTTCCCTAACCCTAACCCTAGCGTGGAATGGAAACCCACAACCAGCCCTACACCATACTTTACTCCTGACCCGTACGCTGGCACTGACACGTTTGTCAGCACGTAGCCTGCCTCTCCCACGTGTCCCTATGCTCACCTGTTCCCTAAACCTTGCCGTTCCCTAACCCTAACCTGGAACGGAAACCCACAACCAGCCCTACACGTTACCCTATGCTGTACCCTACTCCTGGCCCTTACGCTGGCACTGACACGTGCGTCAGCACACAACCTGACCATCCCATGACCCTCCCAATACAGAAATGGGCAGAAGATCTCAAGAGACGTTTCTTAAAAGAAGACACAGAGATGGCCAAGACGCACATGAGAAGCTGCTCAAGAGCACTAATTATTAGAGAAATGCAAATCAAAACTACAATGAGGTATCACCTCACACCTGTTAGAATCGGCATCATCAGAAAATCTACAAACAACAAATTCTGGGAGGGTGTGGACAAAAGGAGCCCTCTTCCACTATTGGTGGGAATGTAAATTAATAGAGTCACTATGGAGAACACTATGGAGTTTCCTTAAAAAATCTAGAAATAGAACTACCATCTGATCCAGCAATTCCACTTCTGGGCATATACGCAAAGAAAACCATAAATCAAAAATGCACATTCACCACAATGTTCATTGCAGCACTATTTACAATAGCCAGGTAATGGAAGCAACCTAAACGCCCAAAGACAGATGAATGGATAAAGATGGGGTACATATATAAAATGGAATATTACTCGGCCATAAAAAGGAATGAATCTGGGTCATTTGTAGAGACATCGATGGATCTAGAGACTGTCATACAGAATGCAGTAAGTCAGAAAGGGGAAAACAAATATTGTATATTAATGCATATATGTGGAACCTAAAAAATTGTACAGATGAACTGGTTTGCAGGGAAGAAATAGAGACACAGAGGTAGAGAACAAACGTATGGACACCAAGTGTGGGAAGCCATGGGGTGGTGGTGGTGGGATGAGTTGTGAGATTGAGATTGACCTGTATACATGTATATGCATAAAACACATAACTAATAATAAACCGCTGTATAAAAAAGTAAATAAAATTAAATTTCAAAATTATAAAAAATAAAATTTAAAAATAAAACAGAAAAAAGTTCTTCCCTTCACACAGATGTATTTATAGGAATGAATTATTTCCATGCTTATACCTATAAATACATAAAAGAGGAATAAATGCTAACTTGAACCATAAACGAAGAAAAACCTGAACCGACCAGTTATACAGAGAAAAACACTATCAGGGCACTTGCTCCAACGGTAAACAATATTGAAATTGTTCAGAGGTGGGGAATCATCTCCCATACAGCCAGCAACCCACACCCCACACAAGGAGCTTCCTCATTGCAAAGCGAGGGGACCGAGCCGAGGCATCTCTGAACAAAGGTGAGCTGAGCCCCAGGCCAGCTGTTGCTGAACTGTTCCCACCCTTGCCAGGTAAATCACCTGAATATGTACAAGGGCTTGAAAGACTAGACGAAGGGCCGTGGAGCCACACCAGCGACAGCACGCAGGGCAACTTGGTGCCTGCAGGCCAGCCAGGGTGGTCCTTGCCCCGGGCGCTCTTCCGGAAGCTTTCCATTGTCCTGCCTGAGATACCCCACTTGTCCCGGCCCCCACTGCTTTTTTCCTTCCTCACCTCTGTCCGGAGAGAAATTCAAGCGGAAGGTATGGGTGACACATCCTCCTCCTTACAGGAGGCAGCCTGGCAACTCCTTCAGAAAGGCCAGCAGAACCCCACTCACACCGGGCCACCAACAAAGCTGTGGCCCCTCACTCCCTCCCACCAGCACAGCCCCGAGACTGCTCACGTGGCAGAGAATATGGAGGCAGGCACAGCTTCAGGGGCTATTGCTGCATGGAGCGCTGTTTATATTGACCTCAACCAGGCACACCTGGGGAGGGCCGGCCGGCAGGATAAGGCTGCCCACGTCAGCTAATCCACAACCCGCAGGGAAGCACATTGTTGAAAAGGGACCTCGCTAAGTCAGAATAGAAGGCAAGGAAAAAAAGGACACAATGCCTTTTGCAGCACCGTAGATGAGTCTAGAGGTAATCACGTGACATGTAGTAAGTCAGAAAGTGAAAGACACATATCATATCATATCACTTATAGGTGTTACCTAAAAATGGATACCAGGGCAGATATTTCCACCGAGAAGGGCAATCAGAGATTCATTAAACAAACTTATGGTTCACCAATGGAAAGGTGTGAGGATTGGTTTCATTACGATATCGGGGTTAACAGACTTATACAAACACAGGTGACATATATAATCACCAAAGACCTACGGAATACCAAAAGACTACTCAACATTCTGTCATAAGGTACATGGGAAAAGGATCCCAGGAAAAACCGACATCTGTATATGTGTAAAAGAACCACATCTTCCACACCTACAACAAGCCAAACATTGTAATCAAACTTGCTGTAATAAAAAATAAAAATTAAATTAAAAACAGGAACAAGAAGTAGGGAGACAAACTTGAGGGGTTTACTCCTGGCACATTCCATTCTAAATTCCAATCTAGAACACGACTTCCATTGAGGCTCTGTTGCCCTAGTTAGCAGAATTGGTAAGGGAGAACTGCTGCCACCTTGTGGCCGTTTCACACAACAGCAGCTTTAATCCCAGCGCTAATGGTCAGTTGATATTCAAAATCATTGCAGGCCTGTAAATGACACCTGCCCTGAAAACAAATTCTGGGGTCACATATCGACCAAAAAATTCAAAGGACGTCCATATTTCAAAACGACCGTTTCAAAAGGCATATTTTACGCACATTAGTTTTCTACTTCTTTTTCTTTTTTTCTTTTTTGGTTAAAAAAACGGGAAAGGAAAAAGACATCCCTCAAAAGGGGCGAAAATAGTTGCAAACGAATCAATGGACAAAGGTTTAATCTCCAATATATATAAACAGCTCATGCTGCTTAATATTAAAAAAACAAACAACCCAATACAAAAATGGGCAGATCTATAGAGACGTTTCTTCAAAGAAGACACAGAGATGGCCAAGACGCACATGAAAAGCTGTTCAACAGCACTAATTATTAGAGAAATGCAAATCAAAACTACAATGAGGTATCACCTCACACCTGTTAGAATCGGCATCATCAGAAAATCTACAAACAACAAATTCTGGGGAGGGTGTGGACAAAAGGAGACCTCTTCCACTATTGGTGGGAATGTAAATTGATACACTCACTATGGAGAACACTATGGAGTTTCCTAAAAAAAACTAGAAATAGAATTACCATTTGATCCAGCAATCCCAATTCTGCTCATATACCCAAAGAAAACCATAAATCAGAAAGGCACATTCACCACAATGTTCATTGCAGCACTATTTACAAAGGCCAGGTAATGGAAGCAACCTAAATGCCCACACACAGATGAATGGATAAAGATGTGCTACATGTATAAAATGGAATATTACTCAGCCATAAAAAGGAATGAAACCGGGTCATTTGTAGAGACATCGATGGATCTAGAGACAGTCATACAGAATGAAGTAAGTCAGAAAGAGGAAAACAAATATTGTATATTAATGCATATATGTGGAACCTACGAAATTTTACAGAGGAACTGGTTTGCAGGGAAGAAATAGAGACACAGATGTAGAGAACAAACGTATGGACACCAAGTGTGGTAAGCCATGGGGTGGTGGTGGTGGGATGACTTGGGAGATTGGGATTGACCTGCATACATGTATATGCATAAAATACATAACTAATAATAACCTGCTGTATAAAAAAATAAATAAAATTAAATTTCAAAATTTTAAAAAATAAAATTTAAAAATAATACAAAAAAAGTTCTTCCCTTCACCCAGATGTATTTATAGGAAAGTATTATTTCCATGCTTATATCTATAAATACATAAAAGAGGAATAAAAGCTAACGTGAACCATAAAAGAAGAAAAACCTGAACCCACCAGTTATACAGAGGAAAATCCTATCAGGGCACTTGCTCCAGCGGTAAACAATTCTGAAATTGGTCAGAGGTGGGGAATCTTCTCCCATACAGCCAGCAACCCACACCCCACGCAAGGAGCGTCCTCATTGCAAAGCTGGGGGATCGTGCAGAGGCATCTCTGAATAAAGGTGAGCTGAGCCCCAGGCCAGCTGCTGCTGAACTGTTCCCACCCTTCCCAGGTAAAACACCTGAATATGTACAAGGGCTTGAAAGACTAGAGGAAGGGCCATGGAGCCACACCAGCAACAGCACGCAGGCCAACTTGTTGCCTGCAGGCCAGCCAGGGTGGTCCTGGCCTCGGGCGCTCTTCCGGAAGCTTTCCATTGTCCTGCCTGACATACCCCACCTGTCCCGGCCCACACTGCTTTTTTCCTTCCTCACCTCTGTCCGGAGAGAAATTCCAGCTGAAGGTATGTGTGACACATCCTCTTCTTTACAGGTGGCAGCCAGGCAAATCCTGCAGAAAGGCCAGCAGAACCCCACTCACACCGGGCCACCAACAAAGCTGTGGCCCCTCATTCCCTCCCACCAGCTCAGCCCCGAGACTGCTGACGGGGCAGAGAATATGGAGTCAGGCACAGCTTCAGGGGCTATTGCTGCCTGGAGCGCTGTTTATATTGACCTCCACCAGGCACACCTGGGGAGGGCCGGGCGGCAGGGTAAGGCTGCCCAGGTCAGCTAATCCACAACACTCAGGGAATCACATTGTTGAAAATGGACCTCGCTAAGGCAGAAGAGAAGCCAAGGACAAAAAGAAAACAATGCCATTTGCAGCACCGTAGATGATTCTAGAGCTAATCACGTGACTTGTAGTAAGTCAGAAAGTGAAAGACACATATCATATCATATCACTTATAGGTGTTACCTAAAAATGGTACCAGGGCAGATATTTCCACCGAGAAGGGCAATCAGAGATTCATTAAACAAACTTATGGTTCACCAATGGAAAGGTGTGAGGATTGGTTTCATTACGATATCGGGGTTAACAGACTTATACAAACACAGGTGACATATATAATCACCAAAGACCTACGGAATACCAAAAGACTACTCATCATTCTGTCATAACGTACATGGAAAAAGGATCCCAGGAAAAACAGACATGTGTATATGTGTAAAAGAACCACATCTTCCACACCTCCAACAAGCCAAACATTGTGATCAAACTTCCTGTAATAAAAAATAAAAATTAAATTAAAAACACGAACAAGAAGTAGGGAGACAAACATGAGGGGCTTTCTCCTGGCACATTCCATTCTAAATTCCAATCTAGAACACGACTTCCATTGAGGCTCTGTTGCCCTAGTAACCAGAATTGGTAAGGGAGAAATGCTGCCACCTTGTGGCCGTTTCACACAACAGCAGATTTAATCCCAGCGCTAATGGTCAGTTGATATTCAAATTCATTTCAGGCCTGTAAATGACACCTGCCCTGAAAACAAATCCTGGGGTCACATATCGACCAAAAAATTCAAAGGACGTCCATATTTCAAAACGACCGTTTCAAAAGGCATATTTTATGCACATTAGTTTTCTGCTTCCTTTTCTTTCTTTCTTTTTTGGTTACAAAAACGGGAATGGAAAAAGGCATCCCTCAGAAGGGGCGAAAATAGTTGCAAACGAATCAATGGACAAAGGTTTAATCTCCAATATATATAAACAGCTCATGCAGCTTAATATTAAAAAAACAAACAACCCAATACAAAAATGGGCAAAAGATCTAAAGATACGTTTCTTCAAAGAAGACACAGAGATGGCCAAGATGCACATGAAAAGCTGCTCAACAGCACTAATTTTTAGAGAAATGCAAATCAAAACTACAATGAGGTATCACCTCACACCTGTTAGAATCGGCATCATCAGAAAATCTACAAACAACAAATTCTGGGGAGGGTGTGGACAAAAGGAGCCCTCTTCCACTATTGGTGGGAATGTAAATTGATACAGTCACTATGGAGAACAGTATGGAGTTTCGTTAAAAAAAAAAACTAGAAATAGAATTACCATCTGATCCAGCAATCCCACTTCTGGGCATATACCCAAAGAAAACCATAAATCAAAAAGGCACATTCACCACAATGTTCATTGCAGCACTATTTACAATAGCCAGGTAATGGAAGCAACCTAAATGCCTACAGACAGATGAATGGATAAAATTGGGGTACATATATAAAATGGAATATTACTCGGCCATAAAAAGTAATGAAACTGGGTCATTTGTAGAGACATCGATGGATCTAGAGACTGTCATACAGAATGAAGTAAGTCAGAAAGAGGAAAACAAATATTGTATATTAATGCATATATGTGGAACCTAAAAACTGGTACAGATGAACTGGTTTGCAGGGAAGAAATAGAGACAGAGGTAGAGAACAAACGTATGGACACCAAGTGTGGGAAGCCATGGTGTGGTGGTGGTGGGATGAGTTGGCAGATTGGGATTGACCTGCATACATGTATATGCATAAAATACATAACTAATAATAACCTGCTGTATAAAAAAATAAATAAAATTTAATTTCAAAATTTTAAAAAAGAAAATTTAAAAATAATACAGAAAAAAGTTCTTCCCTTCACACAGATGTATTTATCGGAATGAATTATTTCCATGCTTATATCTATAAATACATAAAAGAGGAATAAAATCTAACTTGAAACATAAAAGAAAAAAAAAACCTGAACCCACCAGTTATACAGAGGAAAACCCTATCAGGGCACTTGCTCCAGTGGTAAACAATTCTGAAATTGGTCAGAGGTGGGGAATCATCTCCCATACAGCCAGCAACCCGCACCCCACGCCAGGAGCGTCCTCATTGCAAAGCTGGGGGATCGTGCCGAGGCATCTCTGAATAAAGGTGTGCTGAGCCCCAGCTCAGCTGCTGCTGAACTCTTCCCAACCTTCCCAGGTAAAACACCTGAATATGTACAAGGGCTTCAAAGACTAGAGGAAGGGCCGTGGAGCCACACCAGCAACAGCACGCAGGCCAACTTGGTGCCTGCAGGCCAGCCAGGGTGGTCCTGCCCCCGGGCGCTCTTCCGGAAGCTTTCAATTGTCCTGCCTGACATACCCCACCTGTCCCGGCACCCAATGCTTTTTTCCTTCCTCACCTCTGTCCGGAGAGAAATTCCAGCGGAAGGTATGGGTGACACATCCTCTTCTTTACAGGTGGCAGCCTGGCAACTCCTGCAGAAAGGCCAGCAGAACCCCACTCACACCGGGCCACCAACAAAGCTGTGGCCCCTCATTCCCTCCCACCAACACAGCCCCGAGACTGCTGACAGGGCCGAGAATATGGAGTCAGGCACAGCTTCAGGGGCTATTGCTGCCTGGAGCGCTGTTTATATTGACCTCAACCAGGCACACCTGGGGAGGGCCCGGCGGAAGGGTAAGGCTGCCCAGGTCAGCTAATCCACAACACTCAGGGAATCACATTGTTGAAAATGGACCTCACTAAGGCAGAAGTGAAGCCAAGGAAAAAAAGAACACAATGCCATTTGCACCACCGTAGATGAGTCTAGAGGTAATCACGTGACTTGTAGTAAGTCAGAAAGTGAAAGACACATATCATATCATATCACTTATAGGTGTTACCTAAAAATGGATACCAGGGCAGATATTTCCACCGAGAAGGGCAATCAGAGATTCATTAAACAAACTTATGGTTCACCAATGGAAAGGTGTGAGGATTGGTTTCATTACGATATCTGGGTTAACAGACTTATACAAACACAGGTGACATATATAATCACCAAAGACCTACGGAATACCAAAAGACTACTCAACGTTCTGTCATAACGTACATGGGAAAAGGATCCCAGGAAAAACAGACATCTGTATATGTGTAAAAGAACCACATCTTCCACACCTCCAACAAGCCAAACATTGTAATCAAACTTGCTGTAATAAAAAATAAAAATTAAATTAAAAACACGAACAAGAAGTAGGGAGACAAACCTGAGGGGCTTTCTCCTGGCACATTCCATTCTAAATTCCAATCTAGAACACGACTTCCATTGAGGCTCTGTTGCCCTAGTAACCAGAATTGGTAAGGGAGAACTGCTGCCACCTTGTGGCCGTTTCACACAACAGCAGCTTTAATCCCAGCGCTAATGGTCAGTTGATATTCAAAATCATTGCAGGCCTGTAAATGACACCTGCCTGAAAACAAATCCTGGGGTCACATATCGACCAAAAAATTCAAAGGACGTCCATATTTCAAAAGGACTGTTTCAAAAGGCATATTTTATGCACATTAGTTTTCTGCTTCTTTTTCTTTCTTTCTTTTTTGGTTAAAAAAATGGGAATGGAAAAAGGCATCCCTCAGAAAGGGCGAAAATAGTTGCAAACGAATCAATGGACAAATGTTTAATCTCCAATATATATAAACAGCTCATGCAGCTTAATATTAAAAAAACAAACAACCCAATACAAAAATGGGCAGAAGATCTAAAGATACGTTTCTTCAAAGAAGACACAGAGATGGCCAAGACGCACATGAAAAGCTGCTCAACAGCACTAATTATTAGAGAAATGCAAATCAAAACTACAACGAGGTATCACCTCACACTGTTAGAATCGGCATCATCAGAAAATCTACAAACAACAAATTCTCGGGAGGGTGTGGACAAAAGGAGCCCTCTTCCACTATTGGTGGGAATGTAAATTGCTACAGTCACTATGGAGAACACTATGGAGTTTCGTTAAAAACAACTAGAAATAGAATTACCATCTGATCCAGCAATCCCACTTCTGGGCATATACCCAAAGAAAACCATAAATCAAAAAGGCACATTCACCACAATGTTCATTGCAGCACTATTTACAATAGCCAGGTAATGGAAGCAACCTAAATGCCCACAGACAGATGAATGGATAAAGATGTGGTACATGTGTAAAATGGAATATTACTCAGCCATAAAAAGGAATGAAACTGGGTCATTTGTAGAGACATCGATGGATCTAGAGACTGTCATACAGAATGAAGTAAGTCAGAAAGAGGAAAACAAATATTGTATATTAATGCATATATGTGGAACCTAAAAACGGTACAGATGAACTGGTTTGCAGGGAAGAAATAGAGACAGAGGTAGAGAACAAACGTATGGACACCAAGTGTGGGAAGCCATGGTGTGGTGGTGGTGGGATGAGTTGGGAGATTGGGATTGACCTGCATACATGTATATGCATAAAATACATAACTAATAATAACCTGCTGTATAAAAAAATAAATAAAATTAAATTTCAAAATTTTAAAAAAGAATATTTAAAAATAATACAGAAAAAAGTTCTTCCCTTCACACAGATGTATTTATAGGAATGAATTATTTCCATGCTTAAATCTATAAATACATAAAAGAGGAATAAAATCTAACTTGAACCATAAAAGAAAAAAAAAACCTTAACCCACCAGTTATACAGAGGAAAACCCTATCAGGGCACTTGCTCCAGCGGTAAACAATTCTGAAATTGGTCACAGGTGGGGAATCTTCTCCCATACAGCCAGCAACCCACACCCCAAGAAAGGAGTGTCCTCATTGCAAAGCTGGGGGATCGTGCCGAGGCATCTCTGAATAAAGGTGAGCTGAGCCCAGGCCAGCTGCTGCTGAACTGTTCCCACCCTTCACAGGTAAAACACCTGAATATGTACAAGGGCTTGAAAGACTTGAGGAAGGGCAGTGGAGCCACAACAGCGACAGCACGCCGGCCAACATGGTGCCTGCTGGCCAGCCAGGGTGGTCTTGCCCCGGGGCGCTCTTCTGGAAGCTTTCCATTGTCTTGCCTGAGATACCCCACCTGTGCCGGCCGCCACTGCTTTTTTCCTTCCTCACCTCTGTCCGGAGAGAAATTCCAGCGGAAGGTATGGGTGACACATCCTCTTCTTTACAGGTGGCAGCCTGGCAACTCCTGCAGAAAGGCCAGCAGAACCCCACTCACACCAGGCCACCAACAAAGCTGTGGCCCCTCATTCCCTCCCACCAGCACAGCCCCGAGACTGCTGACGGGGCAGAGAATATGGAGTCAGGCACAGCTTTACGGGCTACTGCTGCCTGGAGCTCTGTTTATATTGACCTCAACCAGGCACACCTGGGGAGGGCCGGGCGCCAGGGTAAGGCTGCCCAGGTCAGCTAATCCACAACACTCAGGGAATCACATTGTTGAAAATGGACCTCGCTAAGGCAGAAGAGAAGCCAAGGAAAAAAAGAACACAATGCCATTTGCACCACCGTAGATGAGTCTAGAGGTAATCACGTGATTTGTAGTAAGTCAGAAAGTGAAAGACACATATCATATCATATCACTTATAGGTGTTACCTAAAAATGGATACCAGGGCAGATATTTCCACGGAGAAGGGCAATCAGAGATTCATTAAACAAACTTATGGTTCACCAATGGAAAGGTGTGAGGATTGGTTTCATTACGATATCGGGGTTAACAGACTTATACAAACACAGGTGACATGTATAATCACCAAAGACCTACGGAATACCAAAAGACTACTCAACGTTCTGTCATAACGTACATGGGAAAAGGATCCCAGGAAAAACAGACATGTGTATATGTATAAAAGAACCACATCTTCCACACCTCCAACAAGCCAAACATTGTAATCAAACTTGCTGTAATAAAAAATAAAAATGAAATTAAAAACACGAACAAGAAGTAGGGAGACAAACTTGAGGGGCTTTCTCCTGGCACATTCCATTCTAAATTCCAATCTAGAACACGACATCCATTGAGGCTCTGTTGCCCTAGTAACCAGAATTGGTAAGGGAGAACTGCTGCCACCTTGTGGCCGTTTCACACAACAGCAGCTTTAATCCCAGCGCTAAAGGTCAGTTGATATTCAAAATCATTGCAGGCCTGTAAATGACACCTGCCCTGAAAACAAATCCTGGGGTCACATATCGACCAAAAAATTCGTCCATATTTCAAAACGACCATTTCAAAAGGCATATTTTATGCACATTAGTTTTCTGCTTCTTTTTCTTTCTTTCTTTTTTGGTTAAAAAAACGGGAATGGAAAAAGGCATCCCTCAGAAGGGGCGAAAATAGTTGCAAACGAATCAATGGACAAAGGTTTAATCACCAATATATATAAACAGCTCATGCAGTTTAATATTAAAAAAACAAACAACCCAATACAAAAATGGGCAGAAGATCTAAAGATACGTTTCTTCAAAGAAGACACAGAGATGGCCAAGACGCACATGAAAAGCTGCTCAAGAGCACTAATTATTAGAGAAATGCAAATCAAAACTACAATGAGGTATCACCTCACACTGTTAGAATCGGCATCCTCAGAAAATCTACAAACAACAAATTCTCGGGAGGGTGTGGATAAAAGGAGCCCTCTTCCACTATTGTTGGGAATGTAAATTGCTACAGTCACTATGGAGAACACTATGGAGTTTCGTTAAAAACAACTAGAAATAGAATTACCATCTGATCCAGCAATCCCACTTCTGGGCATATACCCAAAGAAAACCATAAATCAAAAAGGCACATTCACCACAATGTTCATTGCAGCACTATTTACAATAGCCAGGTAATGGAAGCAACCTAAATGTCCACAGACAGATGAATGGATAAAGATGTGGTACATGTATAAAATGGAATATTACTCAGCCATAAAAAGGAATGAAACTGGGTCATTTGTAGAGACATCGATGGATCTAGAGACTGTCATACAGAATGAAGTAAGTCAGAAAGAGGAAAACAAATATTGTATATTAATGCATATATGTGGAACCTAAAAACTGGTACAGATGAACTGGTTTGCAGGGAAGAAATAGAGACAGAGGTAGAGAACAAACGTATGGACACCAAGTGTGGCAAGCCATGGTGTGGTGGTGGTGGGATGAGTTGGGAGATTGGGATTGACCTGCATACATGTATATGCATAAAATACATAACTAATAATAACCTGCTGTATAAAAAAATAAATAAAATTAAATTTAAAAATTTAAAAAAAGAAAATTTAAAACTAATACAGAAAAAAGTTCTTCCCTTCACACAGATGTATTTATAGGAATGAATTATTTCCATGCTTATATCTATAAATACATAAAAGAGGAATAAAATCTAACTTGAACCATAAAAGAAAAAAAAACCTGAACCCACCAGTTATACAGAGGAAAACCCTATCAGGGCACTTGCTCCAGCGGTAAACAATTCTGAAATTCGTCAGAGGTGGGGAATCATCTCCTATACAGCCAGCAACCCACACCCCACGCAAGGAGCGTCCTCATTGCAAAGCTGGGAGACCGTGCCGAGGCATCTCTGAATAAAGGTGAGCTGAGCCCCAGTCCAGCTGCTGCTGAACTGTTCCCACCCTTCCCAGGTAAAACACCTGAATATGTACAAGGGTTTGAAAGACTAGAGGAAGGGCCGTGGAGCCACCCCAGCAACAGCACGCAGGCCAACTTGGTGCCTGCTGTCTAGCCAGGGTGGTCTTGCCCCCGGGTGCTCTTCCGGAAGCTTTCCATTGTCCTGCCTGAGATACCCCACCTGTCCCGGCACCCACTGCTTTTTTCCTTCCTCACCTCTGTCCGGAGAGAAATTCCAGCGGAAGGTATGGGTGACACATCCTCTTCTTTACAGGTGGCAGCCTGGCAACTCCTGCAGAAAGGCCAGCAGAACCCCACTCACACCGGGCCACCAACAAAGCTGTGGCCCCTCATTCCCTCCCACCAGCACAGCCCCGAGACTGCTGACGGGGCAGAGAATATGGAGTCAGGAACAGCTTCAGGGGCTATTGCTGCCTGGAGCGCTGTTTATATTGACCTCAACGAGGCACACCTGGGGAGGGCTGGGCGGCAGGGTAAGGCTGCCCAGGTCAGCTAATCCACAACACTTAGGGAATCACATTGTTGAAAATGGACCTCGCTAAGGCAGCAGAGAAGCCAAGGAAAATAAGGACACAATGCCATTTGCAGCACCGTAGATGAGTCTAGAGGTAATCACGTGACTTGTAGTAAGTCAGAAAGTGAAAGACACATATCATATCATATCACTTATAGGTGTTACCTACAAATGGATACCAGGGCAGATATTTCCACCGAGAAGGGCAATCAGAGATTCATTAAACAAACTTATGGTTCACCAATGGAAAGTTGTGAGGATTGGTTTCATTACGATATCGGTGTTAACAGACTTATACAAACACAGGTGACATATATAATCACCAAAGACCTACGGAATACCAAAAGACTACTCAACATTCTGTCATAACGTACATGGGAAAAGGATCCCAGGAAAAACAGACATGTGTATATGTGTAAAAGAACCACATCTTCCACACCTCCAACAAGCCAAACATTGTAATCAAACTTGCTGTAATAAAAAATAAAAATGAAATTAAAAACACGAACAAGAAGTAGGGAGACAAACTTGAGGGGCTTTCTCCTGGCACATTCCATTCTAAATTCCAATCTAGAACACGACATCCATTGAGGCTCTGTTGCCCTAGTAACCAGAATTGGTAAGGGAGAACTGCTGCCACCTTGTGGCCGTTTCACACAACAGCAGCTTTAATCCCAGCGCTAAAGGTCAGTTGATATTCAAAATCATTGCAGGCCTGTAAATGACACCTGCCCTGAAAACAAATCCTGGGGTCACATATCGACCAAAAAATTCAAAGGACGTCCATATTTCAAAAGGACCGTTTCAAAAGGCATATTTTATGCACATTAGTTTTCTGCTTCTTTTTCTTTCTTTCTTTTTTGGTTAAAAAAACGGGAATGGAAAAAGGCATCCCTCAGAAGGGGCGAAAATAGTTGCAAACGAATCAATGGACAAATGTTTAATCTCCAATATATATAAACACCTCATGCGGCTTAATATTAAAAAAAACAAACAACCCAATACAAAAATGGGCAGAAGATCTAAAGAGACGTTTCTTCAAAGAAGACACAGAGATGGCCAAGACGCACATGAAAAGCTGCTCAAGAGCACTAATTATTAGAGAAATGCAAATCAAAACTACAATGAGGTATCACCTCACACCTGTTAGAATCGGCATCATCAGAAAATCTACAAACAACAAATTCTGGGGAGGGTGGGGACAAAAGGATCCCTCTTCCACTATTGGTGGGAATGTAAATTGATACAGTCACTATGGAGAACACTATGGAGTTTCCTTTAAAAAACTAGAAATAGAATTACCATCTGATCCAGCAATCCCACTTGTGGGTATATACCCAGAGAAAACCATAAATCAAAAAGGCACATTCACCACAATGTTCATTGCAGCACTATTTACAATAGCCAGGTAATGGAAGGAACATAAATGCCCACAGACAGATGAATGGATAAAGATGTGGTACATGTATAAAATGGAATATTACTCAGCCATATAAAGGAATGAAACTGGGTCATTTGTAGAGACATCGATGGATCTAGAGACTGTCATACAGAATGAAGTAAGTCAGAAAGAGGAAAACAAATATTGTATATTAATGCATATATGTGGAACCTAAAAACTGGTACAGATGAACTGGTTTGCAGGGAAGAAATAGAGACAGAGGTAGAGAACAAACGTATGGACACCAAGTGTGGCAAGCCATGGTGTGGTGGTGGTGGGATGAGTTGGGAGATTGGGATTGACCTGCATACATGTATATGCATAAAATACATAACTAATAATAACCTGCTGTATAATAAAATAAATAAAATTAAATTTCAAAATTTAAAAAAAGAAAATTTAAAAATAATACAGAAAAAAGTTCTTCCCTTCACACAGATGTATTTATAGGAATGAATTATTTCCATGCTTATATCTATAAATACATAAAAGAGGAATAAAATCTAACTTGAACCATAAAAAAAAACAAAACCTGAACCCACCAGTTATACAGAGGAAATCCCTATCAGGGCACTTGCTCCAGCGGTAAACAATTCTGAAATTCATCAGAGGTGGGGAATCATCTCCTATACAGCCAGCAACCCACACCCCATGCAAGGAGCGTCCTCATTGCAACGCTTGGGGATCGTGCAGAGGCATCTCTGAATAAAGGTGAGCTGAGCCCCAGGCCAGCTGCTGCTGAACTGTTCCCACCCTTCCCAGGTAAAACACCTGAATATGTACAAGGGCTTGAAAGACTAGAGGAAGGGCCGTGGAGCCACACCAGCAACAGCACGCAGGCCAAATTGGTGCCTGCTGTCTTGCCAGGGTGGTCCTGCCCCCGGGCGCTCTTCCGGAAGCTTTCCATTGTCCTGCCTGAGATACCCCACATTTCCCGGCCCCCAATGCTTTTTTCCTTCCTCACCTCTGTCCGGAGAGAAATTCCAGCGGAAGGTATGGGTGACACATCCTCTTCTTTACAGGTGGCAGCCTGGCAACTCCTGCAGAAAGGCCAGCAGAACCCCACTCACACCGGGCCACCAACAAAGCTGTGGCCACTCATTCCCTCCCACCAGCACAGCCCCGAGACTGCTGACGGGGCAGAGAATATGGAGTCAGGAACAGCTTCAGGGGCTATTGCTGCCTGGAGCGCTGTTTATATTGACCTCAACCAGGCACACCTGGGGAGGGCTGGGCGGCAGGGTAAGGCTGCCCAGGTCAGCTAATCCACAACACTCAGGGAATCACATTGTTGAAAATGGACCTCGCTAAGGCAGCAGAGAAGCCAAGGAAAATAAGGACACAATGCCATTTGCAGCACCGTAGATGAGTCTAGAGGTAATCACGTGACTTGTAGTAAGTCAGAAAGTGAAAGACACATATCATTTCATATCACTTATAGGTGTTAACTAAAATAGAAACCAGGGCAGTCATTTCCACTAAGAAGTGCAATCATAGATTCATTAAACAAACTTATGGTTCACCAATGGAAAGGTGTGAGGATTGGTTTCATTACGATATCGGGGTTAACAGACATATACAAAGAGAGGTGACATATATAATCACCAAAGACCTACGGAATACCAAGAGAAGAGTACTCAACATTCTGTCATAACGTACATGGGAAAAGGATCCCAGGAATAACAGACATCTATATATGTGTAAAAGAACCACATCTTCCACACCTACAACAAGCCAAACATTGTAATCAAACTTGCTATATTAAAAAATAAAAAAATTAAATTAAAAATACGAACAAGAAGTAGGGAGTCAAACATGAGGGGATTTCTCCTGGCACATTCCATTCTAAATTCCAATCAAGAACATGACTTCCATTGAGGCTCTGTTGCCCTAGTAACCAGATGTGTTAAGGGAGAACTGCTGCCAGCTAGTGGCCGTTTCACACAACAGCAGCTTTAATCCCAGTGCTAATGGTCAGTTGATATTCAAAATCATTGCAGGCCTGTAAATGACACCTGCCCTGAAAACAAATCCTGGGGTCACATATCGACCAAAAAATTTAAAGGACGTCCATATTTCAAAACGACCGTTTCAAAAGGCATATTTTATGCACATTAGTGTTCTGCTTCTTTTTCTTTCTTTCCTTTTTTTGGTTAAAAACACGGGAATGGAAAAAGGCATCCCTCAGAAGGGGCGAAAATAGTTGCAAACGAATCAATGGACAAAGTTTAATCTCCAATATATATAAACAGCTCATGCAGCTTATTAAAAAAACAAACAACCCAATACAAAAATGGGCAGAAGATCTAAAGAGTCGTTTCTTCAAAGAAGACACAGAGATGGCCAAGACGCACATGAAAAGCTGCTCAAGAGCACTAATTATTAGAGAAATGCAAATCAAAACTACAATGAGGTATCACCTTACACCTGTTAGAATCGGCATCATCAGAAAATCTACAGACAACAAATACTGGGGAGGGTGTGGACAAAAGGATCCCTCTTCCACTATTGGTGGGAATGTAAATTGATACAGTCACTATGGAGAACAGTATGGAGTTTCCTTTAAAAAACTAGAAATAGAATTACCATCTGACCCAGCAATCCCACTTTTGGGCATATACCCAGAGACAACCTAAATCAAAAAGGCACATTCACCACAAGGTTCATTGCAGCACTATTTACAATAGCCAGGTAATGGAAGCAACCTAAATGCCCACAGACAGATGAATGGATAAAGATGGGGTACATATATAAAATGGAATATTACTCGGCCATAAAAAGGAATGAAACTGGGTCATTTGTAGAGACGTCGATGGATCTAGAGAGTGTCTTACAGAATGAAGTAAGTCAGAAAGAGGAAAACAATTATTGTATATTAATGCATATATGTGGAACCTAAAAAATGGTACAGATGAACTGGTTTGCAGGGAAGAAATAGAGACACAGAGGTAGAGAACAAACGTATGGACACCAAGTGTGTGAAGCCATGGTGTGGTGGTGGTGGGATGAGTTGGGAGATTGGGATTGAACTGCATACATGTATATGCATAAAATACATAACTGATAATAACGTGCTGTATAAAATGCAAATAAAATTAAATTTCAAAATTTTCAAAAATAAAATTTAAAAAACATACAAAAAATTTCTTCCCTTCACACAGATGTATTTATAGGAATGAATTATTCCCATGCTTATATCTATAAATACATAAAAGAGGAATAAAATCTAACTTGAAAGATAAAAGAAAAAAAAACCTTAACACACCAGTTATACAGAGGAAAACCCTATCAGGGCACTTGCTCCAGCGGTAAACAATTCAGAAATTGGTCAGAGGTGGGGAATCATCTCCCATACACCCAGCAACCCACACCCCACGCAAGGAGCGTCCTCATTGCAAAGCTGGGGGATCGTGCCGAGGCATCTCTGAATAAAGGTGAGCTGAGCCCCAGCAAAGCTGCTGCTGAACTGTTCCCACCCTTTCCAGGTAAAACACCTGAATATGTACAAGGGCTTGAAAGACTAGAGGAAGGGCCGTGGAGCCACACCAGCAACAGCACGCAGGCCCACTTGGTGCCTGCAGGCCAGCCAGGGTGGTCCTGCACCCCGGCGCTCTTCCAGAAGCTTTCCATTGTCCTGCCTGAGATACCCCACCTGTCCCGGCCCCCACTGCTTTTTTGCTTCCTCACCTCTGTACGGAGAGAAATTCCAGCGGAAGGTATGGGTGACACATCCTCTTCTTTACAGGTGGCATCCTGGCAACTCCTGCAGAAAGGCCAGCAGAACCCCACGCACACCGGGTCATCAACAAAGCTGTGGCCCCTCATTCCCTCCCACCAGCACAGCCCCGAGACTGCTGACGGGGCAGAGAATATGGAGTCAGGCACAGCTTCAGGGGCTATTGCTGCCTGGAGGGCTGTTTATATTGACCTCAAACAGGCACACCTGGGGAGGGCCGGCCGGCAGGATAAGGCTGCCCAGGTCAGCTAATCCACAACACTCAGGGAATCACATTGTTGAAAATGGACCTTGCTAAGGCAGAAGAGAAGCCAAGGAAAAAAAGGACACAATTCCATTTGAAGCACCGTAGATGAGTCTAGAGGTTATCACGTGACTTGTAGTATGTCAGAAAGTGAAAGACACATATCGTATCATATCACTTATAGGTGTTACCTAAAAATGGATACCAGGGCAGATATTTCCACGGAAAGGGCAATCACAGATTCATTAAACAAACTTATGGTTCACCAATGGAAAGGTGTGAGGATTGGTTTCATTACGATATTGGGGTTAACAGACATATACAAACACAGGTGACATATATAATCACCTAAGACCTACAGAATACAAAGAGAAGACTACTCAACATTCTGTCATAACGTACATGGGAAAAGGATCCCAGGAAGAACAGACATCTGTATATGTGTCAAAGAACCACATCTTCCACACCTACAACAAGCCAAACATTGTAATCAAACTTGCTGTAATAAAAAATAAAAAATTAAATTAAAAACACGAACAAGAAGTAGTGAGACAAACATGAGGGGCTTTCTCCTGGCACATTCCATTCTAAATTCCAATCTAGAACACGACTTCCATTGAGGCTCTGTTGCACTAATAACCAGGTTTGAAAGAGAGAACTGCTGCCACCTTGTGGCCGTTTCACACAACAGCAGCTTTAATCCCAGCGCTAAAGGTCAGTTGATATTCAAAATCATTGCAGGCCTGTAAATGACACCTGCCCTAAAAACAAATCCTGGGGTCACATATCGACCAAAAATTTCAAAGGACGTCCATATTTCAAAACGACCGTTTCAAAAGCCATATTTTACGCACATTAGTGTTCTGCTTCTTTGTCTTTCTTTCTTCTTTGGTTAAAAAAACGGGAATGGAAAAAGGCATCCCTCAGAAAGGGCGAAAATCGTTGCAAACGAATCAATGGACAAAGGTTTACTCTCCAATATATATAAACTGCTCATGCGGCTTAATATTAAAAAAAACAAACAACCCAATACAAAAATGTGCAGAAGATCTAAAGAGACGTTTCTTCAAAGAAGACACAGAGATGGCCAAGACGCACATGAAAAGCTGCTCAAGAGCACTAATTATTAGAGAAATGCAAATCAAAACTACAATGAGGTATCACCTCACACCTGTTAGAATCGGCATCATCAGAAAATCTACAAACAACAAATTCTGGGGAGGGTTGGGACAAAAGGATCGCTCTTCCACTATTTGTGGGAATGTAAATTGATACAGTCACTATGGAGAACACTATGGAGTTTCCTTAAAAAAACTAGAAATAGAATTACCATCTGATCCAGCAATCCCACTTCTGGGCATATACCCAGAGACAACCATAAATCAAAAAGGCACATTCACCCCAATGTTCATTGCAGCACTATTTACAATAGCCAGGTAACGGAAGCAACCTAAATGCCCACATCAGATGAATGGATAAAGATGTGGTACATGTATAAAATGGAATATTACTCAGCCATAAAAAGGAATGAAATTGAGTCATTTGTAGAGACATCGATGGATCTAGAGACTGTCATACAGAATGAAGTAAGTCAGAAAGAGGACAAATATTGTATATTAATGCATATATGTGGAACCTAAAAACTGGTACAGATGAACTGGTTTGCAGGGAAGAAATAGAGACAGAGGTAGAGAACAAACGTATGGACACCAAGTGTGGGAAGCCATGGTGTGGTGGTGGTGGGATGAGTTGGGAGATTGGGATTGACCTGCATACATGTATATGCATAAAATACATAACTGATAATAATCTGCTGTATAAAATGTAAATAAAATTAAATTTCAAAATTTTCAAAAATAAAATTTAAAAATAATACAGAAAAACGTTCTTCCCTTCACACAGATGTATTTATCGGAATGAATTATTTCCATGCTTATATCTATAAATACATAACAGAGCAATAAAATCTAACTTGAACCATAAAAGAAAAAAAAACCTTAACCCACCAGTTATACAGAGGAAAACCCTATCAGGGCACTTGCTCCAGCGGTAAACAATTCTGAAATTGGTCAGAGGTGGGGAATCATCTCCCATACAGCCAGCAACCCACACCCCACGCAAGGAGCGTCTTCATTGCAAAGCTGGGGGACCGTGCCGAGGCATCTCTGAATAAAGGTGAGCTGAGCCCCAGGCCAGCTGCTGCTGAACTGTTCCCACCCTTCCCAGGTAAAACACCTGAATATGTACAAGGGCTTGAAAGACTAGAGGAAGGGCCGTGGAGCCACACCATCAACAACATGCAGGCCAACTTGGTGCCTGCAGGCCAGCCAGGGTGGTCCTGCCCCCGTGCGCTCTTCCGGAAGCTTTCCATTGTCCTGCCTGAGATACCCCACCTGTCCCGGCCCCCACTGCTTTTTTCCTTCCTCACCTCTGTCCGGAGAGAAATTCCAGCGGAAGGTATGGGTGACACATCCTCTTCTTTACAGGTGGCAGCCTGGCAACTCCTGCAGAAAGGCCAGCAGAACTCCACTCACACCGGGCCAGCAACAAAGCTGTGGCCCCTCACTCCCTCCCACCAGCACAGCCCCGAGACTGATCACGGGACAGAGAATATGGAGGCAGGCACAGCTTCAGGGGCTATTGCTGCCTGGAGCACTGTTTATATTGACCTCAACCAGGCACACCTGGGGAGGGCCGGCCGGCAGGATAAGGCTGCCCACGTCAGCTAATCCACAACACTCAGGGAATCACAGTGTTGAAAATGGACCTCGCTAAAGCAGAATAGAAGCCAAGGAAAAAAAGGACACAATGCCATTTGCAGCTCCGTAGATGAGTCTAGAGGTTATCACGTGACTTGTAGTAAGTGAGAAAGTGAAAGACACATATCGTATCATATCACTTATAGCTGTTACCTAAAAATGGATACCAGGGCAGATATTTCCACGGAGAAGGGCAATCACATATTCATTAAACAAACTTATGGTTCACCAATGGAAAGGTGTGAGGATTGGTTTCATTACGATATTGGGGTTAACAGACATATACAAACACAGGTGACATATATAATCACCTAAGACCTACGGAATACAAAGAGAAGACTACTCAACATTCTGTCATAACGTACATGGGAAAAGGATCCCAGGAAGAACAGACATCTGTATATGTGTCAAAGAACCACATCTTCCACACCTACAACAAGACAAACATTGAAATCAAACTTGCCGTAATAAAAAATAAAAAATTAAATTAAAAACACGAACAAGAGTAGTGAGACAAACTTGAGGGGCTTTCTCCTGGCACATTCCATTCTAAATTCCAATCTAGAACAAGACTTACATTGAGGCTCTCTTGCACTATAACAAGATTTGAAAGAGAGAACTGCTGCCACCTTGTGGCCGTTTCACACAACAGCAGCTTTAATCCCAGCGCTAAAGGTCAGTTGATATTCAAAATCATTGCAGGCCTGTAAATGACACCTGCCCTGAAAACAAATCCTGGGGTCACATATCGACCAAAAAATTCAAAGGACGTCCATATTTCAAAACGACCATTTCAAAAGCCATATTTTACGCACATTAGTGTTCTGCTTCTTTGTCTTTCTCTCTTTTTTGGTTAAAAAAACGGGAATGGAAAAAGGCATCCCTCAGAAAGGGCGAAAATCATTGCAAACGAATCAATGGACAAAGGTTTACTCACCAATATATATAAACAGCTCATGCGGCTTAATATTAAAAAAAACAAACAACCCAATACAAAAATGGGCAGAAGATCTAAAGAGACGTTTCTTCAAAGAAGCCACAGAGATGGCCAAGACGCACATGAAAAGCTGCTCAAGAGCACTAATTATTAGAGAAATGCAAATCAAAACTACAATGAGGTATCACCTCACACCTGTTAGAATCGGCATCATCAGAAAATCTACAAACAACAAATTCTGGGGAGGGAGGGGACAAAAGGATCCCTCTTCCACTATTGGTGGGAATGTAAATTGATACAGTCACTATGGAGAACACTAAGGAGTTTCCTTAAAAAAACTAGAAATAGAATTACCATCTGATCCAGCAATCCCACTTCTGGGCATATACCCAGAGAAAACCATAAATCAAAAAGGCACATTCACCACAATGTTCATTGCAGCACTATTTACAATAGCCAGGTAAAGGAAGCAACCTAAATGCCCACATCAGATGAATGGATAAAGATGTGGTACATGTATAAAAAGTAATATTACTCAGCCATAAAAAGGAATGAAACTGGGTCATTTGTAGAGACATCGATGGATCTAGAGACTGTCATACAGAATGAAGTAAGTCAGAAAGAGGACAAATATTGTATATTAATGCATATATGTGGAACCTAAAAACTGGTACAGATGAACTGGTTTGCAGGGAAGAAATAGAGACAGAGGTAGAGAACAAACGTATGGACACCAAGTGTGGGAAGCCATGGTGTGGAGGTGGTGGGATGAGTTGGGAGATTGGGATTGACCTGCATACATGTATATGCATAAAATACATAACTGATAATAACGTGCTGTATAAAATGTAAATAAAATTAAATGTCAAAATTTTTAAAAATAAAATTTAAAAATAATACAGAAAAACGTTCTTCCCTTCACACAGATGTATTTATAGGAATGAATTATTTCCATGCTTATATCTATAAATACATAACAGAGGAATAAAATCTAACTTGAACCATAAAAGTAAACAAAAACCTGAACCCACCAGTTATACAGAGGAAAACCCTATCAGGGCACTTGCTCCAGCGGTAAACAATTCTGAAATTGGTCAGAGGTGGGGAATCATCTCCCATACAGCCAGCAACTCACAGCCCACGCAAGGAGCGTCCTCATTGCAAAGCTGGGGGACCGTGCCGAGGCATCTCTGAATAAAGGTGAGCTGAGCCCCAGGCCAGCTACGGCTGAACTGTTCCCACCCTTCCCAGGTGAAACACCTGAATATGTACAAGGGCTTGAAAGACTAGAGGAAGGGCCGTGGAGCCACACCAGCAACAACACGCAGACCAACTTGGTGCCTGCAGGCCAGCCAGGGTGGTCCTGCCCCCGGGCGCTCTTCCGGAAGCTTTCCATTGTCCTGCCTGAGATACCCCACCTGTCCCGGCCCCCACTGCTTTTTTCCTTCCTCACCTCTGTCCGGAGAGAAATTCCAGCGGAAGGTATGGGTGACACATCCTCTTCTTTACAGGTGGCAGCCTGGCAACTCCTGCAGAAAGGCCAGCAGAACCCCACACACAACAGGCCACCAACAAAGCTGTGGCCCCTCATTCCCTCCCACCAGCACAGCCCCGAGACTGCTGACGGGGCAGAGAATATGGAGTCAGGCACAGCTTCAGGGGCTATTGCTGCCTGGAGTGCTGTTTATATTGACCACAACCAGGCACACCTGGGGAGGGCCAGGCGGCAGGGTAAAGCTGCCCAGGTCAGCTAATCCACAACACTCAGGGAATCACATTGTTGAAAATGGACCTCGCTAAGGCAGAAGAGAAGCCATGGAAAAAAAGAACACAATGCCATTTGCACCACCGTAGATGAGTCTGGAGGTAATCACGTGACTTGTAGTAAGTCAGAAAGTGAAAGACACATATCATATCATATCACTTATAGGTGTTACCTAAAAATGGATACCAGGGCAGATATTTCGACCGAGAAGGGCAATCAGAGATTCATTAAACAAACTTATGGTTCACCAATGGAAAGGTGTGAGGATGGGTTTCATTACGATATCGGGGTTAACAGACTTATACAAACACAGGTGACATATATAACCACCAAAGACCTACGGAATACCAAAAGACTACTCATCATTCTGTCATAACGTACATGGGGAAAGGATCCCAGGAAAAACAGACATGTGTATATGTGTAAAAGAACCACATCTTCCACACCTCCAAAAGCCAAACATTGTAATCAAACTTGCTGTAATAAAAAATAAAAATTAAATTAAAAACACGAACAAGAAGTAGGGAGACAAACTTGAGGGGCTGTCTCCTGGCACATTCAATTCTAAATTCCAATCTAGAACAGGACTTCCATTGAGGCTCTGTTGCCCTAGTAACCAGAATTGGTAAAGGAGATCTGCTGCCACCTTGTGGCCGTTTCACACAACAGCAGCTTTAATCCCAGCGCTAATGGTCAGTTGATATTCAAAATCATTGCAGGCCTGTAAATGACACCTGCTCTGAAAACAAATCCTGGGGTCACATATCGACCAAAAAATTCAAAGGACGTCCATATTTCAAAACGACCGTTTCAAAAGCCATATTTTACGCACATTAGTGTTCTGCTTCTTTGTCTTTCTTTCTTTTTTGGTTAAAAAAACGGGAATGGAAAAAGGCATCCCTCAGAAAGGGCGAAAATCGTTGCAAACGAATCAATGGACAAAGGTTTACTCTCCAATATATATAAACAGCTCATGCGGCTTAATATTAAAAAAAAACAAACAACCCAATACAAAAATGGGCAGAAGTTCTAAAGAGACGTTTCTTCAAAGAAGACACCGAGATGGCCAAGACGCACATGAAAAGCTGCTCAAGAGCACTAATTATTAGAGAAATGCAAATCAAAACTACAGTGAGGTATCACCTCACACCTGTTAGAATCGGCATCATCAGAAAATCTACAAACAACAAATTCTGGGGAGGGTGGGGACAAAAGGATCCCTCTTCCACTATTGGTGGGAATGTAAATTGATACAGTCACTATGGAGAACACTATGGAGTTTCCTTAAAAAAAACTAGAAATGGAATTACCATCTGATCCAGCAATCCCACTTCTGGGCATATACCCAAAGAAAACCATAAATCAAAATGGCACATTCACCACAATGTTCATTGCAGCACTATTTACAATAGCCAGGTAATGGAAGCAAACTAAATGCCCACAGACAGATGAATGGATAAAGATGGGGTACATATATAAAATGGAATATTACTCAGCCATAAAAAGGAATGAAACTGGGTCATTTGTAGAGACATCGATGGATCTAGAGACTGTCATACAGAATGAAATAAGTCAGAAAGAGGAAAACAAATATTGTGTATTAATGCATATATGTGAAACGTAAAAAATGGTACAGATGAACTGGATTGCAGGGAAGAAATAGAGACACAGAGGTAGAGAACAAACGTATGGACACCAAGTGTGGGAATCCATGGGGTGGAAGTGGTGGGATGAGTTGGGAGATTGGGATTGGCCTGCATACATGTATATGCATAAAATACATAACTAATAATAACCTGCTGTATAAAAAAATAAATAAAATTAAATTTCAAAATTTTAAAATATAAAATTTAAAAATGAGAAAAAAGATCTCCCCTTCAATCAGATGTATTTATAGGAATCAATTATTTCCATGCTTATATCTATAAATACATAAAAGAGGAATAAAATCTAACTTGAACCATAAACGAAAAAAAACCTGAACCCACCAGTTATACAGAGGAAAACCCTATCAGGGCACTTGCTCCAGCGGTAAACAATTCTGAAATTGGTCAGAGGTGGAGAATCATCTCCCATACAGCCAGCAACACACCCCCCACGCAAGGAGAGTCCTCATTGCAAAGCTGGCGGACCGTGCCAAGGCATCTCTGAAAAAAGTTGAGCTGAGCCCCAGGCACCCTGCTGCTGAACTGTTCCCACCCTTCCCAGGTAAAACACCTGAATATGTACAAGGGCTTGAAAGACTAGAGGAAGGGCCGAGAAGCCACACGAGCAACAGCACGCAGGCCAACTTGGTGCCTCTAGGCCAGCCAGGGTGGTCCTGGCACCAGGCGCTCTTCCGGAAGCTTTCCATTGTCTTGTCTGAGATACCCCACCTGTCCCGGCCCACACTGCTTTTTTCCTTCCTCACCTCTGTCCACTGAGAAATTCCAGCGGAAGGTATGGGTGACACATTCTCTTCTTTACAGGTGGCAGCCTGGCAACTCCTCCAGAAAGGCCAGCAGAACCCCACTCACAACGGGCCCCCAACAATGCTGTGACCCCTCACTCCCTCCCACCAGCACAGCCCCGAGACTGCTGACGGGGCAGAGAATATGGAGTCAGGCACAGCTTCAGGGCCTATTGCTGTTTGGAGAGCTGTTTATATTGACCTCCAGCAGGCAGACCTGGGGAGGGCCGGCCGGCAGGGTAAGGCTGCCCAGGTCAGCTAATCCACAACCCTCAGGGAATCACATTGTTGAAAATGGACTTCGCTAAGGCAGAATAGAAGCCAAGGAAAATAAGGACACAATGCCATTTGCAGCACCGTAGATAAGTCTAGAGGTAATCACGTGACTTGTAGTAAGTCAGAAAGTGAAAGACACATATCATATCATATCACTTATAGGTGTTACCTAAAATATATAGCAGGGCAGTTATTTCCACTGAGTAGGGCAATCACAGGTTCATTAAACAAACTTATGGTTCAACAATGGAAAGGTGTGAGGATTGGTTTTATTATAATATCGGGGTTAACAGACTTATACAAACAGAGGTGACATATATAATCACCAAAGACCTATGGAATACCAAGAGAAGACTACACAACATTCTGTCATAACGTACATGGTAAAGGATCCCAGGAAGAACAGACATCTGTATATGTGTAAAAGAACCACATCTTCCACACCTCCAACAAGCCAAGCATTGTAATCAAACTTGCTATAATAAAAAATAAAAGAAATAAATTAAAAATACGAACAAGAAGTAGGGAGACAAACTTGAGGGGCTTTCTCCTGGCACATTCCATTCTAAATTCCAAAATAGAACATGATGTCCTTTGAGGCTCTGTTTCCCTGGTAACCAGATGTGTTAAGGGAGAACTGCTGCCACCTTGTTGCCGTTTCACACAACAGCAGCTTTAATCCCAGCGCTAATGGTCAGTTGATATTCAAAATCATTGCTGGCCTGTAAATGACACCTGCCCTGAAAACAAATCCTGGGGTCACATATCGACCAACAAATTTAAAGGACGTCCATATTTCAAAACGACTGTTTCAAAAGGCATATTTTATGCACATTAGTGTTCTGCTTCTTTTTCTTTCTTTCTTTTTTGGTTAAAAACACGGGAATAGAATAAGGCATCCCTCAGAAGGGGCGAAAATAGTTGCAAACGAATCTAGGGACAAACGTATAATCTCCAACATATATAAACAGCTCATGCAGCTTATTAAAAAAACAAACAACCCAATACAAAAATGGGCAGAAGATCTAAAGAGACGTTTCTTCAAAGAAGACACAGAGATGGCCAAGACGCACTTGAAAAGCTGCTCAAGAGCACTAATTATTAGAGAAATGCAAATCAAAACTACAATGAGGTATCACCTCACACCTGTTAGAATCGGCATCATCAGAAAATCTACAAACAACAAATTCTGGGGAGGGTGCGGACAAAAGGAGCCGTCTTCCTCTATGGTGGGAATGTAAATTGATACAGTCACTATGGAGAACAGTATGGAGTTTCCTTAAAAAAACTAGAAATAGAAACCTTGACTTTCCCTAACCCTAACCAGAGCCCGGAACGGAAACCTACCACCAACCCTACACCTTATCTATGCCGTACACTAATCTTAATCCGTACGCTGGCACTAACCGGTGAGTCAACACGTACCCTGACCCTAACACGTTACCGTACCCTCAGCTGTGCCCTAAACCTTGCCGTTGCCTATCCTTAACCTTAGCCCGGAATAGAAACCTACCATCAGCCCTACACCTTACCCTAAGCCGTACCCTAATCCTAAACCATACGTCAACACGTACCCTGACCCTAACACGTTTCCGTACCCTCACCTCTGCCATAAACCTTGCCGTTCCCTAACCCTAACCCTAGCCCAGAACAGAAACCTACCACCAACCCTACACCTTACCTTACGCCGTACCCTAATCCTAATTTGTATGCTGACACTAACTTGTGCATCAACACGTACCCTGACCCTAACACGTTTCGTACCCTCACCTGTGCCCTAAACTTTGCCGGTCCCTAAACATAACCCTAGACTGGAACGGAAACGTACCACCAACCCTACACCTTACTCTATGCGGTACCCTAATCCTCCTACGTACGCTGACACTAACCCGTGAGTCAACACGTACCCTGAACCTAACACATTTCCGTACCATCACCTGTGCCCAAAACCTTGCAATTCGCTAACCCTAACCCTACAACGGAATGGAAACCTACCGCCATCCGTACACCTTACCCTACGCCGTACCCTAATCCTAATGCGTACGATGACACTATTCCATGCATCAACATGTACCATGACCCTAACACGTTTCTGTACCCTCACCTGTGCCCTAAACCTTGCCGTACCCTAACACTAACCCTAGCCCAGAATGGAAAACTACCAGAAACCGTACAGCATACCCTACACGGTACCCTAATCCTAATCCGTACACTGACACTAACCCGTGCGTCAACACGTACACTGACCCTAACACTTTTCCGTACCCTCACCTGTGCCCTAAACCATGCCATTGCCTAACCCTAACCCTAGACCAAAACGGAAACCTACCACCAACCCTACACGTTACCCTACGCCATACCCTAATCATAATCCGAGCGTCAACACGTACCATGACCCTAACACATTTCTGTACCCTCACCTATGCCCTAAACCTTGCCGTTCCATAACACTAACCCTAGCCTGGAACGGAAACCTACCACCAACCCTAGACTTTAACATACGAAGGACCATAAACCTACTCCGTACTCTGACACTAACCCATGCGTCAACACTTACCCTGACCCTAACACGTTTCCGTACCTTCACCTGTGACCTAAACCTTGCCATTCCCTAACCCTAACCCTAGCCCACAACGGAAACCTACCACCAAACCTACACCTTACCCTAAGCCGTACCCTAATGCTAATCCATATGTCAACACGTACCCTGACACTAACACGTTTCCATACCCTCATCTGGGCCCAAAACCTTGCCGTTCCCTAACACTAACCCTAGCCTGGAACGGAAACCAACCACCAAACATACACCTTACCCTATGCCGCACCATAATCCTCATCTGTACGTTCACACTAACCCGTGCGTCAACACGTACCCTGAGCCTAACACGTTTCAATACCCTCACGTGTGCCCTAAACTTGTCATTCCGTAGCCCTAACCCAAGCCCGGAACGGAAACCTACCACCAACACAACACCTTACCCTAAGCCATACCGTAATCCTAATCTGTACGTCAACATGTACCCTGACCCTAAAACGTTTCCGTACCCTCACCTGTGCCCTAAACATTGCCATTCCCTAACCCTAACCCTAGCACGGAATGGAAACCTACCAGCAACCCTACACATTACCCTACGCCGTACCCTAATCCTAATTCATACGCTGACACTAACCCGTGTTTCAACACGTACCTTGACTGTAACAAGTTTCTGTAAGCTCACCTGTGCCCAAACTTTGCCAATCCCTAACCCTAACCCTAGCCCGGAAAGGAAACCCACCACAAGCCCAAAACATTACCCTACACCGAAGCCTACTCCAGGCCCGTACGCTGGCACTGACCCGTGTTTCAGCACGTAGCCTGACCCTCCGATGTTTCCATACCCTCACCTGTGCCCTAAGCCTTGCCGTTCCCTAACCCTAACCCTAGCCCGGAACGGAAACCCACCACCAGCCCTACACCTTACCCTATGCCGTACCCTACTCCTGGCCCGTACGCTGGCACTGACACATGCGTCAGCATGGAGCCTGACCCTCCCACGTTTCCGTACCCTAACCTTTGCCCTAAACCTTGCCATTCCCTAACCCTAACCCTAGCCTGGAAAGGAAACCAACCACCAGCCCTACACCTTAACCTAAGCCATTGCCTACTCCTGGCCTGTATGCTGGCACTGACCCGTGCGTCACCACGTAGCCTGACCGTCCCCCGTTTCTGTACCCTCACCTGTGCCCTAAGCCTTGCCGTTCCCTAACCCTAACCCTAATCCGAAACGGAAACCCACCACCAGCCCTAAACCTTACCCTACGCCGTACTATACTCCTGGAGCGTACGCTGGAACTGAACCCTGCGTCAGATGCAGCCTGACCCTCCCACGTTTCCGTACCCTCACCTGTGCCCTAAGCCTTCCAGTTCCCTAACCCTAACCCTAGCACGGAACAGAGACCCACCACCAGCCCTACACCTTACCCTACGTCGAAGCCTACTCCTGCCCACAAGCTGACACTGACACGTGCATGAGCACGTAGCCTGACCCTCCCACTTTTCCGTACCCTCACCTGTGCCCTAAGCCTTGCCGTTCGCTAACCCTAACCCTAGCCCAGAACGGAAACCCACCACCGGGCCTACACCTTACCCTACGCCGAAGCCTACACCTGGGCGTACGCTGTCATTGACCCGTGTGTCAGCACGTAGTCTGACACTCCCACGTTTCCGTAACCTCACCTGTGCCCTAAGCCTTGCGATTCCCTACCCCTAACCCTAGCCCGGAACGGAATCCCACGACCACCCCTACAGCATACCCTACGCCGTACCCAACTCCTGGCCCGTACGGTGGCACTGACCTGTGTGTCAGCACGTAGCCTGCCTCTCACACGTTTCTGTACCCTCACCTGTGCCCTTAGCCTTACCGAACCCTAACCCTAACCCTAGCCCGGAAAGGAAACCCACCACCAGCCCTACACCTTACCGTACGCCGTAGCCTACGCCTGGCCCATATGCTGGCACTGACCCGTGTGTCAGCACGTAGCATGACCCTCCCACGTTTCCATACCCTCACCTGTGCCCTATGCCTTGCCATTCCCTAACCCTAACCCTAGCCCAGAAAGGAAACCAACCACCAGCCCTACACCTTACACTACGCTGTTGCCTACTCCTGGCCTGTACGCTGGCACTGACACGTGCGTCAGCACATAGCCTGACCCTCCCCCATTTCCGTACCCGCACCTGTGCCCTAAGGCTTGTCGTTCTCTAGCCCTAACCCTATCCCGGAACGGAAAACCACCCCCTGCCCTAAACCTTACCCTACACTGTACCCTACTTCTGGCCAGTACACTGGCACTGACCCGTGCGTCAGCATGTAGCCTGACCCTCCCACGTTTCCGTACCCTCACCCGTGCCCTAAGCCTTGCCGTTCCCTAACCCTAACCCTACACCTTACCCTACGCCGTACCCTACTCTTGGCCCGTACGCTGGCACTGACCCGTGAGTCAACACGTAGCATGACCCTCCCACGTTTCCGTACCATCTTCTGTGCCCTAAGCTTTGCCATTCCCTAACCCTAACCCTAGCCCAGAATGGAAACCCACCACCAGCCCTACACCTTACCCTACGCCGTACCCTAATCCTGCCCCGTACGCTAGCACTGACCCGTGCGTCAGCATGGAGCCTGACACTCCCACGTTTCCGTACCCTCAACTGTGCCCTAAGCCTCGCCGTTCCCTAACCCTAACCCTAGCCCGGAACGGAGACCCACCATCAGCCCTACCCCTTACCCTTGTCGAAGCCTACTGCTGCCCGGAAGCTGACACTGACACGTGCGTGAGCACATACCCAGACCCTCCCACTTTTCCGTACCCTCACCTGTTCCCTAAGCCTTGCGTTCGCTAACCCTTACCCTGGCCCGGAACGGAAACCCACCACCGGGCCTACACCTTACACTACGCCGAAGACTACACCTGGGCGTACGCTGTCATTGACCCGTGCGTCAGCACGTAGTGTGACCCCCCCACGTTTCTGTAACCTCACCTGTGCCCTAAGTCTTGTGGTTCCCTTCCCCTAACAGTTGCCCGGAAAGGAAACCCACCACCACCCTTACACCATACCCAACGTCATACCCAACTCCTGCCCCGTACGGTGGCACTGACCCGTGTGTCAGCACGTAGCCTGCCTTTCCAACGTTTCCTTACTCTCACCTGTGCCCTAAGCCTCGCAATTCCCTAACACTAACCCTAGCCCGGAACAGAAACCCACCACCAGCCCTACACCTTACCCTACACCGTACCCTATTCCTGGACCGTAAGCTGGCACTGACACGTGATTCAGCATGTAGACTGACCCACCCACGATTCCGTACCCTCACCTGTGCCCTAAGCATTGCCTTTCCCTAACCCTAACCCTAGCCGGGAACGGAAACCCACCACCAGCCCTACACCTTACCGTACGCCGTACCCTACTCTTGGCCTATACGCTGGCACTGACCCCTGCGTCAGCACGTAGCCTGACCCACCCACGTTTCCGTACCCTCACCTGTGCCCTAAGCCTTGCCGTTCCGTAACCCTAACCCTAGCCCGGAACGGGAAACCACAGCCAGCCCGACACTTTACCCTATGCCGTAAACGACTCCTGGCCCGTATGCTGGCACTGACCCGTGCGTCAGCACGTAGCCTGACCCTCCCACTTTTCCGAACCCTCACCTGTGCCCTAAGCCTTGCCGTTCCGTATCCCTAACCCTAGCCCGGAACGGAAACCCACCACCAGCCCTAAACCTTACCCTACGCCGTACCATACTCCTGGCCCGTACGCTGGCACTGAACCGTGCGTCAGCATGTAGCCTGACCTTCCCAGTTTTCCTTACCCTCACCTGTTCCCTAGGCCTTACCGATCCCTAACTCTAACCCTAGCCCGGAACGGAAACCCACCACCAGCCCTACACCCTACCCTACGTCGTAGCCTACTGCTGGCCCGTAAGCTGACACTCTCCCATGTGTCAGCCCGTAGCCTGCCTCTCCCACGTTTCCGTACCCTCACCTGTGCCCTAAGCCTTGCCGCTCCCTAACCCTAACCTTAGCCCTGAATGGACACCCACCACCAGGCTTACACTTTACCCTACGCCGTACACTACACCTGGTCCATTCCCTGGAACTAACCCTTGATTCAGCATGTAGCCTGACCCTCCGACGTTTCCATACCCTCACCTGTGCCCTAAGACTTGCCATTCCCTAACCCTAACCCTAGCCCGGAACGGAAACCCACCACCAGCCCTACACCTTACCCTATGCCGTATCCTACTCCTGGCCCGTACGCTGGCCCTGACCCGTGCGTCAGCACGGAGCCTGACCCTCCCACGTTTCCGTACCTTCACATGTGCCCTAAGACTTCCCGTTCCCTAACCCTAACACTAGCCCGGAACAGAGACCCACCACCAGCCCTACACCTTACCCTACGTCGAAGCCTACTCCTGCCCATAAGCTGACACTGACACGTGCATGAGCACGTAGCCTGACCCTCCCACATTTCCGTACCCTCACCTGTGCCCTAAGCCTTGCCGTTCGCAAACCCTAACCCAAGCCCAGAACGGAAACCCACCACCGGGCCTACACATTACCCTACTCCGAAGCCTACACCTGGGCGTACGCTGTCATTGACCCATGTGTCAGCACGTAGTCTGACACTCCCACGTTTCCATAACCTCACCTGTGCCCTAAGCCTTGCGGTTCCCTACCCCTATCCCTAGCCCGGAACGGAATCCCACGACCACCCCTACAGCATACCCTACGCCGTACCCAACTCCTGGCCCGTACGGTGGCACTGACCTGTGTATCAGCACGTAGCCTGCCTCTCACACGTTTCCGTACCCTCACCTGTGCCCTAAGCCTTACCGTTACCTAACCCTAACCCTAGCCCGGAAAGGAAACCCACCACCAGCCCTACACCTTACCGTACGCCGTAGCCTACGCCGGGCCCATATGCTGGCACTGACCCGTGTGTCAGCACGTAGCATGACCCTCCCACGATTCCATACCCTCACCTGTGCCCTATGCCTTGCCATTCCCTAACCCTAACCCTAGCCCGGAAAGGAAACCAACCAACAGCCCTGCACCTTACCCTACGCTTTTGCCTACTCCTGGCCTGTACGCTGGCACTGACCCGTGCATCAGCACGTAGCCTGACCCACCCACGTTTCCGTACCCTCACCTGTGCCCTAAGCCTTGCCATTCCCTAACCCTAACCCTAGCCCGGAACAGAAACCCACCACCAGCCCTACACCTTACCCTACGCCGTACGCTAATCCTGCCCCATACGCTAGCACTGACCCGTGCCTCAGCACATAGTCTACCACTCCCACGTTTCCGCACCCTCACCAGTGCACTAAGCCTTGCCGTTCCCTAACCCTAACCCTAGCCCAGACCGGAAACACACCACCAGCCCTACAGCTTACCCTACGCCGTACCCTACTCCTTGCCCGTACGCTGGCACTGACCCATGCGTCAGCACGTAGCCTACCTCTCCCAACTTTCTGTACGCTCACCTGTGCCCTTAGCCTTGCCGTTCCCTAACCCTATACCAAAATGGAAACCCACCACCTGCCCTACACCTTACCCTACGCAGTAACTTACTCCTGGCCCGTACGCTGGAACTGACCCGTGCGTCAGCATGGAGCCTGAACCTCCCACGTTTCCGTACCCTCAACTGTGCCTTAAGCCTTCCCGATCCCTAACCCTAACCCTAGCCCAAAACGGAGACCCACCACCAGCCCTACACCTTACCGTACGTCGAAGCATACTCCTGCCCGGAAGCTGACACTGACACGTGCGTGAGCACGTACCCTGACCCTCCCACTTTTCCGTACCCTCACCTGTGCCCTAAGCCTTGCCATTCGCTAACCCTTACCCTGGCCTGGAACGGAAACCCACCACCGGGCCTACACCTTACCCTACGCCGAAGCCTACACCTGGGTGTACGCTGTCATTGACCCGTGCATCAGCACGTAGTCTGACCCTCCCACGTTTACGTAACCTCACCTGTGCCCTAAGTCTTGCGGTTCCCTACACCTAACCCTTGCCTGGAACGGAAACCCACCATGACCCCTACACCATACCCTATGCCGTACCCAACTCCTGGCCCATACGCTGGCACTGACACGTTTTTCAGCACGTAGCCTGACCCTCCCACGTTTCCGTACCCTCACGTGTGCCCTTAGCCTTAACGTTCCCTAACCCTAACCCTAGACCGGAATGGACACCCACCGCCGCCCTTACACCATACCCTACGCCGTACCCTACTCCTGGTCCACACCCTGGCAATGACCCGTTCTTTAGCACGTAGCCTGACCCTCCCAAGTTTCCGTACCCTCTCCTGTGCCCTAAGCCTTGCCGCTCCCTAACCCTAACCCTAGCCCGGAATGGATCCCCACCACCAGCCTTACACTTTACCCTACGCCGTACCTTACTCCTGGTTCATACCCTGGTACTGAACAGTGCTTCAGCATGTAGCCTGACCCGTCCACGTTTCCGTACCCTCACCTGTGCCCTAAGCCTTGCCTTTACCTATCCCTAACCCTAGCCCGGAACGGAAACCCACCAGAAACCCTAAACCTTAATGTATGCCGTAGCCTACTCCTGACCCGTACGCTGGCAGTGACCATTGCGTCAGCACATAGCCTGCCTCTGCCACGTTTCCATACCCTCACCTGTGCACTAAGCCTTGCCGTTCCCTAACCCTAACCTGGAACGGAAAACCAACACCAGCCCTACACCTTACCCTACACCGTACCATACTCCTGTACTGTACGCTGACACTGACACGTGCGTCAGCACGTAGACTGACCCTCCCACGTTTCCGTACCCTCACCTGTGCCCTAAGCCTTGCCGTTCCCTAACCCTAACCCTAGCCCGTATTGGAAACCCACCACCAGCCCTACACCTTACCCTACGCCGTACCCTAATCCTGCCCCGTACGCTGGCACTGGCCCGTGCGTCAGCACGTAGCCTGCCACTCCTACGTTTCCATACCCTCACCTGTGTCCTAAGCCATGCCATTCCCTAACCCTAACCCTAGCCCGGAACATAAACCCACCACCAGCCCTAGACCTTACACTACGCCGTACCCTACTCCTGGCCCCTACACTGGCACTGACGTGTGCGTCAGCTCGTAGCCTGCCTCTCCCACGTTTCCGTACACTCACCTGTGTCCTAAGCCTAGCCGTTCCCTAACCCTAACCCAAGCCTTGAACGGAAACCCACCACCAGCCCTAAACCTTACGTTACGACGTACCCTAATCCTGGCCCGTACGCTGGCACAGACCCGTGCGTAAACACGTAGCCTGCCACTCACACGTTTCTGTACGTTCACCTGTGCCCTAAGCCTTGCTGTTCCCTCACCCTAACCCTAGCCTAGAACGGAAACCCACCACCAGCCCTAAACCTTACCCTACGCCATACACTACTCCTGGCCCGTACGCTGGCACTAACCCGTGCGTCAGCACGTAGCCTGACCCTCCCACGATTCCATACGTTCACCTGTGCCCTAAGCCTTGCCGTTCCCTAACCCTAACCCTAGCCCTGAATGGTATCTCACAACCAGCCCTACTCATTACCCTACGCCGTACACTATTCCTGGCCCGTACGCTGGCACTGACGCATGCGTCAGCACATAGCATGACCTTCCCATGTTTCCGTACCCTCACCTGTGCCCTAAGCTTTGTCATTCCCTAACCCTAACACTAGCATGGAACGGAAACCCACCACCAGCCCTACACATTAGCCTACGCAGTAGCCTAATCCTTGCCCATACATTGGAACTGACCCGTGCGTAAGAACGTAGCCTGACCATCCCACGTTTCCATTCTCTCAGCGGTGCCCTAAGCCTTGCCGTTCCCTAACCGTAAACCAAGCCCGGAACGGAAAGCCACCACAAGACTTACACCTTACGCTACACAGTACCCTACTCCTGGCCCTTACGGTGGCACTGACACGTGCGTGAGCACGTAGCCTGACCCACCCACGACCCTCCCAATAAAGAAATGGGCAGAAGATCTCAAGAGACGTTTCTTCAAAGAAGACACAGATATGACCAAGACGCACATGAAAAGCTGCTAAACATCACTAATTATTAGAGAAATGCAAATCAAAACTACAATGAGGTATCACCTCATAACTGTTAGAATCGGCATCATCAGAAAACCTACAAAAAACAAATTCTGGGGAGGGTGTGGACAAAAGGAGCCCTCTTCCACTATTGGTTGGAATGTAAATTGATACAGTCATTATGGAGAACAGAATGGAGTTTCCTTAAAAAACTAGAAATAGAATTACCATCTGATCCAGCAATCCCACTTCTGGGCATATACCCAAAGAAAACCATAAATCAAAAAGGCACATTCACCACAATGTTCATAGCAGCACTATTTACAATAGCCAGGTAATGGAAGCAAACTAAATGCCCACAGACAGATGAATGGATAAAGATGGGGTACATATATAAAATGGAATATTACTCGGCCATAAAAAGGAATGAAACTGGGTCATTTGTAGAGATATGGATGGATCTAGTGACTGTCATACAGAATGAAGTAAGTCAGAAAGAGGAAAACAAATATTGTATATTAATGCATATATGTGGAACCTAAAAACTGGTACAGATGAACTGGTTTGCAGGGAAGATATAGAGACAGAGGTAGAGAACAAACGTATGGACACCAAGTGTGGGAAGCCATGGTGTGGTGGTGGTGGGATGAGTTGGGAGTTTGAGATTGACCTGTATACATATATATGCATGAAATACATAACTAATAATAACCCGCTGTATAAAAAAGTAAATAAAATTAAATTTCAAAATTTTAAAAAATAAAATTAAAAATAATACAGAAAAAAGTTCTTCCCTTCACACAGATGTATTTATAGGAATGAATTATTTCCATGCTTATATCTATAAATACATAAAAGAGGAATAAAATCTATCTTGAACCATAAACGAAAAAAAAACCTGAGCCCACCAGTTATACAGAGGAAAACCCTATCAGGGCACTTGCTCCAGTGGTAAACAATTCTGAAATTGATCAGAGGTGGGGAATCATCTCCCGTACAGCCAGCAAACCACCCCCCATGGAAGGAGCGTCCTCACTGCAAAGCTGGGGGACCATGCCGAGGCATCTCTGAATAAAGGTGAGCTGAGCCCCAGGCCAGCTGCTGCTGAACTGTTCCCACCCTTCCCAGGTAAAACACCTGAATATGTACAAACGCTTGAAAGCCTAGAGGAAGGGGCGTGGAGCCACACCAGTGACAGCACGCAGGCCAACTTGGTGACTGAAGGCCAGCCAGGGTGATCCTGGCCCCGTGCGCTCTTCCGGAAGATTTCCATTGTCCTGCCTGAGATAACCCTCTTGTCCCGGGCCCCACTGCATTTTTCCTTCCTCACCTCTGTCCGGAGAGAAATTCCAGCGGAAGGTATGGGTGACACATCCTCTTCTTTACAGGTGGCAGCCTGGCAACTCCTGCAGAAAGGCCAGCAGAACCCCACTCACACCGGGCCACCAACAAAGCTGTGGCCCCTCACTCCCTCACACCAGCACAGCCCCGAGACTGCTGACGGGGCAGAGAATATGGAGTCAGGCACAACTTCAGGGGCTATTGCTGCCTGGAGCGCTGTTTATATTGACCTCAACCAGGCAGACCTGGGGAGGGCCGGCCGGCAGGGTAAGGCTGCCCAGGTCAGCTAATCCACAACCCTCAGGGAATCACATTGTTGAAAATGGACCTCACTAAGGCAGAATAGAAGCCAAGGAAAATAAGGACACAATGCCATTTGCAGCGCCGTAGATGAGTCTAGATGTAATCACGTGACTTGGAGTAAGTCAGAAAGTGAAAGACACATATCATTTCATATCACTTATAGGTGTTACCTAAAATAGAAACCAGGGCAGTCATTTCCACTGAGAAGTGCAATCATAGATTCATTAAACAAACTTATGGTTCACCAATGGAAAGGTGTGAGGATTGGTTTCATTACGATATTGCGGTTAACAGACATATACAAACACAGGTGACATATATAATCACCTAAGACCTACAGAATACAAAGAGAGGACTACTCAACATTCTGTCATAACGTACATGGGCAAAGGATCCCAGGAAGAACAGACATCTGTATATGTGTAAAAGAACCACATCTTCCACACCTACAACAAGCCAAACATTGTAATCAAACTTGCTGTAATAAAAAATAAAAAATTAAATTAAAAACACGAACAAGAAGTAGTGAGACAAACTTGAGGGGCTTTCTCCTGGCACATTCCATTCTAAATTCCAATCTAGAACACGACTTCCATTGAGGCTCTGTTGCACTAATAACCAGATTTGAAAGAGAGAACTGCTGCCACCTTGTTGCCGTTTCACACAACAGCAGCTTTAATCCCAGCGCTAAAGGTAAGTTGATATTCAAAATCATTGCAGGCCTGTAAATGACACCTGCCCTGAAAACAAATCCTGGGGTCATATATCGACCAAAAAATTCAAAGGACGTCCATATTTCAAAACGACCGTTTCAAAAGCCATATTTTACGCACATTAGTGTTCTGCTTCTTTGTCTTTCTTTCTTTTTTGGTTAAAAAAACGGGAATGGAAAAAGGCATCCCTCAGAAAGGGCGAAAATCGTTGCAAACGAATCAATGGACAAAGGTTTACTCTCCAATATATATAAACAGCTCATGCGGCTTAATATTAAAAAAAAACAAACAACCCAATACAAAAATGGGAAGAAGATCTAAAGAGACGTTTCTTCAAAGAAGACACAGAGATGGCCAAGACGCACATGAAAAGCTGCTCAACAGCACTAATTATTAGAGAAATGCAAATCAAAACTACAATGAGGTATCACCTCACACCTGTTAGAATCGGCATCATCAGAAAATCTACAAACAACAAATTCTGGGGAGGGTGTGGACAAAAGGATCCCTCTTCCACTATTGGTGGGAATGTAAATTGATACAGTCACTATGGAGAACACTATGGAGTTTCCTTAAAAAAACTAGAAATAGAATTACCATCTGATCCAGCAATCCCACTTCTGGGCATATACCCAAAGAAAACCATAAATCAAAAAGGCACATTCACCGCAATGTTCATTGCAGCACTAGTTACAATAGCCAGGTAATGGAAGCAAACTAAATGCCCACAGACAGATGAATGGATAAAGATGGGGTACATATATAAAATGGAATATTACTCAGCCATAAAAAGGAAGGAAACTGGGTCATTTGTAGAGACATCGATGGATCTAGAGACTGTCATACAGAATGAAATAAGTCAGAAAGAGGAAAACAAATATTGTGTATTAATGCATATATGTGAAACGTAAAAAATGGTACAGATGAACTGGATTGCAGGGAAGAAATAGAGACACAGAGGTAGAGAACAAACGTATGGACACCAAGTGTGGGAATCCATGGAGTGGAAGTGGTGGGATGAGTTGGGAGATTGGGATTGGCCTGCATACATGTATATGCATAAAATACATAACTAATAATAACCTGCTGTATAAAAAATAAATAAAATTAAATTTCAAAATTTTAAAATATAAAATTTAAAAATGAGAAAAAAGATCTCCCCTTCAAACAGATGTATTTATAGGAATGAATTATTTCCATGCTTATATCTATAAATACATAAAAGAGGAATAAAATCTAACTTGAACCATAAACGAAAAAATACCTGAACCCACCAGTTATACAGAGGAAAGCACTATCAGGGCACTTGCTCCAGCGGTAAACAATTCTGAAATTGGTCAGAGGTGGAGAATCATCTCCCATACAGCCAGCAACACACCCCCCACGCAAGGAGAGTCCACATTGCAAAGCTGGGGGACCGTGCCAAGGCATCTCTGAAAAAAGTTGAGCTGAGACCCAGGCCACCTGCTGCTGAACTGTTCCCACCCTTCCCAGGTAAAACACCTGAATATGTACAAGGGCTTGAAAGCCTAGAGGAAGGGCCGAGAAGCCACACCAGCAACAGCACGCAGGCCAACTTGGTGCCTGTAGGCCAGCCAGGGTGGTCCTGGCACGAGGCGCTCTTCCTGAAGCTTTCCATTGTCTTGTCTGAGATACCCCACCTGTCCCGGCCCACACTGCTTTTTTCCTTCCTCACCTCTGTCCACTGAGAAATTCCAGCGGAAGGTATGGGTGACACATTCTCTTCTTTACAGGTGGCAGCCTGGCAACTCCTCCAGAAAGGCCAGCAGAACCCCACTCACAACGGGCCCCCAACAAAGCTGTGACCCCTCACTCCCTCCCACCAGCACAGCCCCGAGACTGCTGACGGGGCAGAGAATATGGAGTCAGGCACAGCTTCAGGGCCTATTGCTGTTTGGAGAGCTGTTTATATTGACCTCCAGCAGGCAGACCTGGGGAGGGCCGGCCGGCAGTGTAAGGCTGCCCAGGTCAGCTAATCCACAACCCTCAGGGAATCACATTGTTGAAAATGGACTTCGCTAAGGCAGAATAGAAGCCAAGGAAAATAAGGACACAATGCCATTTGAAGCACCGTAGATGAGTCTAGAGGTAATCACGTGACTTGTAGTAAGTCAGAAAGTGAAAGACACATATCATATCATATCACTTATAGGTGTTACCTAAAATAGATAGCAGGGCAGTTATTTCCACTGAGAAGGGCAATCACAGGTTTATTAAACAAACTTATGGTTCACCAATGGAAAGGTGTGAGGATTGGTTTTATTATAATATCGGGGTTAACAGACATATACAAACAGAGGTGACATATATAATCACCAAAGACCTATGGAATACCAAGAGAAGACTACACAACATTCTGTCATAACGTACATGGTAAAGGATCCCAGGAAGAACAGACATATGTATATGTGTTAAAGAACCACATCTTCCACACCTCCAACAAGCCAAGCATTGTAATCAAACTTGCTATAATAAAAAATAAAAGAAATAAATTAAAAATACGAACAAGAAGTAGGGAGACAAACTTGAGGGGCTTTCTCCTGGCACATTCCATTCTAAATTCCAAAATAGAACACGATGTCCTTTGAGGCTCTGTTTCCCTGGTAACCAGATGTGTTAAGGGAGAACTGCTGCCACCTTGTGGCCGTTTCACACAACAGCAGCTTTAATCCCAGCGCTAAAGGTCAGTTGATATTCAAAATCATTGCAGGCCTGTAAATGACACCTGCCCTGAAAACAAATCCTGGGGTCACATATCGACCAAAAAATTTAAAGGACGTCCATATTTCAAAACGACCTTTTCAAAAGATATATTTTATGCACATTAGTGTTCTGCTTCTTTTTCTTTCTTTCTTTTTTGGTTAAAAAAACGGAAATGGAAAAAGGCATCCCTCAGAATGGGCGAAAAGAGTTGCAAACGAATCAATGGACAAAGGTTTAATCTCCAATATATATAAACAGCTCATGCAGCTTAATATTAAAAAAACAAACAACCCAATACAAAAATGGGCAGAAGATCTAAAGAGACGTTTCTTCGAAGAAGACACAGTGATGGCCAAGACGCACATGAAAAGCTGCTCAAGAGCACTAATTATTAGAGAAATGCAAATCAAAACTACAATGAGGTATCACCTCACACCTGTTAGAATCGGCATCATCAGAAAATCTACAAACAACAAATTCTGGGGAGGGTGCGGACAAAAGGAGCCATCTTCCTTTATGGTGGGAATGTAAGTTGATACAGTCACTATGGAGAACAGTATGGAGTTTCCTTAAAAAAACTAGAAATAGAAACCTTGACTTTCCCTAACCCTAACCAGAGCCCGGAACGGAAACCTACCACCAACCCTACACCTTATCTATGCCGTACAGTAATCTTAATCCGTACGCTGGCACTAACCGGTGAGTCAACACGTACCCTGACCCTAACACGTTTCCGTATCCTCAGCTGTGCCCTAAACCTTGCCGTTGCCTATCCTTAACCTTAGCCCGGAATAGAAACCTACCATCAGCCCTACACCTTACCCTAAGCCGTACCCTAATCCTAAACCATACGTTAACACGTACCCTTACCCTAACACGTTTCCGTACCCTCACCTCTGCCATAAACCTTGCCGTTCCCTAACCCTAACCCTAGCCCAGAACAGAAACCTACCACCTACCCTACACCTTACCTTACGCCGTACCCTAATCCTAATTCGTATGCTGACACTAACTTGTGCATCAACACGTACCCTGACCCTAACACGTTTCGTAACCTCACCTGTGCCCTAAACTTTGCCGGTCCCTAAACATAACCCTAGACTGGAACGGAAACGTACCACCAACCCTACACCTTACTCTATGCGGTACCCTAATCCTCCTACGTACGCTGACACTAACCCGTGAGTCAACACTTACCCTGAACCTAACACATTTGCGTACCATCACCTGTGCCCAAAACCTTGCAATTCGCTAACCCTAACCCTACAACGGAATGGAAACCTACCGCCATCCGTACACCTTACCCTACGCCGTACCCTAATCCTAATGCGTACGATGACACTATTCCATGCATCAACATGTACCATGACCCTAACACGTTTCTGTACCCTCACCTGTGCCCTAAACCTTGCCGTACCCTAACACTAACCCTAGCCCAGAATGGAAAACTACCACAAACCGTACAGCATACCCTACACGGTACCCTAATCCTAATCCTTACACTGACACTAACCCGTGCGTCAACACGTACACTGACCCTAACACTTTTCCGTACCCTCACCTGTGCCCTAAACCATGCCATTGCCTAACCCTAACCCTAGCCCATAACGGAAACCTACCACCAACCCTACACGTTACCCTACGCCATACCCTAATCATAATCCGAGCGTCAACACGTACCATGACCCTAACACATTTCCGTACCCTCACCTATGCCCTAAACCTTGCCGTTCCATAACACTAACCCTAGCCTGGAACGGAAACCTACCACCAACCCTAGACTTTAACCTACGAAGCACCATAAACCTACTCCGTACGCTGACACTAACCCATGCGTCAACACTTACCCTGACCCTAACACGTTTCCGTACCTACACCTGTGACCTAAACCTTGCCATTCCCTAACCCTAACCCTAGCCCACAACGGAAACCTACCACCAAACCTACACCTTACCCTAAGCCGTACCCTAATGCTAATCCATATGTCAACACGTACCCTGACACTAACACGTTTCCATACCCTCATCTGTGCCCAAAACCTTGCCGTTCCCTAACACTATCCCTAGCCTGGAACGGAAACCTACCACCAACCATACACCTTACCCTATGCCGCACCATAATCCTCATCTGTACGTTCACACTAACCCGTGCGTCAACACGTACCCTGAGCCTAACACGTTTCAATACCCTCACGTGTGCCCTAAACCTTGTCATTCCCTAACCCTAACCCAAGCCCGGAACGGAAACCTACCACCAACACAACACCTTACCCTAAGCCATACCGTAATCCTAATCTGTACGTCAACATGTACCCTGACCCTAAAACGTTTCCGTACCCTCACCTGTGCCCTAAACATTGCCATTCCCTAACCCTAACCCTAGCACGGAACGGAAACCTACCACCAACCCTACACATTACCCTACGCCGTACCCTAATCCTAATCCATACGCTGACACTAACCCGTGTTTCAACACGTACCTTGACTGTAACAAGTTTCTGTAAGCTCACCTGTGCCCAAACTTTGCCAATCCCTAACCCTAACCCTAGCCCGGAAAGGAAACCCACCACCAGCCCAACACATTACCCTACACCGAAGCCTACTCCTGGCCCGTACGCTGGCACTGACCCTTTGTGTCAGCACGTAGCCTGACCCTCCGACGATTCCATACCCTCACCTGTGCCCTAAGCCTTGCCGTTCCCTAACCCTAACCCTAGCCCGGAATGGAAACCCACCACCAGCCCTACACCTTACCCTATGCTGTACCCTACTCCTGGCCCGTACGCTGGCACTGACACGTGCGTCAGCACGGAGCCTGACCCTCCCACGTTTCCGTACCCTCACCTTTGCCCTAAACCTTGCCATTCCCTAACCCTAACCCTAGCCTGGAAAGGAAACCAACCACCAGCCCTACACCTTAACCTAAGCCATTGCCTACTCCTGGCCTGTATGCTGGCACTGACCCGTGCGTCACCACGTAGCCTGACCGTCCCCCGTTTCTGTACCCTCACCTGTGCCCTAAGCCTTGCCATTCCCTAACCCTAACCCTAGCCCGAAACGGAAACCCACCACCAGCCCTACACCTTACCCTACGCCGTACCATACTCCTGGAGCGTACGCTGGAACTGAACCCTGCGTCAGATGCAGCCTGACCCTCGTACGTTTCCGTACCCTCACCTGTGCCCTAAGCCATCCCGTTCCCTAACCCTAACCCTAGCCCGGAACAGAGACCCACCACCAGCCCAACACCTTACCCTACGTCGAAGCCTACTCCTGCCCACAAGCTGACACTGACACGTGCGTGAGCACGTAGCCTGACCCTCCCACTTTTCCGTACCCTCACCTGTGCCCTAAGCCTTGCCGTTCGCAACCCTAACCCTAGCCCAGAACGGAAACCCACCACCGGGCCTACACCTTACCCTACGCCGAAGCCTACACCTGGGCATACGCTGTCATTGACCCATGTGTCAGCACGTAGTCTGACACTCCCACGTTTCCGTAACCTCACCTGTGCCCTAAGCCTTGCGATTCCCTACCCATAACCCTAGCCCGGAACGGAATCCCACGACCACCCCTACAGCATACCCTACGCCGTACCCAACTCCTGGCCCGTACGGTGGCACTGACCTGTGTGTCAGCACGTAGCCTGCCTCTCACACGTTTCTGTACCGTCACCTGTGCCCTAAGCCTTACCGTACCCTAACCCTAACCCTAGCCCGGAAAGGAAACCCACCACCAGCCCTACACCTTACCGTACGCCGTAGCCTACGCCGGGCCCATATGCTGGCACTGACCCGTGGGTCAGCACGTAGCATGACCCTCCCACGTTTCCATACCCTCACCTGTGCCCTATGCCTTGCCATTCCGTAACCCTAACCCTAGCCCGGAAAGGAAACCAACCACAAGCCCTACACCTTACCCTACGCTGTTGCCTACTCCTGGCCTGTACGCTGGCACTGACACGTGCGTCAGCACATAGCCTGACCCTCCCCCATTTCCGTACCCTCACCTGTGCCCTAAGGCTTGTCGTGCCCTAACCCTAACCCTAGCCCAGAGCAGAAACCCACCACCAGCCCTAAACCTTACCCTACGCCGTAGCCTATTCCTGGCCCGTACGCTGGCACTGATCCGTGCGTCAGCGCTTAGCCTGACCCTCCCACGTTCCCGTACCCTCACCTCTGTCCTAAGCTTTGCCGTTCCATAACCCTAACCATAACCCCGAACGGAAACCTACCACCAGCCCTACACCTTACTCTACGCCATAGCCCACTCCTCGCCCATACGCTGGCACTGACACGTGCGTCAGCACGTAGCCTGCCCCTCCCACGTTTCCATATCCTCACCCGAACCCGAAGCCTTGTCATTCCCTATACCTAACCTTAGCCCGGAAAGGAAACCCACCACCAGCCCTACACCTTACCCTACGCCGTACCTTACTCCTGGCCCGTACGCTGGCACTGACCCGTGCGTCAGAACATAGCCTGAACCTCCCACGTTTCCGTACCCGCACCTGTGCCCTAAGGCTTGTCGTTCTCTAGCCCTAACCCTATCCCGGAACGGAAAACCACCCCCTGCCCTAAACCTTACCCTACACTGTACCCTACTTCTGGCCAGTACACTGGCACTGACCCGTGCGTCAGCATGTAGCCTGACCCTCCCACGTTTCCGTACCCTCACCCGTGCCCTAAGCCTTGCCTTTCCCTAACTCTAACCCTACACCTTACCCTACGCCGTACCCTACTCTTGGCCCGTACGCTGGCACTGACCCGTGCGTCAACACGTAGCATGACCCTCCCACGTTTCCATACCATCTTCTGTGCCCTAAGCTTTGCCATTCCCTAACCCTAACCCTAGCCCAGAATGGAAACCCACCACCAGCCCTACACCTTACCCTACGCCGTACCCTAATCCTGCCCCGTACGCTAGCAATAACCCGTGCGTCAGCATGGAGCCTGACACTCCCACGTTTCCGTACCCTCACCTGTGCCCTAAGCCTCGCCGTTCCCTAACCCTAACCCTAGCCCGGAACGGAGACCCACCATCAGCCCTACCCCTTACCCTTGTCGAAGCCTACTCCTGCCCGGAAGCTGACACTGACACGTGCGTGAGCACGTACCCAGACCCTCCCACTTTTCCGTACCCTCACCTGTTCCCTAAGCCTTGCGTTCGCTAACCCTTACCCTGGCCCGGAACGGAAACCCACCACCGGGCCTACACCTTACACTACGCCGAAGACTACACCTAGGCGTACGCTGTCATTGACCCGTGCGTCAGCACGTAGTGTGAACCCCCACGTTTCTGTAACCTCACCTGTGCCCTAAGTCTTGCGGTTCCCTTCCCCTAACAGTTGCCCAGAAAGGAAACCCACCACCACCCCTACACCATACCCAACGTCATACCCAACTCCTGCCCCGTACGGTGGCACTGAACCGTGTGTCAGCACGTAGCCTGCCTTTCCAACGTTTCCTTACCCTCACCTGTGCCCTAAGCCTCGCAATTCCCTAACACTAACCCTAGCCGGGAACGGAAACCCACCACCAGCCCTACACCTTACCGTACGCCGTACCCTACTCTTGGCCTATACGCTGGCACTGACCCCTGCGTCAGCACGTAGCCTGACCCACCCACGTTTCCGTACCCTCACCTGTGCCCTAAGCCTTGCCGTTCCGTAACCCTAACCCTAGCCCGGAACGGGAAACCACAGCCAGCCCGACACCTTACCCTATGCCGTAAACGACTCCTGGCCCGTATGCTGGCACTGACCCGTGCGTCAGCATGTAGCCTGACCCTCCCACTTTTCCGAACCCTCACCTGTGCCCTAAGCCTTGCCGTTCCGTAACCCTAACCCTAGCCCGGAACGGAAACCCACCACCAGCCCTAAACCTTACCCTACGCCGTACCATACTCCTGGCCCGTACGCTGGCACTGACCCGTGCGTCAGCATGTAGCCTGACCCTCCCACTTTTCCTTACCCTCACCTGTTCCCTAAGCCTTACCGATCCCTAACTCTAACCCTAGCCCGGAACGGAAACCCACCACCAGCCCTACACCATACCCTACGTCGTAGCCTACTGCTGGCCCGTAAGCTGACACTCTCCCATGTGTCAGCCCGTAGCCTGCCTCTCCCACGTTTCCATACCCTCACCTGTGCCCTAAGCCTTGCCGCTCCCTAACCCTAACCCTAGCCCAGAGTGGACACCCACCACCAGCCTTACACTTTACCCTACGCCGTACCCTACACCTGGTCCATACCCTGGAACTAACACTTGATTCAGCATGTAGCCTGACCCTCCGACGTTTCCATACCCTCACCTGTGCCCTAAGCCTTGCCATTCCCTAACCCTAACCCTAGCCCGGAACGGAAACCCACCACCAGCCCTACACCTTACCCTATGCCGTATCCTACTCCTGGCCCGTACACAGGCACTGACCCGTGCGTCAGCACGGAGCCTGACCCTCCCACGTTGCCGTACCTTCACCTGTGCCCTAAGACTTCCCATTCCCTAACCCTAACACTAGCCCGGAACAGAGACCCACCACCAGCCCTACACCTTAACCTACGTCGAAGCCTACTCCTGCCCAGAAGCTGACACTGACACGTGCGTGAGCACGTAGCCTGACCCTCCCACATTTCCGTACCCTCACCTGTGCCCTAAGCCTTGCCGTTCGCTAACCCTAACCCTAGCCCAGAACGGAAACCCACCACCGGGCCTACACCTTACCCTACGCCGAAGCCTACACCTGGGCGTACGCTGTCATTGACCCATGTGTCAGCACGTAGTCTGACACTCCCACGTTTCCATAACCTCACCTGTACCCTAAGCCTTGCGGTTCCCTACCCCTAACCCTAGCCCGGAACGGAATCCCACGACCACCCCTACAGCATACCCTACACCATACCCAACTCCTGGCCCGTACGGTGGCACTGACGTGTGTATCAGCACGTAGCCTGCCTCTCACACGTTTCCGTACCCTCACCTGTGCCCTAAGCCTTACCGTACCCTAACCCTAACCCTAGCCCGGAAAGGAAACCCACCACCAGCCCTACACCTTACCGTACTCCGTAGCCTACGCCGGGCCCATATGCTGGCACTTACCCGTGTGTCAGCACGTAGCATGACCCTCCCACGTTTCCATACCCTCACCTGTGCCCTATGCCTTGCCATTCCGTAACCCTAACCCTAGCCCGGAAAGGAAACCAACCAACAGCCCTACACCTTACCCTACGCTTTTGCCTACTCCTGGCCTGTACGCTGGCACTGACCCGTGCGTCAGCACATAGCCTGACCCTCCCCCGTTTCCGTACCCTCACCTGTGCACTAAGGCTTGTCGTGCCCTAACCCTAACCCTAGCCCAGAACAGAAACCCACCACCAGCCCTACACCTTACCCTACGCCGTAGACTAATCCTGGCCCGTACGCTGGCACTGATCCGTGCGTCAGCACGTAGCCTGACCCTCCCACGTTCCCGTACCCTCACCTGTGTCCTAAGCCTTGCCATTCCATAACCCTAACCATAACCCCGAACGGAAACCTACCACCAGCCCTACACCTTACTCTACGCCATAGCCCACTCCTGTCCCATACGCTGGCACTGACCTGTGCGTCAGCACGTAGCCTGCCCCTCCCACGTTTCCGTATCCTCACCCGAACCCTAAGCCTTGTCATTCCCTAAACCTAACCTTAGCCCGGAAAGGAAACCCACCCCCAGCCCTACACCTTACCCTACGCCGTACCTTACTCCTGGCCCGTACGCTGGCTCTGATCCATGCGTCAGAACATAGCCTGAACCTCCCACGTTTCCGTACCCTCACCTGTGCCTTATGCCTTGCCGTTCCCTAACCCTAACGCTAGCCCGGAATGGTAACCCACCACCAGCCCTACACCTTACCCTACGCCGTACCCTACTCTTGGCCTTTACGCTGGCACTGACCCGTGCGTCAGCCCGTAGCCTGACCCACCCACGCTTCCGTACCCTCACCTGTGCCCTAAGCCTTGCCGTTCCGTAACCCTAACCCTAGCCCGGAACGGGAAACCACAGCCAGCCCGACACCTTACCCTACGCCGTACACGACTTCTGGCCCGTATGCTGTCACTGACCCATGCGTCAGCGCGTAGCCTGACCCTCCCACGTTTCTGTACCCTCACCTGTGCCCTAAGCCTTGCCATTCCCTAACCCTAACCCTACACCTTACACTACGCCGTACCCTACTCTTGGACCGTACGCAGGCACTGACCCGTGCGTCAACACGTAGCCTGACCCTCCCACGTTTCCGTACCATCTACTGTGCCCTAAGCTTTGCCATTCCCTAACCCTAACCCTAGCCCGGAACGGAAACCCACCACCAGCCCTACACCTTACCCTACGCCGTACGCTAATCCTGCCCCATACGCTAGCACTGACCCGTGCCTCAGCACATAGCCTACCACTCCCACGTTTCCGCACTCTCACCAGTGCCCTAAGCCTTGCCGTTCCCTAACCCTAACCCTAGCCCAGACCGGAAACACACCACCAGCCCTACAGCTTACCCTACGCCGTACCCTACTCCTTGCCCGTACGCTGGCACTGACCCATGCGTCAGCACGTAGCCTACCTCTCCCAACTTTCTGTACCCTCACCTGTGCCCTTAGCCTTGCCGTTCCCTAACCCTATACCAAAACGGAAACCCACCACCAGCCCTACACCTTACCCTACGCAGTAACTTACTCCTGGCCCGTACGCTGGAACTGACCCGTGCGTCAGCATGGAGCCTGACCCTCCCACGTTTCCGTACCCTCAACTGTGCCTTAAGCCTTCCCGATCCCTAACCCTAACCCTAGCCCAGAACGGAGACCCACCACCAGCCCTACACCTTACCGTACGTCGAAGCCTACTCCTGCCCGGAAGCTGACACTGACACGTGCGTGAGCACGTACCCTGACCCTCCCACTTTTCCGTACCCTCACCTGTGCCCTAAGCCTTGCCATTCGCTAACCCTTACCCTGGCCTGGAACGGAAACCCACCACCGGGCCTACACCTTACCCTACGCCGAAGCCTACACCTGGGTGTACGCTGTCATTGACCCGTGCATCAGCACGTAGTCTGACCCTCCCACGTTTACGAAACCTCACCTGTGCCCTAAGTCTTGCGGTTCCCTACCCCTAACCCTTGCCTGGAACGGAAACCCACCACGACCCCTACACCATACCCTACGCCGTACCCAACTCCTGGCCCATACGCTGGCACTGACACGTTTTTCAGCACGTAGCCTGACCCTCCCACGTTTCCGTACCCTCACGTGTGCCCTAAGCCTTAACGTTCCCTAACCCTAACCCTAGACCGGAATGGACACCCACCGCCGCCCTTACACCATACCCTATGCCGTACCCTACTCCTGGTCCACACCCTGGCACTGACCCGTTCTTCAGCACGTAGCCAGACCCTCCCACGTTTCCGTACCCTCTCCTGTGCCCTAAGCCTTGCCGCTCCCTAACCCTAACCCTAGCCCGTATTGGATCCCCACCACCAGCCTTACCCTTTACCCTACGCCGTACCCTACTCCTGGTTCATACCCTGGCACTGACCAGTGCTTCAGCATGTAGCCTGACCTGCCCACGTTTCCGTACCCTCACCTGTGCCCTAAGCCTTGCCTTTACCTATCCCTAACCCTAGCCAGGAACGGAAACCCCCCAGAAACCCTAAACCTTAATGTATGCCATAGCCTACTCCTGACCCGTACGCTGGCAGTGACCATTGCGTCAGCACATAGCCTGCCTCTGCCAGGTTTCCATACCCTCACCTGTGCACTAAGCCTTGCCGTTCCCTAACCCTAACCTGGAACGGAAAACCAACACCAGCCCTACACCATACCCTACACCGTACCATACTCCTGGACCGTACGCTGTCACTGACACGTGCGTCAGCACGTAGACTGACCCTCCCACGTTTCCGTACCCTCACCTGTGCCCTAAGCCTTGCCGTTCCCTAACCCTAACCCTAGCCTGTAACGGAAACCCACCACCAGCCCTACACCTTACCCTACGCCGTACCCTAATCCTGCCCCGTACGCTGGCACTGACCCGTGCGTCCGAACATAGCCTGAACCTCCCACGTTTCCGTACCCGCACCTGTGCCCTAAGGCTTGTCGTTCTCTAGCCCTAACCCTATCCCGGAACGGAAAACCACCCCCTGCCCTAAACCTTACCCTACACTGTACCCTACTTCTGGCCAGTACACTGGCACTGACCCGTGCGTCAGCATGTAGCCTGACCCTCCCACGTTTCCGTACCCTCACCCGTGCCCTAAGCCTTGCCTTTCCCTAACCCTAACCCTACACCTTACCCTACGCCGTACCCTACTCTTGGCCCGTACGCTGGCACTGACCCGTGCGTCAACACGTAGCATGACCCTCCCACGTTTCCGTACCATCTTCTGTGCCCTAAGCTTTGCCATTCCCTAACCCTAACCCTAGCCCAGAATGGAAACCCACCACCAGCCCTACACCTTACCCTACGCCGTACCCTAATCCTGCCCCGTACGCTAGCAATAACCCGTGCGTCAGCATGGAGCCTGACACTCCCACGTTTCCGTACCCTCACCTGTGCCCTAAGCCTCGCCGTTCCCTAACCCTAACCCTAGCCCGGAACGGAGACCCACCATCAGCCCTACCCATTACCTTTGTCGAAGCCTACTCCTGCCCGGAAGCTGACACTGACACGTGCGTGAGCACGTACCCAGACCCTCCCACTTTTCCGTACCCTCACCTGTTCCCTAAGCCTTGCGTTCGCTAACCCTTACCCTGGCCCGGAACGGAAACCCACCACCGGGCCTACACCTTACACTACGCCGAAGACTACACCTAGGCGTACGCTGTCATTGACCCGTGCGTCAGCACGTAGTGTGACCCCCCCACGTTTCTGTAACCTCACCTGTGCCCTAAGTCTTGTGGTTCCCTTCCCCTAACAGTAGCCCAGAAAGGAAACCCACCACCACCCCTACACCATACCCAACGTCATACCCAACTCCTGCCCCGTACGGTGGCACTGAACCGTGTGTCAGCACGTAGCCTGCCTTTCCAACGTTTCCTTACCCTCACCTGTGCCCTAAGCCTCGCAATTCCCTAACACTAACCCTAGCCGGGAACGGAAACCCACCACCAGCCCTACACCTTACCGTACGCCGTACCCTACTCTTGGCCTATACGCTGGCACTGACCCCTGCGTCAGCACGTAGCCTGACCCACCCACGTTTCCGTACCCTCACCTGTGCCCTAAGCCTTGCCGTTCCGTAACCCTAACCCTAGCCCGGAACGGGAAACCACAGCCAGCCCGACACCTTACCCTATGCCGTAAACGACTCCTGGCCCGTATGCTGGCACTGACCCGTGCGTCAGCATGTAGCCTGACCCTCCCACTTTTCCGAACCCTCACCTGTGCCCTAAGCCTTGCCGTTCCGTAACCCTAACCCTAGCCCGGAACGGAAACCCACCACCAGCCCTAAACCTTACCCTACGCCGTACCATACTCCTGGCCCGTACGCTGGCACTGACCCGTGCGTCAGCATGTAGCCTGACCCTCCCACTTTTCCTTACCCTCACCTGTTCCCTAAGCCTTACCGATCCCTAACTCTAACCCTAGCCCGGAACGGAAACCCACCACCAGCCCTACACCATACCCTACGTCGTAGCCTACTGCTGGCCCGTAAGCTGACACTCTCCCATGTGTCAGCCCGTAGCCTGCCTCTCCCACGTTTCCATACCCTCACCTGTGCCCTAAGCCTTGCCGCTCCCTAACCCTAACCCTAGCCCAGAGTGGACACCCACCACCAGCCTTACACTTTACCCTACGCCGTACCCTACACCTGGTCCATACCCTGGAACTAACACTTGATTCAGCATGTAGCCTGACCCTCCGACGTTTCCATACCCTCACCTGTGCCCTAAGCCTTGCCATTCCCTAACCCTAACCCTAGCCCGGAACGGAAACCCACCACCAGCCCTACACCTTACCCTATGCCGTATCCTACTCCTGGCCCGTACACAGGCACTGACCCGTGCGTCAGCACGGAGCCTGACCCTCCCACGTTGCCGTACCTTCACCTGTGCCCTAAGACTTCCCATTCCCTAACCCTAACACTAGCCCGGAACAGAGACCCACCACCAGCCCTACACCTTACCCTACGTCGAAGCCTACTCCTGCCCAGAAGCTGACACTGACACGTGCGTGAGCACGTAGCCTGACCCTCCCACATTTCCGTACCCTCACCTGTGCCCTAAGCCTTGCAGTTCGCTAACCCTAACCCTAGCCCAGAACGGAAACCCACCACCGGGCCTACACCTTACCCTACGCCGAAGCCTACACCTGGGCGTACGCTGTCATTGACCCATGTGTCAGCACGTAGTCTGACACTCCCACGTTTCCATAACCTCACCTGTACCCTAAGCCTTGCGGTTCCCTACCCCTAACCCTAGCCCGGAACGGAATCCCACGACCACCCCTACAGCATACCCTACACCATACCCAACTCCTGGCCCGTACGGTGGCACTGACCTGTGTATCAGCACGTAGCCTGCCTCTCACACGTTTCCGTACCCTCACCTGTGCCCTAAGCCTTACCGTACCCTAACCCTAACCCTAGCCCGGAAAGGAAACCCACCACCAGCCCTACACCTTACCGTACTCCATAGCCTACGCCGGGCCCATATGCTGGCACTTACCCGTGTGTCAGCACGTAGCATGACCCTCCCACGTTCCCGTACCCTCACCTGTGTCCTAAGCCTTGCCATTCCATAACCCTAACCATAACCCCGAACGGAAACCTACCACCAGCCCTACACCTTACTCTACGCCATAGCCCACTCCTGTCCCATACGCTGGCACTGACCTGTGCGTCAGCACGTAGCCTGCCCCTCCCACGTTTCCGTATCCTCACCCGAACCCTAAGCCTTGTCATTCCCTAAACCTAACCTTAGCCCGGAAAGGAAACCCACCCCCAGCCCTACACCTTACCCTACGCCGTACCTTACTCCTGGCCCGTACGCTGGCTCTGATCCATGCGTCAGAACATAGCCTGAACCTCCCACGTTTCCGTACCCTCACCTGTGCCTTATGCCTTGCCGTTCCCTAACCCTAACGCTAGCCCGGAATGGTAACCCACCACCAGCCCTACACCTTACCCTACGCCGTACCCTACTCTTGGCCTTTACGCTGGCACTGACCCGTGCGTCAGCCCGTAGCCTGACCCACCCACGCTTCCGTACCCTCACCTGTGCCCTAAGCCTTGCCGTTCCGTAACCCTAACCCTAGCCCGGAACGGGAAACCACAGCCAGCCCGACACCTTACCCTACGCCGTACACGACTTCTGGCCCGTATGCTGTCACTGACCCATGCGTCAGCGCGTAGCCTGACCCTCCCACGTTTCTGTACCCTCACCTGTGCCCTAAGCCTTGCCATTCCCTAACCCTAACCCTACACCTTACACTACGCCGTACCCTACTCTTGGACCGTACGCAGGCACTGACCCGTGCGTCAACACGTAGCCTGACCCTCCCACGTTTCCGTACCATCTACTGTGCCCTAAGCTTTGCCATTCCCTAACCCTAACCCTAGCCCGGAACGGAAACCCACCACCAGCCCTACACCTTACCCTACGCCGTACGCTAATCCTGCCCCATACGCTAGCACTGACCCGTGCCTCAGCACATAGCCTACCACTCCCACGTTTCCGCACTCTCACCAGTGCCCTAAGCCTTGCCGTTCCCTAACCCTAACCCTAGCCCAGACCGGAAACACACCACCAGCCCTACAGCTTACCCTACGCCGTACCCTACTCCTTGCCCGTACGCTGGCACTGACCCATGCGTCAGCACGTAGCCTACCTCTCCCAACTTTCTGTACCCTCACCTGTGCCCTTAGCCTTGCCGTTCCCTAACCCTATACCAAAACGGAAACCCACCACCAGCCCTACACCTTACCCTACGCAGTAACTTACTCCTGGCCCGTACGCTGGAACTGACCCGTGCGTCAGCATGGAGCCTGACCCTCCCACGTTTCCGTACCCTCAACTGTGCCTTAAGCCTTCCCGATCCCTAACCCTAACCCTAGCCCAGAACGGAGACCCACCACCAGCCCTACACCTTACCGTACGTCGAAGCCTACTCCTGCCCGGAAGCTGACACTGACACGTGCGTGAGCACGTACCCTGACCCTCCCACTTTTCCGTACCCTCACCTGTGCCCTAAGCCTTGCCATTCGCTAACCCTTACCCTGGCCTGGAACGGAAACCCACCACCGGGCCTACACGTTACCCTACGCCGAAGCCTACACCTGGGTGTACGCTGTCATTGACCCGTGCATCAGCACGTAGTCTGACCCTCCCACGTTTACGTAACCTCACCTGTGCCCTAAGTCTTGCGGTTCCCTACCCCTAACCCTTGCCTGGAACGGAAACCCACCACGACCCCTACACCATACCCTACGCCGTACCCAACTCCTGGCCCATACGCTGGCACTGACACGTTTTTCAGCACGTAGCCTGACCCTCCCACGTTTCCGTACCCTCACGTGTGCCCTAAGCCTTAACGTTCCCTAACCCTAACCCTAGACCGGAATGGACACCCACCGCCGCCCTTACACCATACCCTATGCCGTACCCTACTCCTGGTCCACACCCTGGCACTGACCCGTTCTTCAGCACGTAGCCAGACCCTCCCACGTTTCCGTACCCTCTCCTGTGCCCTAAGCCTTGCCGCTCCCTAACCCTAACCCTAGCCCGTAATGGATCCCCACCACCAGCCTTACCCTTTACCCTACGCCGTACCCTACTCCTGGTTCATACCCTGGCACTGACCAGTGCTTCAGCATGTAGCCTGACCTGCCCACGTTTCCGTACCCTCACCTGTGCCCTAAGCCTTGCCTTTACCTATCCCTAACCCTAGCCAGGAACGGAAACCCCCCAGAAACCCTAAACCTTAATGTATGCCGTAGCCTACTCCTGACCCGTACGCTGGCAGTGACCATTGCGTCAGCACATAGCCTGCCTCTGCCAGGTTTCCATACCCTCACCTGTGCACTAAGCCTTGCCGTTCCCTAACCCTAACCTGGAACGGAAAACCAACACCAGCCCTACACCATACCCTACACCGTACCATACTCCTGGACCGTACGCTGTCACTGACACGTGCGTCAGCACGTAGACTGACCCTCCCACGTTTCCGTACCCTCACCTGTGCCCTAAGCCTTGCCGTTCCCTAACCCTAACCCTAGCCTGTAACGGAAACCCACCACCAGCCCTACACCTTACCCTACGCCGTACCCTAATCCTGCCCCGTACGCTGGCACTGACCCGTGCGTCAGAACATAGCCTGAACCTCCCACGTTTCCGTACCCGCACCTGTGCCCTAAGGCTTGTCGTTCTCTAGCCCTAACCCTATCCCGGAACGGAAAACCACCCCCTGCCCTAAACCTTACCCTACACTGTACCCTACTTCTGGCCAGTACACTGGCACTGACCCGTGCGTCAGCATGTAGCCTGACCCTCCCACGTTTCCGTACCCTCACCCGTGCCCTAAGCCTTGCCTTTCCCTAACCCTAACCCTACACCTTACCCTACGCCGTACCCTACTCTTGGCCCGTACGCTGGCACTGACCCGTGCGTCAACACGTAGCATGACCCTCCCACGTTTCCGTACCATCTTCTGTGCCCTAAGCTTTGCCATTCCCTAACCCTAACCCTAGCCCAGAATGGAAACCCACCACCAGCCCTACACCTTACCCTACGCCGTACCCTAATCCTGCCCCGTACGCTAGCAATAACCCGTGCGTCAGCATGGAGCCTGACACTCCCACGTTTCCGTACCCTCACCTGTGCCCTAAGCCTCGCCGTTCCCTAACCCTAACCCTAGCCCGGAACAGAGACCCACCATCAGCCCTACCCCTTACCCTTGTCGAAGCCTACTCCTGCCCGGAAGCTGACACTGACACGTGCGTGAGCACGTACCCAGACCCTCCCACTTTTCCGTACCCTCACCTGTTCCCTAAGCCTTGCGTTCGCTAACCCTTACCCTGGCCCGGAACGGAAACCCACCACCGGGCCTACACCTTACACTACGCCGAAGACTACACCTAGGCGTACGCTGTCATTGACCCGTGCGTCAGCACGTAGTGTGACCCCCCCACGTTTCTGTAACCTCACCTGTGCCCTAAGTCTTGTGGTTCCCTTCCCCTAACAGTTGCCCAGAAAGGAAACCCACCACCACCCCTACACCATACCCAACGTCATACCCAACTCCTGCCCCGTACGGTGGCACTGAACCGTGTGTCAGCACGTAGCCTGCCTTTCCAACGTTTCCTTACCCTCACCTGTGCCCTAAGCCTCGCAATTCCCTAACACTAACCCTAGCCGGGAACGGAAACCCACCACCAGCCCTACACCTTACCGTACGCCGTACCCTACTCTTGGCCTATACGCTGGCACTGACCCCTGCGTCAGCACGTAGCCTGACCCACCCACGTTTCCGTACCCTCACCTGTGCCCTAAGCCTTGCCGTTCCGTAACCCTAACCCTAGCCCGGAACGGGAAACCACAGCCAGCCCGACACCTTACCCTATGCCGTAAACGACTCCTGGCCCGTATGCTGGCACTGACCCGTGCGTCAGCATGTAGCCTGACCCTCCCACTTTTCCGAACCCTCACCTGTGCCCTAAGCCTTGCCGTTCCGTAACCCTAACCCTAGCCCGGAACGGAAACCCACCACCAGCCCTAAACCTTACCCTACGCCGTACCATACTCCTGGCCCGTACGCTGGCACTGACCCGTGCGTCAGCATGTAGCCTGACCCTCCCACTTTTCCTTACCCTCACCTGTTCCCTAAGCCTTACCGATCCCTAACTCTAACCCTAGCCCGGAACGGAAACCCACCACCAGCCCTACACCATACCCTACGTCGTAGCCTACTGCTGGCCCGTAAGCTGACACTCTCCCATGTGTCAGCCCGTAGCCTGCCTCTCCCACGTTTCCATACCCTCACCTGTGCCCTAAGCCTTGCCGCTCCCTAACCCTAACCCTAGCCCAGAGTGGACACCCACCACCAGCCTTACACTTTACCCTACGCCGTACCCTACACCTGGTCCATACCCTGGAACTAACACTTGATTCAGCATGTAGCCTGACCCTCCGACGTTTCCATACCCTCACCTGTGCCCTAAGCCTTGCCATTCCCTAACCCTAACCCTAGCCCGGAACGGAAACCCACCACCAGCCCTACACCTTACCCTATGCCGTATCCTACTCCTGGCCCGTACACAGGCACTGACCCGTGCGTCAGCACGGAGCCTGACCCTCCCACGTTGCCGTACCTTCACCTGTGCCCTAAGACTTCCCATTCCCTAACCCTAACACTAGCCCGGAACAGAGACCCACCACCAGCCCTACACCTTACCCTACGTCGAAGCCTACTCCTGCCCAGAAGCTGACACTGACACGTGCGTGAGCACGTAGCCTGACCCTCCCACATTTCCGTACCCTCACCTGTGCCCTAAGCCTTGCAGTTCGCTAACCCTAACCCTAGCCCAGAACGGAAACCCACCACCGGGCCTACACCTTACCCTACGCCGAAGCCTACACCTGGGCGTACGCTGTCATTGACCCATGTGTCAGCACGTAGTCTGACACTCCCACGTTTCCATAACCTCACCTGTACCCTAAGCCTTGCGGTTCCCTACCCCTAACCCTAGCCCGGAACGGAATCCCACGACCACCCCTACAGCATACCCTACACCATACCCAACTCCTGGCCCGTACGGTGGCACTGACCTGTGTATCAGCACGTAGCCTGCCTCTCACACGTTTCCGTACCCTCACCTGTGCCCTAAGCCTTGCCTTTACCTATCCCTAACCCTAGCCAGGAACGGAAACCCCCCAGAAACCCTAAACCTTAATGTATGCCGTAGCCTACTCCTGACCCGTACGCTGGCAGTGACCATTGCGTCAGCACATAGCCTGCCTCTGCCAGGTTTCCATACCCTCACCTGTGCAATAAGCCTTGCCGTTCCCTAACCCTAACCTGGAACGGAAAACCAACACCAGCCCTACACCATACCCTACACCGTACCATACTCCTGGACCGTACGCTGTCACTGACACGTGCGTCAGCACGTAGACTGACCCTCCCACGTTTCCGTACCCTCACCTGTGCCCTAAGCCTTGCCGTTCCCTAACCCTAACCCTAGCCTGTAACGGAAACCCACCACCAGCCCTACACCTTACCCTACGCCGTACCCTAATCCTGCCCCGTACGCTGGCACTGACCCGTGCGTCAGAACATAGCCTGAACCTCCCACGTTTCCGTACCCGCACCTGTGCCCTAAGGCTTGTCGTTCTCTAGCCCTAACCCTATCCCGGAACGGAAAACCACCCCCTGCCCTAAACCTTACCCTACACTGTACCCTACTTCTGGCCAGTACACTGGCACTGACCCGTGCGTCAGCATGTAGCCTGACCCTCCCACGTTTCCGTACCCTCACCCGTGCCCTAAGCCTTGCCTTTCCCTAACCCTAACCCTACACCTTACCCTACGCCGTACCCTACTCTTGGCCCGTACGCTGGCACTGACCCGTGCGTCAACACGTAGCATGACCCTCCCACGTTTCCGTACCATCTTCTGTGCCCTAAGCTTTGCCATTCCCTAACCCTAACCCTAGCCCAGAATGGAAACCCACCACCAGCCCTACACCTTACCCTACGCCGTACCCTAATCCTGCCCCGTACGCTAGCAATAACCCGTGCGTCAGCATGGAGCCTGACACTCCCACGTTTCCGTACCCTCACCTGTGCCCTAAGCCTCGCCGTTCCCTAACCCTAACCCTAGCCCGGAACGGAGACCCACCATCAGCCCTACCCATTACCTTTGTCGAAGCCTACTCCTGCCCGGAAGCTGACACTGACACGTGCGTGAGCACGTACCCAGACCCTCCCACTTTTCCGTACCCTCACCTGTTCCCTAAGCCTTGCGTTCGCTAACCCTTACCCTGGCCCGGAACGGAAACCCACCACCGGGCCTACACCTTACACTACGCCGAAGACTACACCTAGGCGTACGCTGTCATTGACCCGTGCGTCAGCACGTAGTGTGACCCCCCCACGTTTCTGTAACCTCACCTGTGCCCTAAGTCTTGTGGTTCCCTTCCCCTAACAGTAGCCCAGAAAGGAAACCCACCACCACCCCTACACCATACCCAACGTCATACCCAACTCCTGCCCCGTACGGTGGCACTGAACCGTGTGTCAGCACGTAGCCTGCCTTTCCAACGTTTCCTTACCCTCACCTGTGCCCTAAGCCTCGCAATTCCCTAACACTAACCCTAGCCGGGAACGGAAACCCACCACCAGCCCTACACCTTACCGTACGCCGTACCCTACTCTTGGCCTATACGCTGGCACTGACCCCTGCGTCAGCACGTAGCCTGACCCACCCACGTTTCCGTACCCTCACCTGTGCCCTAAGCCTTGCCGTTCCGTAACCCTAACCCTAGCCCGGAACGGGAAACCACAGCCAGCCCGACACCTTACCCTATGCCGTAAACGACTCCTGGCCCGTATGCTGGCACTGACCCGTGCGTCAGCATGTAGCCTGACCCTCCCACTTTTCCGAACCCTCACCTGTGCCCTAAGCCTTGCCGTTCCGTAACCCTAACCCTAGCCCGGAACGGAAACCCACCACCAGCCCTAAACCTTACCCTACGCCGTACCATACTCCTGGCCCGTACGCTGGCACTGACCCGTGCGTCAGCATGTAGCCTGACCCTCCCACTTTTCCTTACCCTCACCTGTTCCCTAAGCCTTACCGATCCCTAACTCTAACCCTAGCCCAGAACGGAAACCCACCACCAGCCCTACACCATACCCTACGTCGTAGCCTACTGCTGGCCCGTAAGCTGACACTCTCCCATGTGTCAGCCCGTAGCCTGCCTCTCCCACGTTTCCATACCCTCACCTGTGCCCTAAGCCTTGCCGCTCCCTAACCCTAACCCTAGCCCAGAGTGGACACCCACCACCAGCCTTACACTTTACCCTACGCCGTACCCTACACCTGGTCCATACCCTGGAACTAACACTTGATTCAGCATGTAGCCTGACCCTCCGACGTTTCCATACCCTCACCTGTGCCCTAAGCCTTGCCATTCCCTAACCCTAACCCTAGCCCGGAACGGAAACCCACCACCAGCCCTACACCTTACCCTATGCCGTATCCTACTCCTGGCCCGTACACAGGCACTGACCCGTGCGTCAGCACGGAGCCTGACCCTCCCACGTTGCCGTACCTTCACCTGTGCCCTAAGACTTCCCATTCCCTAACCCTAACACTAGCCCGGAACAGAGACCCACCACCAGCCCTACACCTTACCCTACGTCGAAGCCTACTCCTGCCCAGAAGCTGACACTGACACGTGCGTGAGCACGTAGCCTGACCCTCCCACATTTCCGTACCCTCACCTGTGCCCTAAGCCTTGCAGTTCGCTAACCCTAACCCTAGCCCAGAACGGAAACCCACCACCGGGCCTACACCTTACCCTACGCCGAAGCCTACACCTGGGCGTACGCTGTCATTGACCCATGTGTCAGCACGTAGTCTGACACTCCCACGTTTCCATAACCTCACCTGTACCCTAAGCCTTGCGGTTCCCTACCCCTAACCCTAGCCCGGAACGGAATCCCACGACCACCCCTACAGCATACCCTACACCATACCCAACTCCTGGCCCGTACGGTGGCACTGACCTGTGTATCAGCACGTAGCCTGCCTCTCACACGTTTCCGTACCCTCACCTGTGCCCTAAGCCTTACCGTACCCTAACCCTAACCCTAGCCCGGAAAGGAAACCCACCACCAGCCCTACACCTTACCGTACTCCATAGCCTACGCCGGGCCCATATGCTGGCACTTACCCGTGTGTCAGCACGTAGCATGACCCTCCCACGTTTCCATACCCTCACCTGTGCCCTATGCCTTGCCATTCCGTAACCCTAACCCTAGCCCGTAAAGGAAACCAACCAACAGCCCTACACCTTACCCTACGCTTTTGCCTACTCCTGGCCTGTACGCTGGCACTGACCCGTGCGTCAGCACATAGCCTGACCCTCCCCCGTTTCCGTACCCTCACCTGTGCACTAAGGCTTGTCGTGCCCTAACCCTAACCCTAGCCCAGAACAGAAACCCACCACCAGCCCTACACCTTACCCTACGCCGTAGACTAATCCTGGCCCGTACGCTGGCACTGATCCGTGCGTCAGCACGTAGCCTGACCCTCCCACGTTCCCGTACCCTCACCTGTGTCCTAAGCCTTGCCATTCCATAACCCTAACCATAACCCCGAACGGAAACCTACCACCAGCCCTACACCTTACTCTACGCCATAGCCCACTCCTGTCCCATACGCTGGCACTGACCTGTGCGTCAGCACGTAGCCTGCCCCTCCCACGTTTCCGTATCCTCACCCGAACCCTAAGCCTTGTCATTCCCTAAACCTAACCTTAGCCCGGAAAGGAAACCCACCCCCAGCCCTACACCTTACCCTACGCCGTACCTTACTCCTGGCCCGTACGCTGGCTCTGATCCATGCGTCAGAACATAGCCTGAACCTCCCACGTTTCCGTACCCTCACCTGTGCCTTATGCCTTGCCGTTCCCTAACCCTAACGCTAGCCCGGAATGGTAACCCACCACCAGCCCTACACCTTACCCTACGCCGTACCCTACTCTTGGCCTTTACGCTGGCACTGACCCGTGCGTCAGCCCGTAGCCTGACCCACCCACGCTTCCGTACCCTCACCTGTGCCCTAAGCCTTGCCGTTCCGTAACCCTAACCCTAGCCCGGAACGGGAAACCACAGCCAGCCCGACACCTTACCCTACGCCGTACACGACTTCTGGCCCGTATGCTGTCACTGACCCATGCGTCAGCGCGTAGCCTGACCCTCCCACGTTTCTGTACCCTCACCTGTGCCCTAAGCCTTGCCATTCCCTAACCCTAACCCTACACCTTACACTACGCCGTACCCTACTCTTGGACCGTACGCAGGCACTGACCCGTGCGTCAACACGTAGCCTGACCCTCCCACGTTTCCGTACCATCTACTGTGCCCTAAGCTTTGCCATTCCCTAACCCTAACCCTAGCCCGGAACGGAAACCCACCACCAGCCCTACACCTTACCCTACGCCGTACGCTAATCCTGCCCCATACGCTAGCACTGACCCGTGCCTCAGCACATAGCCTACCACTCCCACGTTTCCGCACTCTCACCAGTGCCCTAAGCCTTGCCGTTCCCTAACCCTAACCCTAGCCCAGACCGGAAACACACCACCAGCCCTACAGCTTACCCTACGCCGTACCCTACTCCTTGCCCGTACGCTGGCACTGACCCATGCGTCAGCACGTAGCCTACCTCTCCCAACTTTCTGTACCCTCACCTGTGCCCTTAGCCTTGCCGTTCCCTAACCCTATACCAAAACGGAAACCCACCACCAGCCCTACACCTTACCCTACGCAGTAACTTACTCCTGGCCCGTACGCTGGAACTGACCCGTGCGTCAGCATGGAGCCTGACCCTCCCACGTTTCCGTACCCTCAACTGTGCCTTAAGCCTTCCCGATCCCTAACCCTAACCCTAGCCCAGAACGGAGACCCACCACCAGCCCTACACCTTACCGTACGTCGAAGCCTACTCCTGCCCGGAAGCTGACACTGACACGTGCGTGAGCACGTACCCTGACCCTCCCACTTTTCCGTACCCTCACCTGTGCCCTAAGCCTTGCCATTCGCTAACCCTTACCCTGGCCTGGAACGGAAACCCACCACCGGGCCTACACCTTACCCTACGCCGAAGCCTACACCTGGGTGTACGCTGTCATTGACCCGTGCATCAGCACGTAGTCTGACCCTCCCACGTTTACGTAACCTCACCTGTGCCCTAAGTCTTGCGGTTCCCTACCCCTAACCCTTGCCTGGAACGGAAACCCACCACGACCCCTACACCATACCCTACGCCGTACCCAACTCCTGGCCCATACGCTGGCACTGACACGTTTTTCAGCACGTAGCCTGACCCTCCCACGTTTCCGTACCCTCACGTGTGCCCTAAGCCTTAACGTTCCCTAACCCTAACCCTAGACCGGAATGGACACCCACCGCCGCCCTTACACCATACCCTATGCCGTACCCTACTCCTGGTCCACACCCTGGCACTGACCCGTTCTTCAGCACGTAGCCAGACCCTCCCACGTTTCCGTACCCTCTCCTGTGCCCTAAGCCTTGCCGCTCCCTAACCCTAACCCTAGCCCGTAATGGATCCCCACCACCAGCCTTACCCTTTACCCTACGCCGTACCCTACTCCTGGTTCATACCCTGGCACTGACCAGTGCTTCAGCATGTAGCCTGACCTGCCCACGTTTCCGTACCCTCACCTGTGCCCTAAGCCTTGCCTTTACCTATCCCTAACCCTAGCCAGGAACGGAAACCCCCCAGAAACCCTAAACCTTAATGTATGCCGTAGCCTACTCCTGACCCGTACGCTGGCAGTGACCATTGCGTCAGCACATAGCCTGCCTCTGCCAGGTTTCCATACCCTCACCTGTGCACTAAGCCTTGCCGTTCCCTAACCCTAACCTGGAACGGAAAACCAACACCAGCCCTACACCATACCCTACACCGTACCATACTCCTGGACCGTACGCTGTCACTGACACGTGCGTCAGCACGTAGACTGACCCTCCCACGTTTCCGTACCCTCACCTGTGCCCTAAGCCTTGCCGTTCCCTAACCCTAACCCTAGCCTGTAACGGAAACCCACCACCAGCCCTACACCTTACCCTACGCCGTACCCTAATCCTGCCCCGTACGCTGGCACTGACCCGTGCGTCAGAACATAGCCTGAACCTCCCACGTTTCCGTACCCGCACCTGTGCCCTAAGGCTTGTCGTTCTCTAGCCCTAACCCTATCCCGGAACGGAAAACCACCCCCTGCCCTAAACCTTACCCTACACTGTACCCTACTTCTGGCCAGTACACTGGCACTGACCCGTGCGTCAGCATGTAGCCTGACCCTCCCACGTTTCCGTACCCTCACCCGTGCCCTAAGCCTTGCCTTTCCCTAACCCTAACCCTACACCTTACCCTACGCCGTACCCTACTCTTGGCCCGTACGCTGGCACTGACCCGTGCGTCAACACGTAGCATGACCCTCCCACGTTTCCGTACCATCTTCTGTGCCCTAAGCTTTGCCATTCCCTAACCCTAACCCTAGCCCAGAATGGAAACCCACCACCAGCCCTACACCTTACCCTACGCCGTACCCTAATCCTGCCCCGTACGCTAGCAATAACCCGTGCGTCAGCATGGAGCCTGACACTCCCACGTTTCCGTACCCTCACCTGTGCCCTAAGCCTCGCCGTTCCCTAACCCTAACCCTAGCCCGGAACAGAGACCCACCATCAGCCCTACCCCTTACCCTTGTCGAAGCCTACTCCTGCCCGGAAGCTGACACTGACACGTGCGTGAGCACGTACCCAGACCCTCCCACTTTTCCGTACCCTCACCTGTTCCCTAAGCCTTGCGTTCGCTAACCCTTACCCTGGCCCGGAACGGAAACCCACCACCGGGCCTACACCTTACACTACGCCGAAGACTACACCTAGGCGTACGCTGTCATTGACCCGTGCGTCAGCACGTAGTGTGACCCCCCCACGTTTCTGTAACCTCACCTGTGCCCTAAGTCTTGTGGTTCCCTTCCCCTAACAGTTGCCCAGAAAGGAAACCCACCACCACCCCTACACCATACCCAACGTCATACCCAACTCCTGCCCCGTACGGTGGCACTGAACCGTGTGTCAGCACGTAGCCTGCCTTTCCAACGTTTCCTTACCCTCACCTGTGCCCTAAGCCTCGCAATTCCCTAACACTAACCCTAGCCGGGAACGGAAACCCACCACCAGCCCTACACCTTACCGTACGCCGTACCCTACTCTTGGCCTATACGCTGGCACTGACCCCTGCGTCAGCACGTAGCCTGACCCACCCACGTTTCCGTACCCTCACCTGTGCCCTAAGCCTTGCCGTTCCGTAACCCTAACCCTAGCCCGGAACGGGAAACCACAGCCAGCCCGACACCTTACCCTATGCCGTAAACGACTCCTGGCCCGTATGCTGGCACTGACCCGTGCGTCAGCATGTAGCCTGACCCTCCCACTTTTCCGAACCCTCACCTGTGCCCTAAGCCTTGCCGTTCCGTAACCCTAACCCTAGCCCGGAACGGAAACCCACCACCAGCCCTAAACCTTACCCTACGCCGTACCATACTCCTGGCCCGTACGCTGGCACTGACCCGTGCGTCAGCATGTAGCCTGACCCTCCCACTTTTCCTTACCCTCACCTGTTCCCTAAGCCTTACCGATCCCTAACTCTAACCCTAGCCCGGAACGGAAACCCACCACCAGCCCTACACCATACCCTACGTCGTAGCCTACTGCTGGCCCGTAAGCTGACACTCTCCCATGTGTCAGCCCGTAGCCTGCCTCTCCCACGTTTCCATACCCTCACCTGTGCCCTAAGCCTTGCCGCTCCCTAACCCTAACCCTAGCCCAGAGTGGACACCCACCACCAGCCTTACACTTTACCCTACGCCGTACCCTACACCTGGTCCATACCCTGGAACTAACACTTGATTCAGCATGTAGCCTGACCCTCCGACGTTTCCATACCCTCACCTGTGCCCTAAGCCTTGCCATTCCCTAACCCTAACCCTAGCCCGGAACGGAAACCCACCACCAGCCCTACACCTTACCCTATGCCGTATCCTACTCCTGGCCCGTACACAGGCACTGACCCGTGCGTCAGCACGGAGCCTGACCCTCCCACGTTGCCGTACCTTCACCTGTGCCCTAAGACTTCCCATTCCCTAACCCTAACACTAGCCCGGAACAGAGACCCACCACCAGCCCTACACCTTACCCTACGTCGAAGCCTACTCCTGCCCAGAAGCTGACACTGACACGTGCGTGAGCACGTAGCCTGACCCTCCCACATTTCCGTACCCTCACCTGTGCCCTAAGCCTTGCAGTTCGCTAACCCTAACCCTAGCCCAGAACGGAAACCCACCACCGGGCCTACACCTTACCCTACGCCGAAGCCTACACCTGGGCGTACGCTGTCATTGACCCATGTGTCAGCACGTAGTCTGACACTCCCACGTTTCCATAACCTCACCTGTACCCTAAGCCTTGCGGTTCCCTACCCCTAACCCTAGCCCGGAACGGAATCCCACGACCACCCCTACAGCATACCCTACACCATACCCAACTCCTGGCCCGTACGGTGGCACTGACCTGTGTATCAGCACGTAGCCTGCCTCTCACACGTTTCCGTACCCTCACCTGTGCCCTAAGCCTTACCGTACCCTAACCCTAACCCTAGCCCGGAAAGGAAACCCACCACCAGCCCTACACCTTACCGTACTCCATAGCCTACGCCGGGCCCATATGCTGGCACTTACCCGTGTGTCAGCACGTAGCATGACCCTCCCACGTTTCCATACCCTCACCTGTGCCCTATGCCTTGCCATTCCGTAACCCTAACCCTAGCCCGGAAAGGAAACCAACCAACAGCCCTACACCTTACCCTACGCTTTTGCCTACTCCTGGCCTGTACGCTGGCACTGACCCGTGCGTCAGCACATAGCCTGACCCTCCCCCGTTTCCGTACCCTCACCTGTGCACTAAGGCTTGTCGTGCCCTAACCCTAACCCTAGCCCAGAACAGAAACCCACCACCAGCCCTACACCTTACCCTACGCCGTAGACTAATCCTGGCCCGTACGCTGGCACTGATCCGTGCGTCAGCACGTAGCCTGACCCTCCCACGTTCCCGTACCCTCACCTGTGTCCTAAGCCTTGCCATTCCATAACCCTAACCATAACCCCGAACGGAAACCTACCACCAGCCCTACACCTTACTCTACGCCATAGCCCACTCCTGTCCCATACGCTGGCACTGACCTGTGCGTCAGCACGTAGCCTGCCCCTCCCACGTTTCCGTATCCTCACCCGAACCCTAAGCCTTGTCATTCCCTAAACCTAACCTTAGCCCGGAAAGGAAACCCACCCCCAGCCCTACACCTTACCCTACGCCGTACCTTACTCCTGGCCCGTACGCTGGCTCTGATCCATGCGTCAGAACATAGCCTGAACCTCCCACGTTTCCGTACCCTCACCTGTGCCTTATGCCTTGCCGTTCCCTAACCCTAACGCTAGCCCGGAATGGTAACCCACCACCAGCCCTACACCTTACCCTACGCCGTACCCTACTCTTGGCCTTTACGCTGGCACTGACCCGTGCGTCAGCCCGTAGCCTGACCCACCCACGCTTCCGTACCCTCACCTGTGCCCTAAGCCTTGCCGTTCCGTAACCCTAACCCTAGCCCGGAACGGGAAACCACAGCCAGCCCGACACCTTACCCTACGCCGTACACGACTTCTGGCCCGTATGCTGTCACTGACCCATGCGTCAGCGCGTAGCCTGACCCTCCCACGTTTCTGTACCCTCACCTGTGCCCTAAGCCTTGCCATTCCCTAACCCTAACCCTACACCTTACACTACGCCGTACCCTACTCTTGGACCGTACGCAGGCACTGACCCGTGCGTCAACACGTAGCCTGACCCTCCCACGTTTCCGTACCATCTACTGTGCCCTAAGCTTTGCCATTCCCTAACCCTAACCCTAGCCCGGAACGGAAACCCACCACCAGCCCTACACCTTACCCTACGCCGTACGCTAATCCTGCCCCATACGCTAGCACTGACCCGTGCCTCAGCACATAGCCTACCACTCCCACGTTTCCGCACTCTCACCAGTGCCCTAAGCCTTGCCGTTCCCTAACCCTAACCCTAGCCCAGACCGGAAACACACCACCAGCCCTACAGCTTACCCTACGCCGTACCCTACTCCTTGCCCGTACGCTGGCACTGACCCATGCGTCAGCACGTAGCCTACCTCTCCCAACTTTCTGTACCCTCACCTGTGCCCTTAGCCTTGCCGTTCCCTAACCCTATACCAAAACGGAAACCCACCACCAGCCCTACACCTTACCCTACGCAGTAACTTACTCCTGGCCCGTACGCTGGAACTGACCCGTGCGTCAGCATGGAGCCTGACCCTCCCACGTTTCCGTACCCTCAACTGTGCCTTAAGCCTTCCCGATCCCTAACCCTAACCCTAGCCCAGAACGGAGACCCACCACCAGCCCTACACCTTACCGTACGTCGAAGCCTACTCCTGCCCGGAAGCTGACACTGACACGTGCGTGAGCACGTACCCTGACCCTCCCACTTTTCCGTACCCTCACCTGTGCCCTAAGCCTTGCCATTCGCTAACCCTTACCCTGGCCTGGAACGGAAACCCACCACCGGGCCTACACCTTACCCTACGCCGAAGCCTACACCTGGGTGTACGCTGTCATTGACCCGTGCATCAGCACGTAGTCTGACCCTCCCACGTTTACGTAACCTCACCTGTGCCCTAAGTCTTGCGGTTCCCTACCCCTAACCCTTGCCTGGAACGGAAACCCACCACGACCCCTACACCATACCCTACGCCGTACCCAACTCCTGGCCCATACGCTGGCACTGACACGTTTTTCAGCACGTAGCCTGACCCTCCCACGTTTCCGTACCCTCACGTGTGCCCTAAGCCTTAACGTTCCCTAACCCTAACCCTAGACCGGAATGGACACCCACCGCCGCCCTTACACCATACCCTATGCCGTACCCTACTCCTGGTCCACACCCTGGCACTGACCCGTTCTTCAGCACGTAGCCAGACCCTCCCACGTTTCCGTACCCTCTCCTGTGCCCTAAGCCTTGCCGCTCCCTAACCCTAACCCTAGCCCGTAATGGATCCCCACCACCAGCCTTACCCTTTACCCTACGCCGTACCCTACTCCTGGTTCATACCCTGGCACTGACCAGTGCTTCAGCATGTAGCCTGACCTGCCCACGTTTCCGTACCCTCACCTGTGCCCTAAGCCTTGCCTTTACCTATCCCTAACCCTAGCCAGGAACGGAAACCCCCCAGAAACCCTAAACCTTAATGTATGCCGTAGCCTACTCCTGACCCGTACGCTGGCAGTGACCATTGCGTCAGCACATAGCCTGCCTCTGCCAGGTTTCCATACCCTCACCTGTGCACTAAGCCTTGCCGTTCCCTAACCCTAACCTGGAACGGAAAACCAACACCAGCCCTACACCATACCCTACACCGTACCATACTCCTGGACCGTACGCTGTCACTGACACGTGCGTCAGCACGTAGACTGACCCTCCCACGTTTCCGTACCCTCACCTGTGCCCTAAGCCTTGCCGTTCCCTAACCCTAACCCTAGCCTGTAACGGAAACCCACCACCAGCCCTACACCTTACCCTACGCCGTACCCTAATCCTGCCCCGTACGCTGGCACTGACCCGTGCGTCAGAACATAGCCTGAACCTCCCACGTTTCCGTACCCGCACCTGTGCCCTAAGGCTTGTCGTTCTCTAGCCCTAACCCTATCCCGGAACGGAAAACCACCCCCTGCCCTAAACCTTACCCTACACTGTACCCTACTTCTGGCCAGTACACTGGCACTGACCCGTGCGTCAGCATGTAGCCTGACCCTCCCACGTTTCCGTACCCTCACCCGTGCCCTAAGCCTTGCCTTTCCCTAACCCTAACCCTACACCTTACCCTACGCCGTACCCTACTCTTGGCCCGTACGCTGGCACTGACCCGTGCGTCAACACGTAGCATGACCCTCCCACGTTTCCGTACCATCTTCTGTGCCCTAAGCTTTGCCATTCCCTAACCCTAACCCTAGCCCAGAATGGAAACCCACCACCAGCCCTACACCTTACCCTACGCCGTACCCTAATCCTGCCCCGTACGCTAGCAATAACCCGTGCGTCAGCATGGAGCCTGACACTCCCACGTTTCCGTACCCTCACCTGTGCCCTAAGCCTCGCCGTTCCCTAACCCTAACCCTAGCCCGGAACAGAGACCCACCATCAGCCCTACCCCTTACCCTTGTCGAAGCCTACTCCTGCCCGGAAGCTGACACTGACACGTGCGTGAGCACGTACCCAGACCCTCCCACTTTTCCGTACCCTCACCTGTTCCCTAAGCCTTGCGTTCGCTAACCCTTACCCTGGCCCGGAACGGAAACCCACCACCGGGCCTACACCTTACACTACGCCGAAGACTACACCTAGGCGTACGCTGTCATTGACCCGTGCGTCAGCACGTAGTGTGACCCCCCCACGTTTCTGTAACCTCACCTGTGCCCTAAGTCTTGTGGTTCCCTTCCCCTAACAGTTGCCCAGAAAGGAAACCCACCACCACCCCTACACCATACCCAACGTCATACCCAACTCCTGCCCCGTACGGTGGCACTGAACCGTGTGTCAGCACGTAGCCTGCCTTTCCAACGTTTCCTTACCCTCACCTGTGCCCTAAGCCTCGCAATTCCCTAACACTAACCCTAGCCGGGAACGGAAACCCACCACCAGCCCTACACCTTACCGTACGCCGTACCCTACTCTTGGCCTATACGCTGGCACTGACCCCTGCGTCAGCACGTAGCCTGACCCACCCACGTTTCCGTACCCTCACCTGTGCCCTAAGCCTTGCCGTTCCGTAACCCTAACCCTAGCCCGGAACGGGAAACCACAGCCAGCCCGACACCTTACCCTATGCCGTAAACGACTCCTGGCCCGTATGCTGGCACTGACCCGTGCGTCAGCATGTAGCCTGACCCTCCCACTTTTCCGAACCCTCACCTGTGCCCTAAGCCTTGCCGTTCCGTAACCCTAACCCTAGCCCGGAACGGAAACCCACCACCAGCCCTAAACCTTACCCTACGCCGTACCATACTCCTGGCCCGTACGCTGGCACTGACCCGTGCGTCAGCATGTAGCCTGACCCTCCCACTTTTCCTTACCCTCACCTGTTCCCTAAGCCTTACCGATCCCTAACTCTAACCCTAGCCCGGAACGGAAACCCACCACCAGCCCTACACCATACCCTACGTCGTAGCCTACTGCTGGCCCGTAAGCTGACACTCTCCCATGTGTCAGCCCGTAGCCTGCCTCTCCCACGTTTCCATACCCTCACCTGTGCCCTAAGCCTTGCCGCTCCCTAACCCTAACCCTAGCCCAGAGTGGACACCCACCACCAGCCTTACACTTTACCCTACGCCGTACCCTACACCTGGTCCATACCCTGGAACTAACACTTGATTCAGCATGTAGCCTGACCCTCCGACGTTTCCATACCCTCACCTGTGCCCTAAGCCTTGCCATTCCCTAACCCTAACCCTAGCCCGGAACGGAAACCCACCACCAGCCCTACACCTTACCCTATGCCGTATCCTACTCCTGGCCCGTACACAGGCACTGACCCGTGCGTCAGCACGGAGCCTGACCCTCCCACGTTGCCGTACCTTCACCTGTGCCCTAAGACTTCCCATTCCCTAACCCTAACACTAGCCCGGAACAGAGACCCACCACCAGCCCTACACCTTACCCTACGTCGAAGCCTACTCCTGCCCAGAAGCTGACACTGACACGTGCGTGAGCACGTAGCCTGACCCTCCCACATTTCCGTACCCTCACCTGTGCCCTAAGCCTTGCAGTTCGCTAACCCTAACCCTAGCCCAGAACGGAAACCCACCACCGGGCCTACACCTTACCCTACGCCGAAGCCTACACCTGGGCGTACGCTGTCATTGACCCATGTGTCAGCACGTAGTCTGACACTCCCACGTTTCCATAACCTCACCTGTACCCTAAGCCTTGCGGTTCCCTACCCCTAACCCTAGCCCGGAACGGAATCCCACGACCACCCCTACAGCATACCCTACACCATACCCAACTCCTGGCCCGTACGGTGGCACTGACCTGTGTATCAGCACGTAGCCTGCCTCTCACACGTTTCCGTACCCTCACCTGTGCCCTAAGCCTTACCGTACCCTAACCCTAACCCTAGCCCGGAAAGGAAACCCACCACCAGCCCTACACCTTACCGTACTCCATAGCCTACGCCGGGCCCATATGCTGGCACTTACCCGTGTGTCAGCACGTAGCATGACCCTCCCACGTTTCCATACCCTCACCTGTGCCCTATGCCTTGCCATTCCGTAACCCTAACCCTAGCCCGGAAAGGAAACCAACCAACAGCCCTACACCTTACCCTACGCTTTTGCCTACTCCTGGCCTGTACGCTGGCACTGACCCGTGCGTCAGCACATAGCCTGACCCTCCCCCGTTTCCGTACCCTCACCTGTGCACTAAGGCTTGTCGTGCCCTAACCCTAACCCTAGCCCAGAACAGAAACCCACCACCAGCCCTACACCTTACCCTACGCCGTAGACTAATCCTGGCCCGTACGCTGGCACTGATCCGTGCGTCAGCACGTAGCCTGACCCTCCCACGTTCCCGTACCCTCACCTGTGTCCTAAGCCTTGCCATTCCATAACCCTAACCATAACCCGAACGGAAACCTACCACCAGCCCTACACCTTACTCTACGCCATAGCCCACTCCTGTCCCATACGCTGGCACTGACCTGTGCGTCAGCACGTAGCCTGCCCCTCCCACGTTTCCGTATCCTCACCCGAACCCTAAGCCTTGTCATTCCCTAAACCTAACCTTAGCCCGGAAAGGAAACCCACCCCCAGCCCTACACCTTACCCTACGCCGTACCTTACTCCTGGCCCGTACGCTGGCTCTGATCCATGCGTCAGAACATAGCCTGAACCTCCCACGTTTCCGTACCCTCACCTGTGCCTTATGCCTTGCCGTTCCCTAACCCTAACGCTAGCCCGGAATGGTAACCCACCACCAGCCCTACACCTTACCCTACGCCGTACCCTACTCTTGGCCTTTACGCTGGCACTGACCCGTGCGTCAGCCCGTAGCCTGACCCACCCACGTTTCCGTACCCTCACCTGTTCCCTAAGCCTTGCCGTTCCGTAACCCTAACCCTAGCCCGGAACGGGAAACCACAGCCAGCCCGACACCTTACCCTACGCCGTACACGACTTCTGGCCCGTATGCTGTCACTGACCCATGCGTCAGCGCATAGCCTGACCCTCCCACGTTTCTGTACCCTCACCTGTGCCCTAAGCCTTGCCATTCCCTAACCCTAACCCTACACCTTACACTACGCCGTACCCTACTCTTGGACCGTACGCAGGCACTGACCCGTGCGTCAACACGTAGCCTGACCCTCCCACGTTTCCGTACCATCTACTGTGCCCTAAGCTTTGCCATTCCCTAACCCTAACCCTAGCCCGGAACGGAAACCCACCACCAGCCCTACACCTTACCCTACGCCGTACGCTAATCCTGCCCCATACGCTAGCACTGACCCGTGCCTCAGCACATAGCCTACCACTCCCACGTTTCCGCACTCTCACCAGTGCCCTAAGCCTTGCCGTTCCCTAACCCTAACCCTAGCCCAGACCGGAAACACACCACCAGCCCTACAGCTTACCCTACGCCGTACCCTACTCCTTGCCCGTACGCTGGCACTGACCCATGCGTCAGCACGTAGCCTACCTCTCCCAACTTTCTGTACCCTCACCTGTGCCCTTAGCCTTGCCGTTCCCTAACCCTATACCAAAACGGAAACCCACCACCAGCCCTACACCTTACCCTACGCAGTAACTTACTCCTGGCCCGTACGCTGGAACTGACCCGTGCGTCAGCATGGAGCCTGACCCTCCCACGTTTCCGTACCCTCAACTGTGCCTTAAGCCTTCCCGATCCCTAACCCTAACCCTAGCCCAGAACGGAGACCCACCACCAGCCCTACACCTTACCGTACGTCGAAGCCTACTCCTGCCCGGAAGCTGACACTGACACGTGCGTGAGCACGTACCCTGACCCTCCCACTTTTCCGTACCCTCACCTGTGCCCTAAGCCTTGCCATTCGCTAACCCTTACCCTGGCCTGGAACGGAAACCCACCACCGGGCCTACACCTTACCCTACGCCGAAGCCTACACCTGGGTGTACGCTGTCATTGACCCGTGCATCAGCACGTAGTCTGACCCTCCCACGTTTACGTAACCTCACCTGTGCCCTAAGTCTTGTGGTTCCCTACCCCTAACCCTTGCCTGGAACGGAAACCCACCACGACCCCTACACCATACCCTACGCCGTACCCAACTCCTGGCCCATACGCTGGCACTGACACGTTTTTCAGCACGTAGCCTGACCCTCCCACGTTTCCGTACCCTCACGTGTGCCCTAAGCCTTAACGTTCCGTAACCCTAACCCTAGACCGGAATGGACACCCACCGCCGCCCTTACACCATACCCTATGCCGTACCCTACTCCTGGTCCACACCCTGGCACTGACCCGTTCTTCAGCACGTAGCCAGACCCTCCCACGTTTCTGTACCCTCTCCTGTGCCCTAAGCCTTGCCGCTCCCTAACCCTAACCCTAGCCCGTAATGGATCCCCACCACCAGCCTTACCCTTTACCCTACGCCGTACCCTACTCCTGGTTCATACCCTGGCACTGACCAGTGCTTCAGCATGTAGCCTGACCTGCCCACGTTTCCGTACCCTCACCTGTGCCCTAAGCCTTGCCTTTACCTATCCCTAACCCTAGCCAGGAACGGAAACCCCCCAGAAACCCTAAACCTTAATGTATGCCGTAGCCTACTCCTGACCCGTACGCTGGCAGTGACCATTGCGTCAGCACATAGCCTGCCTCTGCCAGGTTTCCATACCCTCACCTGTGCACTAAGCCTTGCCGTTCCCTAACCCTAACCTGGAACGGAAAACCAACACCAGCCCTACACCATACCCTACACCGTACCATACTCCTGGACCGTACGCTGTCACTGACACGTGCGTCAGCACGTAGACTGACCCTCCCACGTTTCCGTACCCTCACCTGTGCCCTAAGCCTTGCCGTTCCCTAACCCTAACCCTAGCCTGTAACGGAAACCCACCACCAGCCCTACACCTTACCCTACGCCGTACCCTAATCCTGCCCCGTACGCTGGCACTGACCCGTGCGTCAGAACATAGCCTGAACCTCCCACGTTTCCGTACCCGCACCTGTGCCCTAAGGCTTGTCGTT